>NW_022279612.1:1612500-2212500 GCF_009193385.2 Nasonia vitripennis | reverse complement strand
GCCTAAATACTCCATCGTACATGATGTTCTACAATAATGGTCCAAGCACTGACCCTTGTGGGACCTCTCCGGTTACTTGATAGGTTTTCGTGCCGCTCTCTGTGTCATACAAAAGGGTTCTGTCTTTCAGGCAGTCATTCATAATCCTTAATATATATGCGAGTACCTCTTTTTCCGTAGTTCCTCGTGTATCTTGCCCCAGCTAACTAAGTAAAACGCATATTTAACATTATGTGTAACAATAGCACAGTACTTGTTGGCTTCTCCTTTCCATCTCTTTCCTTCTATTGCAGTTCTAGCGGTGTCGACTACTAAGCTCACGGCATCAAGAGTGGAGCGTTTTTTTCCAAAGCCGTATTGGCCAGTGTTTCGTTGTGGTGTACATGTTGTTGATCGCACCGACGGGAATTGAACAAGATGGAGTCGAAAGCCGCAACCGGTTAGCTAAATTGATAGTGATGAAGTTAGCGCTTGCGCACGTGTCCAGAAACTCGCGCTTCAGTAAATGCACTGCTTGTATCTCTCACTAAAACCTTTGCACTCATCACGAGTTGAGATCGGAGAGCCCTGGACACTGTGCTAAGAACGCCAACACCTAGCCATGGTTTATTCGGCGTAGGGTTCGCCTTCGAATCTGAATGTAAAAGAGAATTGTGCGCTTTGTCGCATTTCTTACATTTACGCTCTTCGCATTTGCCCTCACGTTGTAACACCCCGTACAAGCTCCGCAAAAAATTTATAAATATTTAATACTCAATTATATAAAACAACATTTTAGATTATACAAGAGCATAATCTAAATAAATATTAAATTATTTAATAAATATTAAATACTCAATTATATAAAACAACATTTTAGATTATACAAGAGCATCTTGGGCTCCCCCACTCCAAATACGAAGCTACGCGCCACAGCTGACAGCTAAGCTCAAAGCAGCAGTACAACAGCAGCGCCACGAGCCAGCGACAACAGCAGCAAGCAGCAAGAAAGCGGGGAAAGCGCGCAACACGCGCCTATATTTATATAGACCGAGCGGCGAGCGCAGCGGCGCAATTATAATGAGAGTAGGAGTAGAGAACGAGCGGCGGCACGGCGTGCGCATTATATTATAAGTGTGTAAATGATTTTTATATATAGGTGTGAATGAGCGTGCGCAAGTATGAATGTAATAGTTTTTCCGACGGCCGATTCCCGCTCTCTCCGTGGCCTATAAAAGGACCCGCACAACCCGTATTAGCTCACTAGCTCCAGTGCAACTAGTCCGAGAGCCCACGACATAAAAATTTGTCCAATTTCATTACAAATATCCTTTTGTTATTTGACTGTTTTCAACTAAAGATTAAAAATAATCTAAGGCTGGCAGAGTACAAACGCTGCATAGCTCCGCTAGAAAGTTGGAAACATGTCTGAAATGAAAATGTCTTTGGCTGGAATCATTATTACTGAAATTTTTAGTATGTATTGTTGTCATACCAAGTTGCATAAAAAAGTTGGTCTGGCAGCTTGTAAACGGTTCTACATGAGTCTGACAGTCGGGAAACTTTGTGGGAAAAACATAGTAATTTGGCTGAAATCATTATTTCTGAAACTTTCTGTACAAACAATATGTAATTATATAGCGTTAAAAAAATTTAGTTTGGCAAACTTTGATTGGTTATAAATCGGTCTGGCAGCCGTAAAAGAACGAACACGTATACACGCCGCGCGACACAGCTATATTATAGAAAGGCCGCGTATTTTTTAATCTTTGCAATACGTAAATTAGTTTTCATTTAATTTTGGATGGATTAGATTTACTTATAAATATTATTTTAATCTATACAAAATATGGCATCGTAACATATGTCTTTCTAATGGCGATCTGAAGTACGTTGACGCGCAGCAACAGCTCGTAGTACAGAACAAATTATTTTCTGTATAATTTAAATTTCTATTGCTAATATTATATATATATATATAACAGGTCTTCTTTGTACGTTATTCTGAGGCCCAGCAGGACGGCTGAGAGGGCCTGCGGCCAAGGTGTTAGCGCATTGGCCTGCAGGTGGTAGGGTGTTGTGTGCAGCCCAGCGGTCTCCAGATGTCGTAATGGTCATGCTGCTCCAGGGCTGCACCGATGGCGACGTCGGAGGCGACGTTGTAGAACCGTAAACGAGCGTCGTGGTGCAGAAACGTGGTAGTGACGGCGTCAGCGAGCGCCTTTTTAGTCTTCTTGAAATCTTCTTGAGCTTCGTTTGTCCAGTTGAGAGGCGTTAGTTTACCAGCCCCAGAAAACGGCGAAGTTGCGATGTATCAGCCGGCTGCGGAAAAGACTGAATTGCCTCAACCTTCCCCGGTGGTGGAGTACAGCCATCATTCGAAATGTGATACCCGAGATAAATTACCTCCTTCTTGGTCAGCGTGCACTTATCTTGGTTGATCTTGATGTGAGCCTTGCGTAGCGTGGCGAAGAGAGACTTGCGGTGCTCGAGGTGTTGTTCTCTGCCCCAGGAAACCACGACTACGTCGTCCAGGTACGTCCGTGCGAAAGGCAGGTCGCGTAGAAGGTGATCCATCGCATGTTGTAGAGATTGAGCAGTGTTGCGAAGTCCCATCGAAGATCTGGCGAATTCGAAAAGGCCAAATGTAGTAATGATTGCAGTCTTATGAGCGTCTTCAGGTGCGATAGGAACTTGATAAAATGCTTTCTTTAAATCTATAACTGAAAAGGTGTCGCCTTGGAGCTCCTGCAGAAAATCCTCTATAATCGGAAGCGGGTATCTGTCTGGAACGGTACGACTGTTGAGCTGACGGTAGTCGCCCGTGATGTGGTACGATCCGTCGGTTTTCTTGACTAGCTGGAGCGGGCTCGCCCAGGAACTATCCGAAAGTCGGACGATGCCCATCTCAAAAAGTGTACGGAAATCGACACCGCTTCGAGGCACCGTGGAGCTGCCGTGGCCGTGCTGCAGCTGGAGGTCCGTTCGTCACTATGTGATGGAGAACGGAGAGGTCTGGCAGTGAGATGGTGGTGCTACCTGGAGAAGCTAGGCCTTGAAAGTCTCTGAACAGGTCAGCGAATACTCCTTCTGCGACGTCAGCAGAGATGTTGACTGCAACGGAGAATACCTGCGTTGGTAGCAGCGTGCCAGTTGAGTGGTGCGAATGGTCAGCGCCGAGGAGCCGTCTGCGCTGGAGGTCGACAGCGAGGCCGAAATGAGCCAGAAAATCTGCACCGATGATGGGGTTGCTGACGTCTGCAACTATGAATTTACACTCAAAAGGTCTAGCCAGAGCGAGGTCCAGAGCCATTGTCTATGTGCCGTATGTGCTAATCGCTGAAGCGTTGGCTGCGCTGAGAGTAAGCGGACCACGAGTTCTCACCTCCTTGAAGAATGTGCGTGGCAGCAGGGAAACCGCCGAGCCCGTGTCCACCAGGAATCGGAGCTTTGATGTTCTATCGACGATGTGCAAGCGGCGCTCTGTAGATGCGCCAACCGCCTCGGCTTGCAGGGGCGGGGCGCGTTTAAATTCCCTGACCTGGTGCAAAGGAGCAGGGCTGCTTACATTGTGTGGCCTCCTGGCCGAATTTGCGGTGATACCAGCACCAGCCCGTGTTGGACGATGCTGGTGCGGCTGAGGCAGCTGGACGGGCTGAACGAGGGCGTGAGTGCGAGCGGGCGCGACCTCTGCTGTTATTGTTGTTGCTGTTAGAACCGCCGTTGTTTGCTGCGTTGACGAAGGACTCGAGCAGCTTGCTCTGCCTCTGCGAGTGAGTCAGCCTGCAGCGTGGAGATGTCGCATTCTGGCTGAGGCGATGCCGTGCCTGAAGAAGTGCTACTCGAGGGCGGTGTTGGTTGGCAAGCTGCGACAGCGTGGACTGGCGGTTCTGGAGCAATGGCGAGGTCAGCCAGGTGGGCCAGCTCGTCGAGTGAGGTGGCTGGCAGCACTCGGCACAAACGGCTGGTGTTCGATGGCAGGAGGTTCAGCCATTTGACCCTCATGGCCTCGTCGGAGAAGGCGTTGTTGGCAAGGCGCCTCATGTGGCAGAGTAGCTGCGATGGTGTGCGGTCATCAAGGCGCACCTCGTTCAGCACCAAGTGAAGCTGCGTGTCAGCGGAGATGGCCAGGCGCTGCAGCAGCACGACTCGGAGGGCTCAGTAGCGGTTGGCGGCTGGCGGATGCAGGATGATATCTGACAGCTCCTGGGCGACGTCCTGAGGAAGGCGAGCCACCACCAAATTGAATTTGTGGCGATCGCTGCGTACTTCGCTGGCCTCTGGTGCTGCATCAACCTGTGCGAGCCACAAAGCTGGATTAGCATTGCAGTATGTTGGTAATTCGCAGCGCGTGACCTCTGTCGACGGTCGAGGGAACAGCAACAGCCCGCCGGCGGGCAAGGGCGGAGGAGGTGGTACACTGCCAGAATCATTCGCGTCAGCCGGCGTGCTCCGATTTTCTGTGCCGATGTTCGGCTGTGTAGGTGCAGCACCACCTTGCTGTTTTCAGCGTGAGCAAAATTAAGAGCGCGGCGCGCGGCGAGGCGCTGAGAAATGCGGGAACCCGGTCGCGACACGCTGTGTACGCGGCGTACCGCCGAAGGATGACGGGTGGCGCGATGGTCGGCGCGCTGGCTCTACGCGGCGCGCAACACTACCTTGAAAATGGCCGCTCGCGCGGGAGAGCAGAGGCGGCGGAAATGCGAGAAAGCGCGGGAGACGACGCGCGTCGGCAAGATGGCCGACTGCGTGGAGCGCGGCGTCGGCGCCGGGGGCACGCAACATGTATGGCTCGGCACTTGATAGAAAAAGAGCGACTCAAGGCCGCGAAAAAACTATACCTGTGGCGAAGCGTGTAAAACCTGGTAGTGAGGGTGACGCTGGCCGTCGAGCGCTGCCGATGTCGAGGCGAGATGTGCTGGACGCCGCGCTGATGGTGGTCTGCGTTGCTCCGCTGCGTGCTCCGCTGCGATGGTCTGCTGCTCTGCTCCGTTGCGGAGTTCGGCTGCGCTAGCTTGCCGCCCCGCGCTGCGTACCGCTCGGTGGTGGGGGCTGCTCTCGCCGTGCTGACCTCGCTGGCAGGGAGACGACCGACGGGGCCGCTCCGCGCACACTCCAGCTGTAAAGGGGCTGGAGGCAGACTCCCTGCTGCTGATGGTGCCGTGCGACAAGATGCAGCTGGTGCTCGCCTGATGGTGCTACGGTGAAGGGGCTCCGCGCGGCACCCCGAGAGAGAAAGAAGGGCTGGCCGCCGAGAGTGAGAGAGATAGAGCATTGCGAGAGTAGCGTCGGTTGATGGCGCTGTGCCCGACTCCGCGGCGTTTTCTGTTCGGGGTCACCACTTTGGAAGTTAAGATTTATTCCTCCTTAAAACTTCGCGCTACCGGTGTTGGACGGGACACAGCGTGGCGTCGGCCGGATGGCGTTATGGCGTCGACTTCGGCAGTAACCTCACTAGTCGAAGTCGGGTCTTGGCCGCAGCGTCTGCTTGCGCTTTCGGCGCTGCTGCCCAGTGCGTGTAGCCACACACACACACACACACACACACACACACATATATATATTGTGATACTATACGTATGGGTGGTTCTCTGTGAAATCGAAGATGAAAATTTTTATTTTTGCCCAAACTGTACATATGTGTTCTATATGTTGTACCTGACTCCCAAAAAAAATTTTCAGCGCGATTTCTTCATTTGACTTCGGGTTCTAGCTGGTCAAAGTTGAGGTTTCAAGCAATTTTTGCCTATTTTCAATGATTTGTAGCTTATAAGGGATGCATTTTTAACTAAAACTATCCAGATACTTATTTTTGTGAAATTTCCTGAATTTTTCAATAAAAATACTTTTAAAGCCCTATAAGTATGTTAAGGCTACCTTATTTGCATTTTAAACCTTTAAGTATGAAAATATGAATGTTTGATCCGGACTTCGACAACATTAATACAGTAAAAAGATACCTTTTTATAGTAAAAAAGTAGCTGTAAAGTTTGAGAATGGGCCTGAATTTCTACAAGAAGTTATGTAGAAAACAAACTTGATATAATGGCTAATAAGTGGTTTTACATTCAAATGTGACACTTACAACCTAGTAGATTTCACGACTACCGCTACTAACATGTGTTTGTATCGGTAGACATGAACTTGCATCAAAGTTCTTCGCGTTTGCATGAAATAATTCATCCTTATCCATGAACTTGTACATTTTAGAGAATAATGCCAATCGCATTTCATTGGTCAATTTTATCTGTTTTGATCCAAACATTCGGCATATGAATTCCTCCAAAATTAACATCGTTGATTCGTAGCAGTTTGGATAATTGCCTATGTCGACGCACACTTTGATATATTGTTCAGAACGTCGAAGTATACCAAAAAGACGGTTTTTTCCCTTCCTAAAAAGCACGATTATAATTACACCCAGTGAGGGCATGATAAGCCGGCAGAGTTAAGCGGCACACGGCACGGCGCGCATGTGTTTGCTTTTTTAAACGGCTGCCAAACCGATTTATCACCACTTGAACTTTGCCAGACCAAATTTTTTGTAACGTTATATATTATATATTGTTTACAAAAAAAGTTTCAGTTAAACTACTTCATTTTTCCGACAAGGTTTTGCGACTGCCAGATCCATTTAGAACTACTTACAATCTGCCAGACCAACTTTTGTATGCAATTTAGTATGTCAACAATACATACTAAAAATTTCAGTAGTAATGATTTTAGTTAGAAATCAAAATATAATACGCCCTAGTGAAGCGTTGCACCACTAAATTCATGCCAGACCAAGCATTCCTGAATTAGAGAGATATACCATCTTCGGAAAATAGTTTCCCATGTGTAATGAAATGAGTCACGCATTGCTGTCACGTGCTCTCGGACTATATGCTCGACTGCAAAGCGCGACAAGAGCTGTGCGATGGTGGTGATGCGTCAGCGGCTGCTGCAGGGCGGCTTCGGACGGCATACTCCCCTGCTGTCTCCAGGAGGCTGCTCTCTACTGTGTATGACTTAAAGAGAGAAAGTTCTCGGCTTTGCGCATGTAAGATGTATCAAATGACATCTTTTCGTGTGAAAATAGTGCGTAAAATGCAAGTTTAATAACGTTATAACTGCGTATACTGGAACTTCAGCGGTGACTATAACAAAGGGCTTCTTGTTTCACGCTTGTTTAAAGACAATTTATTTTCTACGAATTATTGCGCATATTAAGTGATACTACCTGTTGATCGCGATACACCAGTCAAAGGTGTCGGATTACTTTGAAAAAGCCATCTGTAATATTTATCTTATGCGCGTTTGTTAATGCATAAGATGATTAATTTTCTATGAATTATTTTTCTGCACACTAAGTGCGTATATCTTGTTTACTACCTTTTGACGCTATATAAAGGACAAGACTTGCTATTTTGATTTAGTATGAAAGCCTACTTTGCCCAATAATGCTAATATGTCAGCGCTTAATTGTAAGAAAACTGTCAACGTTTTTCTAGAAGCTTACACGCTTCTAGCACATTCACCTGTTTATTCAGAAGAAGTTTTAAAATGGATAAAGCTTGCTACTAACAGTTTAAAAATATTAAGGTAGCTTCTATATAAACATGATACAACTGTCCACAAAAAACAAAAGTTTTTATCCACTATATCGCTTGTAAAAGGTATCCAGCTAAAATTTAAGTGTTTATTGAAAATTGGTGAAGGACTACAACAACGTGAAAGAATAAGTGACCGTGTAAAGTGGCAAGATTCAGAAAGTTGTTTTAATAATCGCATACGATCGGGAGTGATTATGAATCTGAAGAATTTAGACATTACTTCTTTTTTAAAAGGTGCTAAAGCTTTATTCAAACCTCGAATAAAGAATATGCTTAAAAAGAAGAGGCCCTTAAAGTTTACGTAATTTTGGCTGCTGAATTTATTATATAAAAGGCTGACGAAAAAGTAGCTGAAATAAAGTATTTTAACACGAAAGCTGATGCAATTTCTCCGAGATCTGACTTGAAGCAGTGGTGGACAATAAACGTTGAAGAGCCCATTCAGCGAGATATAGAAGAGTTCCAAGAATGGGACACAGGGATGGACACTGAGTAAAATTTTAAATTTAAGCGTTAATATAAACAAATACGATGCGTGCAAGCTCTTTTGTAGATTTACCTGAATTTATTAAACGGAAAAAAGCATGTGTTAATGTATTTGATGACGCATGTTTCAAATAGGTTATACTATCTGCACTGTATCTTGCTAAAAACCCAAATCGCGTATCAGAATACATAAAATATGAAAAAGAACTGAATTTTCAAGGAATTGAGTTCCTAGTTATGCCAAAGCAAGTGCCTAAATTTAAAAAACAAAATAATGTTTCTATCAATGTTTATATTTTAAAGATGCATAATGAGAAATTCAAAGTTGTACCAATTTACATTACAAAGAATGAAAAAAAGCCGCATATAAACCTTTTGCTTGTACAAAATTATTATACAGATGATACCGATGAGCAAGAGGTAATACAAAATTTGGAACTAATTAGATATCAGTACGTTTGGATTAAGGATTTATCTCGTTTGGTCTCTAGTTAAATATCCAAGAAAAATCATTGTAAATACATTTGCCATCGATGTCTACATTATTTTTCAGATGAAGATAAATTAGCTTAACATAAAGAAGATTGTACTTAAATAAAAGACTGCTACATAAAATTACCTAAATTATATGACAGATTCCTCGCATTTCAAAATTTTAGTTAGAAAGATAAAGTTCCGTTTGTAATTTATGCAGATTTCGAAAGTTTTCTTAAACCTATAGTTGGTAACAACATTTGAGTTGGTAACACACTTGAGACCATAGCTAATCGAGTCAATGAGATTTTAAAAAATGTTGTGCCCATGCAAGCACTAACATGGGATCAGCAGCATGCTTTCCAAGTAGCAACAGTATGCCACATTTATAAAAAACCGTTTGATGATGGCAAACGAGTAAGGGATCATTGTCATTTAACGGGCAGGTAAAATATATTTTGACATACTATAAAAAATACTGACGTTTACATATTTCACTATAAAAATACTTATATTTTTGTTTTAGATATCGAGGTGCGGCACATGAAGAATGCAACTTAAACTATCAAGACTCGCACATCATTCTAATTATTTTTTATAATTTCACGGGCTATGACTCACACTTTCTTGTCCGAGACATTGCCAGCACTTATCCAGGAAGAATAGACCTTTTACCATTTAATAAAAAGCGCTTTATTTCCTTCACCAAACATATTGATGGCTGCGATACCAAGCTCAGATTTATCGATTCTTTTCGTTTCATGGCAGCATCATTAGATAAGCTATCATCATATCTTTAGGAATTGAATATTCTCAAGCAAGAATTTAGTCAAGATTAGCAATATTTCCTATTGACAGATGAAAAGTTTAATTTGCTAAAAAGAAAAGGTGTTTTCCATATGAATACTTGGATTGCGAGGAAAAACTTCAGAAAACAACAGAAACGAAAATTCCATCGATAAATAAATTTTACAGTTGCTTGCATGCTAATGAAATTTCCGATGAAGATTATCAGCATGCAAAAAATGTTTGGCAAACATTTAACATTACAAATTTAGGAAAATATTCTGATTGATATTTGAAAACGGATGTATTACTGTTAGCTGAAGTTTTAGAGAATTTTCGCAACACTTGTCTTTCAGTGTATGGTCTGGATCCTGCACATTAATACACAACACCTGGATTAACGTGGGATGCCATGCTAAAGTATACAAACATTCGGCTTGAATTGCTAACTGATATTGATCAAGTAATGTTTATTGAGCGTGGTATAAGAGTTGACGTGAGTCGGTGCTCTAATCGCTACGCTCACGCAAATAACAAGTATATGGCTGATTATGATCCAGAACAAGAATCAAAATACCTCATCTATTTCGACGCCAACAACCTTTATGGATGGGCTCTTTAACAACCATTACCTTATGCAGATTTTCAATGGGTTGATGAAAACACTGATTTTAATGTGGCAGATGATTCTGAATTCCGCTATATTCGCGAAGTTGATTTGCAATATCCACAGCACTTGCACGATCTCCATGAAGACTTACCTTTATGCCCGGAGCACACGAAAACACCAGGCTCGTAATTTGATAAACTATTGACAACTATAGATATTAAGTCACGCTATATTCTCCACTACAGAAATTCGAAACAGGCATTCAAAAATGGATTGCAGCTAACAAAAATTCACAGAATTTTACGATTTAGGCAAAGCCCTTGGCTCAAAGCATATGTAGATTTGAATAGCAAGACGAGACAAGAGGCTAAAAATGCTTTTGAGAAGAATCTCTATAAATTAATAAATAATGCTGTGTTTGGAAAAACAATGGAGAATGTGCGAAAGAGTTAATGTCAAGATGGTGAAATACTGGGAAGGTAGATATAGTGCACAGGCTCTCATTTCTAGACCAGAATTTCATAGTCGTACTACCCTTGATGAGAATCTCGCACTCATTGAACTCAAACAGACTAAAGTTTTAATGAACAAGCCAATTTATGTGGGACTTTGTGTATTGGATTTATCGAAAACTCTAATGTACGACTTCCATTATGATTATATGAAACGTGAGTTTGGGAAAAAGTGTAAACTGCTCTACACAGATACTGACAGTTTGCTCTATGAAATTGGTTGTGAAGATATTTACGCTTTCATCAAACGAGATATTCAGAACTTCGATACTTCAGATTATCCAGTGAAAAATATTTTTGGAATGCCTCGTGTCAAGAAGAAGATTGTCGGTCTAATGAAAGACGAGTGCTGTGGACAAATTATGACTAAGTTTGTAGGATTTTGCAGCTAAATGTATAGTGTGCACATAAACGGAAAAGATCGCATAAAAAAGGTTAAAGGTGTGAAAAGCAGTGTCATTGATAAGACATTTTCTTTTGACGATTATGTTCAGCGTTTAACAGATTATTCCACGCAGCATAGACAGCAGTGTATGATAAAATCAAAAGCTCATAGAGTGCATACTGTTAGGCAAACGAAGCTAGCATTAAGCCCCTACGATGACAAGCGTTATTTAATTCCAGGAAAAACGGACACGCTTCCTTGGTGGCATTACCAAATACTGAAGGATGATGTATAAATAAATGTGATGAACATTGTAAAATAAATTTATTTTCATATAGCCATTACAAATCTGATTTATTGATCCAACTATTGTGCGAATCATCAAATCCTAACCATTTTACATATAACTGATTCCCACGCTTTTTCAATACTTTTTCCACAAGATAAATATCTAGATGTTTAGCTTTTAAGAGTTCTTGCTCATAGAAACCACCAGCGATGGGTTGATCTTGATAGTCCTCTAGCTTGTAAGTTTGCACTGGATATGTTGGTACAACTTGACTAATGGTGAAAATCGCTGTTGACCAGTTAGGTGTAAAAGCCTTCTTAAATACTTGCTTCATTTTGCTCACCCGCGCCTTATCTCCAACCTTAAATTTAGATTTTTTTCTACCTTCTTGGCGAGAAAAACGTATGAGGAGTATAGCTTCATTCTCCTTGCTGACATCTTTAGGCTTTATCCCAATTGTGCGATGTTTGCTATTATTGTACTCTGTCAGTAAATCAGGTGAGATATCAAGCCATTTATACGTGCCTCTTTAACTAAATTGCATCCACATTTTGTCCTTAAGCGTACGGTTCAAACGCTCACAGATGGAAGCTTTGAGATTGCTGTATGTTGAGTAGAGATTGATGCCGTATTTTCTCATAAGGCTTTAGAACGCGGAGTTGTAAAATTCTTTACCTCGATCGGTATGCAAGTTTTTTGGTACACGACCCTGATCTAGAACAGACTTCATTGCTGCTGCCACTTCGTTTCTAGTTTTCTGTTTTAAAGGTACGGCCCAAGCGTTCTTTGAGAAGACATCGATAACCGTTAGCAGGTACTTATAGCCTTTGTTCTCTTGTGCATATGGCTGCATCTCCACCAGATCAGCTTTCCATACCTCATCCAAGCTACGCATTATGAACCTTCGACGCTGATTATTACGCCGAGCTGGCTTATGAAGTTCCTCCGCTAGTCTAGCTTTTTGATGTGTCATTATTATTCTGAGAATTTTTAAGCAGAATCTCATATAATTCACTAATAGCAAAATCTATTTTTCTCAGTTTTTTCGCATTCTTATCTTTAACGTTTTGTATAGCTAATTCTACCGCATCAATTGATTGTCTCAGGTTACTCGTAATCTCGTTAACACTGCGGATCTCCGTATGAATTAAACGTCGAAGGACTGCTAAATTCTGCTACGTTACACAATTTTTTGCCTCCAATGTCGAAGTGTTCGTCAGTAGAGGACCACTACGACCTTTGGAGCGATTAGACTGACGTCCAAACACATCGACGCTCATCTTGCTACTAACTTCAAAGCATTTGTAACTATAGATAATATATAACTCGCAACTCTTCGACGATAGAATGAATTTCATTAAGATGGCTATTATTGTCAGCTAACCGTTCAGCCATGAGCAAGCGTAGACGATCAACTAGTTCGTTGGGATCATCCCAGTATATGTAGTCCATGAGAGAGCCTTTAGTTGCAATTTTATATTGAGGTAGTAGCCCACTACCGGCCTTTGATAAGCTTTGCACTTTAAATAGTGGAGCAATAATAATATTATATTTCTTACTGTTTTGTTGACGTATAGGCTGGTTGTAACTGTAATGTTTTCTATGTGCGTTTGTAGCTTCGAGAATCTTTTTATAATTTTGCAAATCATCAGGCTTAATCAAGGTCTTATCCGGATGCAGTCTAAAAAGCAGGTCTTGCAATCCTTCAGTTTTTGGATATTTTTTATTTAAAACGCTTACATTATTTTTGGTAATTTCTATAGGCGAATCACCAATCTTAAGTATTTGATCCTCTTGACGAATTCCAAATATTTAATCGAGATATCGTTGTCGATTTTGTAATAAATAGTTGCTTAATTATTAAGAAATACTATAAACATTAAGCTATTAAGTTAACCAATATTTTTTCCTTAGAATTTAAGTTGTATTTATAGATAATTTGAGACTACGCACTTGTATTGCAAATCAAATAAAAACAAAATTGACAATACTCATTAGTTAATAATAAAATTCAGGATTCACATAAAAAATGTCACCACTCCATACAGAATCTTCAACAAAATATTACAACATTAAGTGCAACTAATAAATTATAATTATTTAGTTAAATAAAATCTAATGTTAAGTATTAGTTTATTTATATACACACACATATAGGTATACCGGAAAAATAGCTAAGTTTATGTTACAAAAACCATAAAACAACAATAAAATGTTATTAATTATCAAGTACACGTTAAGTTATAAATAAATAATACAGAAATGTTTAATGCAAGAACTGTAAATACACTAAAAATTATCCAAACACTTCCAAAAAATTTAGAAGTTTTACTATTATAATTAAATATTAAATGAATTGCAACTAATAGTTATAATTCTTGTTATAATTATTGTAAATTATTTCTAAGTTAGAAAATAAATTGCGTATAACGGACTGAGCATTTTAATAGATTTTTACCCGTGTTTGTTAACGATTATTTAAACGATTGGTCTTTTACAAAGAAGGGGAAGGGCGGGTAAAACGACGCATAGGTGAATGCGATTTTTCTTTGAAAACTATCTACAACACATAAACATTCATAATTAGGAATATTATAACCAATATTTATACAAGATTATTTTAGCAACATTTCCCTAAAAAGCAAATATTAAATAAATATTCTATTTTCAATATTTATAATTTCTTTTATTAGAGTCTGCACTTGAATTTAATTATTTTGGTTAATCAAGATAATAGTCGAAACATCTTTACTAATAATACTAAACTAATCTATGAACAACTATATTTTAAACAATCTTTTATAAATATTCATTTTTTCATTTGTAAATGACACAAGCGTCGCCATCTGTATCGGGGACGGAGAGCCTATCTTGACCTCTCCCCCGGAAAATTTAATTAGAGTAGGGGGTCTCCAGACCCAAGCGTAGGAGGAGCCCTCGAGGAAACTCTCTTCCCATTGGAAAATCCTCCGTAAATCTCTCAAAGAGGGAAATCGAGGGATGGGCCAAAGGCTACGAGTATCTTCGAGTCGCAACTCGAAATCACTTTGGTCCCGGCTCTCAGTCAGCTCGAAAGCAACATTTCAACGCGCTTAGTCCGCAACTTTATAACTTACAAATTTTACCGCGCTTAGTCCGCTTCTAAAATTGTTACAAGTTTACGCGCTTAGTCCGCTTATTGAATATTTTACATTTTCTCAAACGCGCTCAGTCCGCACCTTGAATTTATATAAGTTTGTACGCGCACCGTTCGCTCATTTATTTTTATAATATACATCTCTTACATTTGAACTACGTGTTTCTTTTATTTCTAAAAATCCGACACCTTATTCGTATTAAAGGAAAATTTCATTCCTACTTTTACTCGAGAAAGCTCGTCGAGTGCGAAACTCACAGCCCAAGCAGCAGGTCAACAACACCATAAAAAAAAGTAAGTAAAAATTATTTAATTTATTTTACTCTGTACTATCTTTTCCTTGTACCCACCACTGTGTGGTTTCGAGTCATTTCTTTTCCGCTACGAAGTAGAGTCAAGTGCCGGTTGACTATAAAGTTCTTATATCTAGTGTCGCTAAATCTAAAAGGTTTTGAATAAAGTATTTGTAATTCAAACTGCCGATCAGGATATCCATCCTGTTAATCACAGTATTGAATACACAATACTAAAATCGCGAATTTTTCTCCTTTTTCATAAAACTATACTAACTTTGCAAGTGACTGTTCAGGACTTGTGCCTGTTTAGCAGTCGCTCCAAAGTTAGTCAAACTTCTAAAAAAAATCATACAACCAGACCCCTTGCTTAGATTTTTGCATAATCTCTAATAATAATAAAAATAGCACTCTATCTTTCCCCGATAACATGATGTCGGCCGAATGACGCCACTGAGACTGCACGGAATGGGCCACGCGTGATGTCCAAGTACCCCTGCTCCGGGACACGGAAATAACGGCATTGTGCTGAGCACAATGACGGCACGCGGTGCAAGCATCGTGCCGGCACTTAAATTAAGCGAAAAAACAAAAAAATTAAAACCCTAACGAGGATCGAACCCTGAACCTTTCAGTTAGCAGGCAGGCACTTTACCACTCGACCACGAACACTTTTTACAAGTCATAGCTAATTGTGTCCTTATGTATTGCGAGCAGCTGTTGATGTTAATAAAGTTGCAAGTTATTGTAATAAACAATCACCAAAATTATTATTAACGCGTTTAACAACATTGATATTCGCCGCTTATTTCGTGTAAGGCGCAAAACTGGCAGGCTGCTATAAATTCGGTAGTCATGAAAGAGTAGTCTGAAAAGCCACGCCCCCCTTGTTGCACACCGTACTTTTTTATGATAAGGGCACGAAAAGGCCACTTATCATGCATATGAAAGGAATGGGAAATTCCTTTCCTATATCGTCCATCATTGATGGCTCGCTCCTTATCGATAAAAAGAAATCCATGTTTAGCATCTTTCCAGCATGCTGAGCATAAAGCTTAGAAATTTGTATGTCATATCAGAATTCAAATGATCGTCGTATATGTGTTTAAGATTTACGTCATCTTGGCGAAAAACTACCAACACATTCACGTTATCGCGCACCAAATGTTTTGGAACATGAGCGTATGACTGACAGAGATAGAAGCAGTCTACGTTTCTATTTCTCCCATGCAAAAGAAGGCTCTGATATTGTCCTGTTTTTCACAATCGACGTAGTCGAAAACCATAACTGAATGAGGGAGTACGTCGTTAGGTTCCACAACTGTATCGGGTTCATTTAAAGGGAAGTACCGTATATCAGACAAAGGTTGCAAAAGCTGCTCGAGGAATCTGTATTTTGGTTGTTTCAGCGACTTTGTATTCAAACGTACACGTGATGTACACGTTTTCGAACTTGTGTCTACTGGGGTGCGTAATAAGAGCGCATTTTACCACAATTTTATGGTCCGCAAAATACTGCTCGTATATTGTCCGGTAGTAATTCCCCGTGACATTTCAGCCCTTTTTGCTGCTCTACTAGAGTATCGAAATTCGACACTGGTAGCCTGATTTTGTGCGGTTTGAAATCCATGTAGACGCTTTCTAAGTTTAGAATCGACTATCGCTGCAGCTATAAAACCTATGCTTGTAAGCTTTTAAAGTCAGTCGAGAGCTGTCCTCTCATACATCATGATCGTACATAAGCAGCGACGTCGTAGAGACCGCGGTTCAATGAACACACTTATTAACAAACTTCCTGTAGTGCTTCATCTACCAGGATATCAGTACTGCGGACCTGGTACTAAACTAGCAAAGTGATTAGCAAGGGGGGATCCTGGAATTAATGGTCTTAATAGAGCTTGCAAAGAGCACAACATTGCCTACTCACAGAATCGAGAAAACGTTGAAACAAGAAACGCTGCAGATAAGATTTTGGCTGCTGTAGGCGAAAAAGCAGCTGCTCTCGCCATAGCAGGCACGATGAAAGCAAAATCCAAGTTTAATATGGGTCAAAAAGGACGAATGAAAAAAAAACTATCTATTTCACTGGCTAGAGTAATCAAAGCTGCTTCTATTTCTGCTATTCCAAGCAACGACTCTCGCGAAGTCATTCGTAGCGCACTCAAGGCTGCTCGTCAAGCTGTAAGCAAGGCTGGAGGGAAGAAAAGTGTACGTGTTCCACGTGTGCTGCGATTCTCATTCAAAATTGGAGGATTTCTACCATTTCTCATTCCAATATTCACTGGTTTGAGTGCGACAGGTGCATTGGCAGGGAGCGCTGCTGGTATCGCTAAAGCAGTGAATAATGCTAGTGATCCTAAACGTCAGCTTGAGAAAAGTCAAAGGCATAACAAAACGATGGGAGCTATTGCGCTCGGCAAGGGTCTATATCTCAAACCTTACAAAAAGGGTTACGGTATGAACCTGAAACATGGACAAGGCTTAAGAAAAAAAACTTCAAATTGCCGCAACGTGCATTAACAGATGCTGATCTTCTTAAATATGCCCGCATCTCGAAAATTCTATATTTTTGAGGTGTCTACATGCGAAATGCACTACCTATGAGTAGATCACGCCATCGCTAATCGGCAATCATCAATCTTGATGATGAAAGTGGACCTGGCACGCATTGGGTCGCCTATCGAAAACGAGGCAACGATGGAGTGTATTTTGACAGTTTTGGTAATTTACAACCACCTCAGGATCTCATAGAATATTGGAATGTGAGTAGAGTTAAGTAATTAAGACTTTTACAGCTACAACTAATAGACATTATCAGAAGGATCATTGTATCGAAGATATCATAGTCGGCAAAAATCGTATGGTAATTTTCCGTACCACGGATGATCAACTGTAATCGGTAAACGATATAAAGTATAGCTATTTTTGCCGTCGACGGACGATAAATTTACATTCTTTATAGCACTGAGTGCCATAAATACACATGTACTATACTCGTCACATAAGTATTCCTTTATAGAATGTCGTTAAGCACCCTCGATACAAAAAGCTCTCAAAATTGTCAAATAACCCCATTTATGTTTGGCATTATTAGCGTATACAAATATTACCTGTTAAATGATGCATCACCTGAAACAGTTTCTCCGTCATAATTTTCTTCAAACATTCTTCGTGCGTTCACTACATTGTTATCGCAAACGTTGAGACAACGGAACATTGTAGTATGCTTTTGATCCGCATTTATGGTGCAGTTTTATGTAAAAACTAGACATCGGTCAGCTCACAATTAGGCCATTCGCTTTTCTACCAATAGCAATCTCAATACATCAACCTATGACAGTCTAGCTAATAATATAGTCCTGCTATACAAACTTCTAATTAAGACTTATGCTACCACTATTTTGCAAATATATTTCGTAAATTATAACCTACATATACTTTTACGAAGTTTTCGTGGATGTACATTAAAATAAAAGGCGATCACATAAATAAACATCAAATCTGGACTATAGAATGTTCTATGAATAACTAATGAGCGAATAACAAAAAAACATACAGTGACAATTAAATATTAAACATGGTAGGCTCTACGATTTTGGAGCAAGCGTGCTTAGTTAAGTGATCCGACTTTTATTTCATGGCAAAACGTCGAAAAGTTTCGAGGAGAACCGCAACCCACAGCACACGACTATTCTACAAAAAGTCGAAAGATTACAAGCTCTACAATTCGGTTTCTTAAAAGAACTTTAGTATGCGCATTCCAAAATCACAGAGCTTGCACTGCTTCTGCTTTTTGCTAAAGCATAGAGGTGTGCTTCGCAGAGAGACCTCTCACAAGTCTCGCAACGATTTGTCGTGAAAAAAGGCCGTTTATTATCCAAGAACTTAAGTGCGCTAGCTGCGAAATCGCAGAGCTTGCATTGCTTCTTTTTTTGGCCAAAGCATAAAGGTGTGCTTCGCAGACAGACTCCTTTCAAGCCTCGCTAACGATTTTTCATAATAAAAGGCGGTTTACGTTGCAAGAATTTTAACGCGCTTGCTCCAAAATCGTAGAGCTTGCCGTGCTTCTGCTTTTTCAAAATAGAATGTGTCTTTTTACAATTATCTTTTATTTTCATTATTATCAGAAGCAACATAAGAAAGCGTTAGTTGGCTGGCTGAGAACACTCTGCTATCGTTGTGTGGAGCCTTGTCCTTATCCGACGGACTCTCTGCTATCGTCTTGTACACGTGCTCCTCCTCGTTCTTTGGCTCAAAAATCTTACAGCGCTCCTTTTAGTCCTTTAGCAGGATTTTCCGGGAAGTTGCTCTCCTTCTCCCTGCGAGAGAAATCGTAGACGAAAATTATAGACACGCGTCTATAGGGTGTACACGCGAACCTTTTGAGCACCTCAATGACAGTGTTGTCCGTGTTACTTGTACATAGGTCTGTCCTGGTCGACGAGCTTTAGTACCCAGAGCATTTCGGCCAGCAAGGTCTACCTGAACTCGCCGACCTCCATCTTGCGGATGCCCATCTGGAGCTTTGAGTGGTAGGGCGTCTTGTTCCTGGCGTTAAATTTGCTGATTTTGGCCAGCTTCAGCAGTCAAAAGGTGTGCCTGTGCTGTCCCTTTGCCAGGGCGTAGCTTCTGCTGGAGAAATGCAGGCTTTCGCTCTCCATCACGTCCTCTCGCTTGTGGCCCTGATAATCTGCGAGAGGGACTGGCGGTTGCCTGAACGCAGGTTCAGCGTCGTCGAGAAAAACGACGACGGCCCGGGACTCACATTAAATCAGTAGCACCGAGAACGTCCTACTGCTCCGAAATCTCCTCAAGAATACGAGCAACATATCGCCAATAAAGACAGTAGCAGCATTTTAACCTAAAATGTAAAGCTCACAGAATACTTATTATTATATTTTTAATCAATGATGCACACAACACACACGTAATATGAATTATGTTGTTAAAAAATCCTAAGATTATAACCTTGTTGCGCGCACGTGTTGATCGTTCAAACTTGTTGTTTATTAATCGACAAGGTGAAGTTGCCGTGGCTGGACCAGCTTCTCTGAAACCCAATAACCCAAGACGGAGATTCCAAAATTTTTAATTATTTATTAGAAATCCCAGAAAAATGCTATAAATATGGGAAATTCGCATCGCCACTCAGAAAGCAGCCCAGAATTTGGTAAAAATTTCAAAAGCAGCTTTCCGCAGAAATTTCACCCCTACATTCTTGTCAAAGTCCTGCCAAAAATTCTTTAGCATCGTATTGATTAAAAAAAAATACTGGAAGGTAGGCTATGATATACTCTTCACCGTTCAACAGTTAAAATAATTCTTTAAAAGTTTTATTTTGCAGGAAAAATCAAAAATCAAGTATGTCCGCTTTATTGTGGTCATACTGTATATAACGGATTCACGTGTTGACAAGTCTCTGGAGTTTCGTGTCTTATTATTGAGTCAGGCCACAGTAAGCCAATGAACAATAGTTGATGATTTGGAATAGGAGTGCTTGCACAAGGTGTTGGCGCAGCCTGAGCTTAGTGCTCTTCCGAAAGACGTAAAGTCTATACATCAATGTGTGAGCACGTTTACAGATTTGTATAACGTATTCGTTCCACGTAAGTTTGGAATCAAGCACCAACCCCAGATTGTGCACAGATGATTTATAGTCGACCCAGGCTTCTCGTATATTGATATAAGTGTTAGAAACAGTACACTGAGAAATTCTTCTGGTGGCTGCTGCCCCGGCCCGAGTAGATGGTGCATTAAACGCACTAGCTCGTCTCTCCAAAAATTTCGGAAAGCTGCTGAAAATCGTGCAGCAGTGCTCCCGTTTAGTACTCTTTTCACCCGTGTGGCGCTGCTGTCGCATCGAAACCGCAGAATTTCGGCGGAATAACAGCTCTCGGGGCAGTAGCGCTCCTAAAATTAAAAGAGCTGACACGCAAAGCTCAGAGTACAGTTGCTGTTTATACTATGTGCAGCCACTCCCCGAAGAATTTCTCGGTGTAGCATTTATGTAGTAGTGAGAGCCCAGGTCGATTGCCTTAGTCTTAAGGACATTCAGTTTAAGACGATTTTGTGCAGCCTAACCCATTATCCTTTAGGCGTTAGCACTCATCCTGAAAGAACAAGAATCAAGCTCCTTAAAGTGGCATTGGCTGTATATTTGCAGGTCATCCGCAAAGATGAGATGGGACACATCTGAATCTAGACAGAAACCAATATCATTGATGTACAACGCAAACAACAGAGGACCCAAAACTGTCCCCTATGGGACACTAGTGTTTAATGGTAGAAAGGTGGAGAGTTCGTTGTTTTCATCAAGGACAGCCTGTTCTTTTCCCGTGAGGTACGATGCAAGCCAGAGAAAAACCTGCTTAGAGAAGCCGAAAGAGGATAGCTTTCTGAGTAGCCTGACGTAAAACACAGAATCAAACGCCCTCCTTAAATCGAATAGAGTGAACCTCTTTTTGTCTTTACCAAGCCTGACTTCATCAACCAGCTTAATTAGGCCGAAATGTGTGCTGTAGCCAGTGCGGAAGCCTGTTTAGAAGTTGTCAAGGTAAAGTCTTGTTTAGAGAGAGAGAGAGAGAGAGAGAGAGAGAGAGAGAGAGAGAGAGAGTGTGTGTGTGTGTAGCGAGTACACTAGAAGAGTATTAGAAGAGCATACAAGAATTTAGAGAGAGAGAGAGAGAGAGAGAGAGAGAGAGAGAGAGAGAGGGAGAGAGAGGGATTGTGTGTAGCGATCAAGCGGGCACTTACATTCGCGACTTGTGCTGACTCGCAATTTTGGCAATTTTTGGTATTTCAGCACAAATTAATTAATTCGTAGCTCCACAAGGAAGCATTTTCCACTCTAAGCATAAATATACTTTTTTTGTAAAATTTGTTCACCTTTTCAATAAAAATACCCTTAATGTTATATATATGTTCCACGTCAAACGTAACATAGCTCTGCCCAAAATTCTTTTGATCTAAAAATTTTTTTAATTATGGAAAATTTAACATTTTTATGTACTTTCAATTAGTGAGGGGCGATTTTTAAAATTTTGTCCCCAGGCGGAGCTACGCGTTCCCTAACCTTAAACAATTACTACTTTACGAAATGATCAAGCTGTCAGAAATAACAGGGGCTCAGAAAAATTCTAAGCAACGACTATTTTCATGTATTTTGAGGTGTTGAACAAGAATCCGACGGTCTTTTTGACCAATACCTCAAGCGCTCGTCCCTAACCTCAAAAAACCACCCAAAATGTCTGTTTTACGCGGTTAAGAAATTTACGTCTAGAGGAAAATTATTGACGAAGGCTATTTTTATGAATTTTGAGCCACTAAATTTGAACACGAAGCTTATTTCTTTTGGTTTCTATTACTAAGTACATTCGATTGAAACCAAATACCTTTACAACCTAAATAATTAGATGGACGTACCTTTACTTTATACTTCGATTACGTCAATTCCATATGGCGTTCATAATGACCAAATATTACTAAACTTCATAAGTAATCAGAACAAAGCCCGCGTTGTAATTGAATTTATTCTGAAAATCCTTAGTTGGGATATTCTAAAAATTACCAAAATAAAAAAGAAATTTAGCTGTTTAGCTATAAAATTATACTAAAAATAGTAGATAACCGTAAAGAAGCATGCTTTACAAGATTTTACAGATTTCTACCCTTTTATATATTATATTTTTTTTACGTATTTCACATTTTGTGCAATCAAACATCTTTACTAATTTTTTATTTTTCTGCAGTTTATAACATTTTAAAATTTTAAAGTTTAAAATTTTTTTACTTTATCAAATTTAGAAATGTTATTAACTGCAAAACAATGTAAAAATATAATAATAAAAATAAATATAAAAAAAAAATGTAAAAACTGTAAAGCATAGTCTAAATACAAACAATCTTTTATAGTGATTAACTATCTTTATTAGAATTTTATAACAATTTACAGTGTACAACTTTATAACATTAAATAAACGTTTTATCAAATTAATAAAATCCAAAAAGTGTGGTATTAAAAGTTTTCAAAATGTTTTTAGAACCGTTTCATATTAGGGCTGCATTAAAACATTCACTAAACATATTTATTATTTATTTTATCATTATCATTGCCAATAAGATATTATGTTTGCAGTATACTTAATACTATCAAAATTTGGTAATATTTTGATACTTTCTAATGAGAATTTTATTGTAAAAAATATCAAAATATTTAATTATATTTTAATTTTAAATATTATGACATATAGTAAAGTTAGTTTACTTTAATTAATTTTTTTTTCAAGAAATAAATAGCATTATCATTTTTGTTAAAAAAACGAATACAAGTTAAAAGATAATTACATAGCACCTGCACGTTCGGTCTCGCTTCGCTTGCGGTAAACATATTTTTCTAATCAGAATTTTTATAATAAAAAATATAAAAATATTTCTAAATTATGTTACCTGTTGTAGGAATTACTTAACTATTATATTTAAAATATGTTTCGCATAAAACGCGTTTTATCAAACTATGATAATATATTGATACTTCGTTGCTTGTACTTCGTTGTATGTTTATTTGGAAATATAAGTTACAAAACCTTTTCATCGAAACAACTTCATCTGCTGTCCAATGCAACCAACAAAGATTCTAAACTTTAAAAATTATTCTAAGTTTATAATTTTTTAATGATATTAATTGAGTTGTACTTGCTATCACTGTGTAAACGTTGCAGACGCTACTCTTGTCTTTCATATATTTTCTGACGGTAAAGTTTTAGTAAAAATTGTATCACACTTTGTTTTACCTAGAAATCTTTTAAAATATTTAAATCAAAGTTTAGATTATTATTCTCATTTATTAAATTTTGATTTCAAGTATATTTAAAATAATATTATTTTGTATACTGTTGTAGTCCAGAATATTTCTCTATATTTTAGTTTAGTTTCAAATTTTACAAAATTTATTAGCTGTTATTTTCCACGTGATATTTTTAATGACAGAAAAATTAGTTTGAAGAAGACACAATTAACTTTTAAGCTGATATAGCTTTTGTACACTTGTCCATGATTAATTGAAGCATCTAAAATATTTATAATGTCTGAGTCTACTCCAAAGCATTCTTTTCCAACAGTTTATGTTGACAGATGTATTAATCCATTTAATATTAATGGACATAGAGGTGAAGGTCTTCGCAAAGTTTCAAAAAAATTTTTGTTAGATTATTCAGATATACTTGAAACAGCTATGATTTGTTCATCTTGTAGAAAGTCGTACTCTTCTGTATATTTTAATTTATCGAATAACTCTCTAAATGAGCCGAGTGAGGAAGAAAATGAAAGACCACAAAATAAGAGAATTCGTCTGTCGAGAGAAGCTCAACTAGAACAAATGTTGGATGGTCTGAAAAGTAAGCTATCTTCTTTACCTTCAAATGATCCATTGATAGTTTCTATTTTGACAATAGCACCTGAATGCTGGACATTACGCGATATTTAATCAGAGTTGTATCTTCTGTATTATACGAAAATAAGATTGAAGAATTAATTTTTAGTGTCTGGCAGTCAACAAATAAATGTACTTTAAAAAGAGAATGTATTTCGGTGGATGATTTTACGTCTGAATTGTCTTTGAGTTTAAATAACTTATACCACATCATTTCATCGCAAAAAATTAATCTAAATATATAAAAAATCAGAAGAACAATTTACAAGAGAATATAAGATTTACAACGAAGGGCTTCTAGAGATGGATTATTCTGAAAATTTTGCTTACGTCGTTCAGGATGCTACTCAGCAATTTCATTTTAATAATGATCAGTGTACAATAAATGTTGCAGTACTATATTACAGAGAAGATAATGAAACAAGGCATTGTAGTTTTATAGCACTTTCTGAATGTATTACTCATGATACAGCCGCAGTTTATATTTTACAAGAAAAATTTATTTCTGAAATAAAGAAAAGATTCCCAAAAATGAATAAGATTATATACGTCACAGATGGTGCAAAGCAGCACTATAAAAATAGATATCAAATGATGAACTTGGTTAATCATGAGTCAGATTTACAAATAATGGCGGATTGGCATTTCCATGCTACTGCTCATGGAAAGGGTTCATGTGACGGAGTAGGAGCCGTGTTAAAAAGAGAAGCTACTCGTACCAGCTTGCAGGCCAAAGCTGCGGAAGCGATTTTAAATTCAAAACAACTTTATGACTGGGCGAGACAAAAGTTCCAAACAATAAAATTCTTTTACTATTCCAAAAAAGATTATGAAAAAACATCAAGAACACTAAAGAAAAGATTCTCGGCTGCACCGTCTGTTACAAAAATTTCAGAAGGACATGCGTTTTTAGTTTTTCCCGACAAAAAAATTACTGTGTTTAGATACTCTAATGCACCAAGTCCATTATCAATAGTACAATATTAATAATTGAATTTAAAATATGTTCAACAAAATCATACAAATATACAAAAACAAAAGTAATAATTAAAAAACTTTAAAAAATAAAAAAAATAAAGTAATACGGGCTTTGTAATAAAGACAGTCTCAACCCTGTAAAACGCAGAGATCTTTCATAGGAATCAATAAAAAAAATTGCACAGTATAAACCATATTATCAGTAATATTATTTAAGTGCACTGAAGTAAAAGTAAAAAAATAAAATTTAGCTTCGTAATCAAATTCAGTAGACCAAAATTCATAAAAATAGCCTTCGTCAATGATTTTCCTCTAGATGTAAATTTCTTAACCGCGTAAAAAAAATTTTTTGGATGGTTTTTTAAGGTTAGGGACGAGCGCTTGCGGTATCGGTAAAAAAGACGGCCGGTTTCGTGTTCAGCAGCACAAAATATATAAAAATACTCTCTGTCAATCATTTTCCTCCCGTCGATCACAGGATAAACCTCTCAACTGCGTGAAAAAGCAATTTTGGGGGGTGTTTTTTGAGGTTAGGGACGAACGCTTGAGGTATCGGTAAAAAATACCGTCGGATTCTTGTTCAGTAGCTCAAAATACATGAAAATAGTCGTTGCTTAGAATTTTTCTGAGCCCCTGTGATTTCTGACAGATTGATCATTTCGTAAAGTAGTAATTTTTTAAGGTTAGGGAACGCGTAGCTCCGTCTGGGAACAAAATTTTAAAAAACGCCCCTCACTAATTTAAAGTACATAAAAAATGCTAAATTTTCCATATTTTAAAAAATTTTTAGATAAAAGGAATTTTGGACAGAGCTATGTTACGTTTGACGTGGAACGTCCCATATATATATATATATATATATATATATATATATATATATATATATATATATGTGTGTGTGTGTGTGCGTGTGCGTGTGTGTGTGTGTTATACCTATCTTATAATCCATTGGAACCTGAATATTGGTAAATGTAAGATTTCGATCCAGACTACGATCACCAAAAAATTCATGAAGATACCTTTTTATAGTGCAAAAGTTCCTGTATTCCCTCTTGAAAATATATAAGTATTTTTTTCACTTACATGTTATAGGTAAAAAAAATGTTGTGTTTTTTGGTACGTTTTTTACTCAAAAAATATACGTATTTTTTATAGGTACTAATTATAATGAAATTGAGAATTTTTTATTTTAGTGAATAATTTGTATTAATTATATGATACAATTATTTTCATTCATCATTCAGCAGTGTAGTAATAAAAATATATTATTAAAAAATTTAAAGCAACGATGTAACTCGCCCGATAATATTATACATAATATAAATTTGGTACAGCACATATATACTCAGCATCAAGAACATTGAAATGAAGATGCACACAAACCTTTGAAATATTATTAGTATCAATAACTGTCAGTTCGTTAGAAACATTTATTATTTTCTTGATAGGAAAATCAGTTTCTTCTACTCTTATCGGATAATACAGTGTGTATTATTTCGTTTCCATTATATCAACTATAAATTCTACAAGTTGTATGTAATTTCCATCTGTGGTTATAGCATAAGAGTTATCTGATCAATTGATTCCAGAATGGCAAAGACCCTGTATCTTTGGCTAAAAATAAAGATATCCATAAATTTGTGCTAAAATGATTAAAATTCATATTTAAAGCATGTGGTAAAGCTTATGGATTGCTTGGAGCATTCCTAGAAAAATCACAGAAGTAGCAAACATCAAAATAAAAAAAATCACTTACAAACATTAAATCATCTATCCATTGACTTTGAAAAATTACGATCGAGTGTATAATTTGTTATAATTTTTTGCAAGAGCCATAATATATTTACTATTCCTCGACATTAGTAGGAACATTTGTAACAATAAAATCAAGTTTTATGATTTTTTTGGCGATGTTATAAGTGACGCAATTTATTTCTATGAGCAAACATGTATTTAAATAATTTATCACCAAGTTTTGGATTTTTAGTTAATGATAGACATTAAGGAACAATTTTCTCCTACAGTGATTTTTTTTATTTTGATGTTTGCTACCTCTGTGATTTTTCTAGGAATGCTCCAAGCAATCCATAAGCTTAAACACATGCTTTAAATATGAATTTCAATCATTTTAGCACAAAGGCTATAGTCGGGTTACTATGGTGAAATGGCCCCCTTGGAAAATGTATATATGTTATATACCATTCGATGGGGGATAAAAAAAAACTCCCATAGCCAAATTTTTAGCTCTCTGCCTAGTGCGCATGCGCAGTAACGTCGATAAACGTGTTTTTTTGATTTTATTTTTTTCTGAAGTCCCTATAGGATAAAAATTTTTTTAAAAATTCACATTGGTGTATTTTTATGTCATGAATAACTGCAATTTTTTTGGGATTACATAACCTCAAATATCGGATCTAAAAAAATTATTAAAGTTTTCAATCGATATTTTGACCCCCTTGTTTTGAGGTGCAACTTTTTAAGTAGACTTTTTTTGTGTACTTTTTCCCGTTCTTTACGATGGCACTAACGTTTTTCCTTAAAAATGGTGGCACAACTCGATTTGAGCCAAAAACTGATTTTTTTGCCATTTTTTCACGTTTTTAGCTGGTTATGTTACAATTTAGTTACTAAAGTGACTCCTTTTGAGTAGTTTTGCATATCTTCCCATGAAAACATAATCAAATGAAATATTTTGTTCGCTCCAAGCCGTATTTTTTATATTATCTTACGTTTTCAATGATGGTCTTATCAGAATTTGAGGTAATAAAGGGTTTCTCTCTATATATAAAAAGAATATCGCCGCTGTCAGTGTCTGCTTTTCTCTTTAACCTAAAAATGCCCTCATTTGAGTGATTTAACGCCGAAAAAGGCCATTTTTGGTACCATGTAACCCAAAACTAACCTAAAAATGTCATAATGCAAGGGTTTTCACGCAAAAAAGCCTGTTTTTAGCTAAACATAGCCTTGAAATCGATCGTTTGAGGGTACTTTTGGCGTCTTGTGGTCTTAAAAAGGCCATATTTGGCTTATCTGCCTCTACTTAATTGATTATTCAAAATCTATTGACAGTAATAATTATCAGGTTAAAAGGAATTGAAGTTAAGTATGTTCAATTCGTACAAAGTATAATTTATTATCTTCATAGGCTATTTAAAATAAATTATGGAACGTATACAAGTAGCTTTTTAAAAATAACGAATGTTCACAATAGAAAAAATGATTCACTCATCATTGTCACTATCTTCATCAATACACACTTCAATTTGATCATTAAGAAACATTTTAGACAGAATTTCAGCTGGTCGTATGATTTTTGATAAATATCTTCCATGTGAAAGATAATAGATTATGGCAGCAATATGCGCACAACATCCTATAGTACGGTTACCGTTAGCACAATCACAACAGTGTCTTAAGATGCTAGAATAACCAATACCATTTGGTTTATACTCAACGAAACATTTGTATTGTTTTCTGTTAATATGCCTGGATTGAACTTCAAGTTTGAGAATATTGTTAGTCTCTTTTGAATATCCAATCTTCAAATTATTATCTGCGTCAAGCATTTCCGCTAAGTAAGATATTGTCTGTTTAAGCTGATATGTTCCTGTAAACAGAATTTTCAAATCTTTTATTGTTAATTCAGGAAAGTCTGGTAAATCATCCGAAGTTATTATTTTAAATGGTAGTTTCCGACGACTCCATCTTTTGTCTGCTACTAAAACTGCTAATGTATTTTCAACATTTTTTCTAGATTGCATAGCACTAAATATTTCATCTTGCATGTCTTCATCAGAATCTAGGCGTTTGCCAAACAAGTTATTTAAGTAGCAAGAAATTTTACAATAAGATCCAGTATTTTTCACCATTTTATTATCAAGTTTGTGATCTAATAACCTATATTTTTTCTTTTGAACTCCGTGCACTGCTTCAACAACCCATCGCAGTTTTGTCGTGAATATTGTTTCATTTGATTCTTGCGTAGAAAGTTGAGATTTTGAACCTTTGAGTGCAGGCATCAAAACAATATAACCCATATTTTCTAATTTTTGTTTAATGTCCCTGAAACCTCTATCCAGTATAAAAATGTCCCCTTGGCGAAGAAGTTTCTGTAAAATATTCTGCTTCTCTTCCAATATTTCAATCAGTATTGTAGCATCATTTTTATTTGCAAGATATGGACCTAACTGGTCAACAACATAACCATTAGTAGTACATATAGTAAATGCTTTAGTCAGAGGAACTTTTTTTTGGCCTGAATAAGATTTTCATTGGTACTCGTTATTAGAGTTTTTTTCATGCCTTATATAAGTACCATCAGCAATCAAAATAAGTTGTTTACCAGGATGTAATTTCTTTGCCATATTAGAAGTTTGATTTTCAATCAATTCATTTCTGTCTACATTTTCTAATCCAAAGTGTTTTGGTAGTAAATCTTTTTCGAAAGATAATAATACTGATTGACAAAAACGAGATACTTGTTGTTCGCTTTCAATGTCAAATATTGTAGAGATGAGCGAGTTAGAATTCCCAGAGCGCATTTTGAATAAAAATACGACAATGGCTTGTGTCGCTGTCCTTACACAGGAATTCTTCAGAGAAGTGAGTTGATCTTTAAGATAATTAATATTTTCCCACGTTAATCCCGTAAAAACTTTCAATTTTTTTTCAGGCATGGAAAATTCAGCTACTGTATCTAATAAAGTTTCGTCTGCTTTCATTCATAATTGACTCAAAAATTGTAGTAATTCATCAATATATACCGTACTTGTAGTGGAAAAAATATTAATTTTATTTAGTTCATCTTCATAAAATCTTTTTTTAATTAAATGTGTGCAACAGCATCTATTGCCATGTGGAATAAAAACATTCATTTTACTATAAACTTGAATTCGGGCCTCTAAAGGAACTAATATATTATTAGTCTGTTTTTGGTACCCACAAACAAAGCAATATTTATGTGTCGCAATCGTCCTTTGAATAAGTAATTCCGTGGTTGCTCGTACTTTTTGTTCCTTTATTGTGTATACAGATGATTGTGTACTTTCCTGAGATGATGAAGTGACAGTTAGCTGAGAAAATGATTCAGAAACATTTGAATCTTGAGACGAAGCAGTTGCTGGAACATTAACCTTTTTAGGTTTAGAGCTTGATATGTATTTGGCTAATCGCTTTCTACATGAATCACAAATTACATCATGGATGTAAATATCTTTATTTGATAATTGTTTAGCATATTCGATTTCAACTTCAGATTCGATTTCCTTTTCTCGACCAATTGATTTTCTAATATAAATATTACACATGGCACATCTTCGATCATCGCGTTTCCTGATGTTATCTGACTCTTCATTACTATTAGATGCCATATTTATTTAACCATTAGACAAGAAGATCACTTCTGAAATAATAAAATATAAATATTTTACAATACATTTAAAAATGCTGTTAGTTAGTTTTTAAAAATCTAAAAAAATTGTTTGCCTTTTTTTAAATTAAAAACTAGAATGAATAATAAATATTACAAAAATATTATAATCTAAGTTCTTGTATAATCCAGTTTTCTCAGTAGCTTTACATGAAAAGTAAAAAAATAATATTGCCTAGTAAAAGTGAAATAAGTTGTATTTCATTTATAAGTTTTTTAAGCAAATAATTTTTTTTTGTCATAAAAACTGTATTGAAGTGCTTGCACCTAGTGATTTTATAAAATCAACAAACCTATGAAATTATTATATTCAATTTGTTTTTTTTGTAAAAATATGTTCTTGTATCTAGACATGAATAATAGTGTATTTTAAAATAAATAAATAATGTTGTTTTTAATGATGTTTCATATACGTATGTGTTTAAAGCATAGGTTAGCTTGTGTTTACTTTATTCATTTTACATTTTTTTAACTTAAAAGTTAATTGACAATTAATAAGTTCGCATCCTATTAGTTCTATTTTTCATTTTTATTATTTCTCATGTATTGTTTTTATGTAAAACCAAATATTTTTTCTCATCTCATAATAATTAACTATAGTAAAAATCACATCATATATAGTCATATGCAGATATTTATGTGCATTTTTTATTAATTTGACAGTATTTTATACATAAACAAATTAATTATTGTTCAAGACTTTCTATATTTTATCAATTTAATCATACTTGTATAATTAATATACCGCATTACATCAAAACATGCAACTCATCAATCGTCAAATCCGTTTCTAGCAAAAGTTTATTGTCATATTTTATTCAAATGTTTTTCCTTCTTAATTTTATTTAGTTAATAGTTTCAACAACTTTATGTTTAACTAATTTCTCATTTTACTTTATGTGATTAGCCTAAATTGGTTAAGTTAAATAGATAAAGACTCGTTCCCCTTACATGCATTGTACGTATATCTATATCTATAGGATTGAAAATTCATTTTTATTAATTACTTTTTTGTTAGCTTATTGATTTAAAATCTGATTGCTATTTTTGTTTTAGGATAAGATCGGATCTTTATGCGAGTACTAAAACAGTTTATAATTTAATGTTGGTTTAAACTTTTGATTTTATGCAAGAATTTAATAACGTACACAACATGTTTTTCTTATTTAGCGTATAAAAAGGTCTAATAATTATCTGTTATTATTATTACATTATTATATTATTATATTATATTATTATATTATTATATTATTATATCATATTATTATATTACTATATTATCTGTCATTATTTTTGATACAATTACTCTTAATACTACAGAATTTATAATAAAAATTTTATTTTTCTACCCATTAATAAGTCTTACTCTGCATATACCGGTAAAATACAAGTGTATTTATTATAAATACATGGGAGATTTTTTATTTATCAGTAGGTTGGTTACAGTATTTTTTTCAAAACTCAAAGTGTCGGCATAAAAATAACATTTTAGATATTAATAATAGGTTTTGATTTTAAAGAAGTTATTTAACAAAATATTAATTTATTGTGTAATATGTATTAGAAATACATATAACCCTAATATCAAAGCATATAATCTGTGATGTCAAAACTTTTGAAAAACTTTGTTAAATCTTCATTTTTTTAAAAGATATGTAAAATATATAGTACTCACTTTAAATATACAAGATTGTTAGTTTTGAAGTAAACAGCAGAAAGATTTAAAGTAGCCGCGTCAGCCTTCGGTTCCAACTAACTCCAATGTATTTGAAAATAAATACTTAACTACTTTATTATTTTTTCTAGTATTGCTATCAATTATCAGTCAAAAGCCGAAATAGTAAAAAGAAAAATCGAAACAATTTTTATTTGCTAGATTTTAATTTACTTTAAAAGTTATAAACTTATACTAACAGCGTTTTCACCATTCACTTGTATTAGTATATTATGGAGAAAGTACAATTGAGTCCGTCGTCCCGTACCGACCTCGGGACATACCGTCTGAAATAAGCTGTTTTTACGGGATTGGCTAATTCTGTACCGTCGATTAGGTTATCGAACAGAATTAGCCAATAATATAAAAGTGACTTATTTCAGACGGTATGTCCCGGGGTCGGTACGGGACGGGACGGGACGTATTGTACTTTCTCCCTTATATAGACAATTGTAAGAAAAAAAAAAATTAGTTTTGAAAAAAACAATGTTGGCCATTGGTTTACGCATCGTTTAATTAATTAAGAAATCAAAATACTTTATTTGTTTATGCTCCTGATAATTCTTAATTTTATGATTGACCATTCACTACGCAGATCGTCTGCATTGCAGCCGCCGCGTCAACCGCGCGGCCAAGCATAACCTTTTATTATAAATAAAAATAAACAATAAACAAAAAAGTGCGACAGAGACAATACTTTCGACCAATCACAGAACGTTTAAAAAGAACATAACATTAGCCATCAGTTTTATAATAAGGTGATATCACAATTCTGATAAGACCATCATTGAAAACGTAAGATAATATAAAAAATACGGCTTGGAGCGAACAAAATATTTCATTTGATTATGTTTTCATGGGAAGATATGCAAAACTACTCAAAAGGAGTCACTTTAGTAACTAAATTGTAACATAACCAGCTAAAAACGTGAAAAAATGGCAAAAAAATCAGTTTTTGGCTCAAATCGAGTTGTGCCACCATTTTTAAGGAAAAAACGTTAGTGCCATCGTAAAGAACGGGAAAAAGTACACAAAAAAAGTCTACTTAAAAAGTTGCACCTCAAAACAAGGGGGTCAAAATATCGATTGAAAACTTTAATAATTTTTTTAGATCCGATATTTGAGGTTATGTAATCCCAAAAAAATTGCAGTTATTCATGACATAAAAATACACCAATGTGAATTTTTAAAAAAATTTTTATCCTATAGGGACTTCAGAAAAAAATAAAATCAAAAAAACACGTTTATCGACGTTACTGCGCATGCGCACTAGGCAGAGAGCTAAAAATTTGGCTATGGGAGTTTTTTTTTTATCCCCCATCGAATGGTATATAACATATATACATTTTCCAAGGGGGCCATTTCACCATAGTAACCCGGCTATAGCCTTTGTGTGAGTATGATGACATTTGTATGTTTTGTTTGTTGCTACTGGCAATCTTAGCATCAGTATTACTCGACGTTGTCGATCTCGTGAGATCCTGTGCAACCTATTTTATTCTATGACAAACCGTGATATGTATACATAAGCGATTATTTATTTTTTGACTACGAAGTACCTGTGACGATCTGTGATAAACACGAATGGAAATGTAAAGACTTTTATGCACTTCAGACAATCTGTGATATTCACGAAAATGTAACTAATGCTAAATGTAACTGATTGTACTAATATAAAATGTAAAATGTAACCGATTTGTACTACAGCAACTAATGCTAAATGTAAATAATTTTAAATTGTTATTATGACCTAGTTCAAATAAATGGATAATAATAATAATAATTTCTTTGTTTTTTCACTTCGCATTGTATGCTCGTTTAAATTATTAGCTGTCAGTTCAGGAAGGGATTCTGCGTGTTTTGGAAGTATCTGCTAGTTTGTTCAGCATAACTGGCAGTTTGATTCGAGAATACGATTTTAAGTAGGATGGATAGTTCTAATAATACAGATCGAGAGAGTCGGAAATTTTTAAGAGTCCATCGTTCTCTGCTATACCAAACTTAGTTAGAACGTTTTCCGCGAGGCTTCGCAGCTCGAATCGCTCGATCCGAGAATTGAAAATTATCAGCTTGTTTTAGGCTCGCCCCTAGGAATCGCAACAAATGGCTGAAACCTCGAATCGGATCTCCGCGAACGAGGCGGTAGCTTAAATCCGTAAAGAGCTCTAAACGAGTAAATTGTCGGTCTAGGAGAGAAGAACCCTCAGCAGCAGCACAGTCGGTGGTGCCTGGCTTCATCGCCATGTCGATCATCGCGACGAAAACGAGGATGGAAATGGAGAGAACGATGACGGGGTGGAGTAGGCGGCTGTGGTCGCTGAGGCTGCGTGACCTGCTTCAGATCAGTGGATAGTGACAGATATCTGCTGCACGCAAAGAAAGCATGCATCGGTACGCTGTCTGGTCCCGGCGACAACTATTTGCGAGGGCACGACCATTTGGCTGTGGCCCTTGGAAGCGTCGCCGTAGCTTGCGTGAATGTAGAAGCTTGGCTGCTGCTGGTGGATGCCGCTCATCGGCGAGTCCATCATCGCCGCTGGCAGGTGGGAAATGCTAGGAAGAATCAGGTTGTTGTACGAGCCCGTGGTAATAATAGTAGCTTCACGTAGCCTAGAGTGCCTAGCTTTTCGTCTTCTTCTTCTGCTCTTCTGGTTTTCCCCTTTCGGCCGCTACCAGCAGCAGCAGCAGCGTACAGAGGCTGCAACTTGGTGATGGCTCTCCTGGTGATGGCCCTCCTTTTGTTGCGTTTTCGCTTCCTGCCTGGGCTTGATGGATGGGACCCAGTTAGCCGGCATCCTAGAGCCCTTAATCGTAGTCGCGATTACGCAGCAGCGAGTGCGTGTGACGCTCTCTCTCTCTCTCTCTCTCTCTCTCTCTCTCTCTCTCTCTCTCTCTCTCTCTCTCTCTCTCTCTCTCGTGGTGCAGTTTTACGCGCGTACGCGCTGTGATTTACATTCGCCGACGAGAGTTTTCCCAGTACTTAGTGTACTAGGGAGCTTTTTTCCGCGGCGCGCTACTCATTCAGATGTAATTTATGAAGGAAGTGTGCGAACTCGGCTTTTTTTCTCGAAATAATGCGGGTATACAAAATGTATGTAGGAATGATGTTTAATTGGGCGGTATTCAGTGCACTGCACAATAAAATTTTAATTTGGTCGTGGAGATGAATTTAAAGATCGCGCGCTACACGAGGAAAAGAGAGAGACTCGCGGACAATCGAGTGAATTACATTCTGTATTCAATGCTCGTGTGTCATCTTGAAGCATCGCTTATGCCGCTATCTCTCTCTCTCTCTCTCTCTCTCTCTCTGTATGCCGACGAGAGAGTGCACTGAAACGTTCCAATTCGTTACATAATCAACAAAACCCTTTCGAGCAGCGCCGCAAATAAATCTGCCTCGCGATTGTCCAATCCACTGCCGCACACCCCGGGCTCTTTCGGTATATAAATACAATATTGAAATCGCTTGTCGATTGCGTACACGCGTCGAGGTAAAAACCTGCTGCTGCTGCTGCTGCACTGCATGAGCGCGTTGTGTAACTACGCGTTGGTCGATCATCGCGTTCCGGAAATTTAAATCGGTCCCGCTGCAGAGCTTTTCTCAGCGCGGATTTCGCACTGCCGCCTGCGTTATCGGAAACAGGAGAGCGTGAAACAAAGCCCCAAGGAATATTCACGCGAGTGTATATCGTATATATTATATACAGTACAGCCAAAGAACCAATCAAACGCCTTTTCGAGTCGTCTGCATGAGGTCAGGCACGCGGTGCATAACGCTCGCCGGATCGAATCCGTTTGCGATTTCCATCGACTTTGTCCTTCGCGCCGTCGCAGCACGACAGTATACCGCCGCAGCGTAAAACCGAGCCACGGTGTTTCCCTGGTCTTTAACCGGGTACTATATGCACACTTCTTACTCGATATAGCTATACTAATATATATATATATATATGATTTCACACGCACAACGCGAGTCTGTGGCCAAAAGCGCGTAAGCGAAATAAAATCGCGTTAGCGAATTAAGTATATGTAATAAAACAATTTTGCGTAGGCCAAATAGTAAATACGCGATTTTATTTGGCATTCGCGCTGTCGGCTGCGGAGACAGACTCATATTTGTACGTACTTTTATATATATATATAAGTACGTACAAATATGAGTCTGTCTCCGCAGCCGACAGCGCGAATGCCAAATAAAATCGCGTATTTACTATTTGGCCTACGCAAAATTGTTTTATTACATATACTTAATTCGCTAACGCGATTTTATTTCGCTTACGCGCTTTATATATATATATATATATATATATATATATATATATATATATATATATATATATATATATATATATATATTATATATATATATATATATATATATATATATATATATATATATATATATATATATATATATATATATATATATATGTATATATATATATATATATATATATATATATATATATAATTGATGACTTACGATAATGTACGCGGGCTGATCACCCGCTTCTCCTGAAACTGCAAGCAGGAACCAGATGAGGTACTTCATTTTCAATGACTTCGCTTCGATTTATCTTGTGCGTCAGTTTGAAACGGAATGACATAAAACACTTCGATTCACTTTTTTTATTTTTTTTTTTCTACGACTCACGCGCTACTTTAGTAAAATTCTACTCTCAAAATATGCTGCGCAGGAAATTAACTCCATTAGTTTCTATCGTGTAATGTTTCTATCAGTTTAAGCCTCCACTCCAGGTAGCATCGTGCGCACACGTTACTACAGGGAACAGCGAGAGATAGATCTGCGCCGACGAAATCGTCTCGTGAGCACGCGTGACGATTTGGTAGACGAACCGAAACCCGTATCTCCGAACCCCGAAACTCCGAACTGCCGTCGTGAGCACACGTGACGATACCCGGTGCCACCGTAAAAATCCTAACCAACAAAGCCAGCCTTACGCCAACATCTCACGACTCGCTTTATCTCTGTGCGTACACAGGATAAAGAGAGGAACGAGACGAGCGACGAAGATTTATGAAGCCGTTCGCACACGACTTCATAAATCCGAGGGATAACCTCAAAATCCCGTTACACTATCCTGGCCGCTACTGTGCGCACACAGGGCGGTCGAGATTGTTGTTACACAAGTCACCCGGATCGGTGTAGCCGTGCGCACACGACTCCACCGTACCGAATGAAATCCTAACCTTCAAACCCATCACCGATCCGCCATACCGTCACCGTACCGAAACACCGTAGCCGTAACGACCGACTCATTGCTATAGCGAAGTCGCGTAGATATTTTCGTAAATTGTTAACAGCGCTAGTTTAAACAATTCCATTTGTAAAGGCGAAATATTCTTAACCAAGCGCATAATTGATTTCTGTTTCAGACGGGATTTAACAACTGATTCCCAATCACTATTATCTATTTACGGAAATATATTTTGTTAACATTAAAAACATAAGAACAGACTCTTTTATTGCCCCTTTCCCCAATCCAGATCCTGGAACCGACTGACTGTCCAACATCCTGGGGAAAGTTGAACCGTTACACAATCTTCTTCTCTAAATACGATAACTTTATTTTTACAGAATTATCCTTCCATCTATCTTTTCTTTTTCGCGATTTTTAGAGATTTTGATCGGATCTTTCTGATTATTATATATCTTTTGCTATAAGAAAATTGCTCCTACAGCAATATAATTAAGCTTTAAAATAATTTAAATAGCATTCACATACTGTATTTTAAAACAATATTTTATTTATTGGAACAATAAATTTCGTTGGAGGAAGCTACGTGTCAATGAATTGGTAGCGGTTTTTTTTTTGTTAGCATTAAATTTACACTGTATGCAATCTCTTTTTAATGGTGGGACTCTTCTGGCAATGGAATTGTGCTCTCGAAAGCGTAGGCAGTTCAAAATTTCTGAGTCCAGTTTCAAATGTTCTGGTAGTTTATCCCAAGCTTGCTCGATGCTATTAGCAGCAAACGTTATGAGAAATTCCCTTAGCAAAAATGTGATATCTTTCGGAGTCTTAAACAATAGATGCTCTGTGCGAAAAAATTTCAGTAACAATACATTTCTGTGCGCACAGTTTGCCTTAAATGCTAATTTGTGGTGTGGGTCAAGAGGCTCCAAAATATCATAGTTCAGCCTTTGTAGTGAGGGAAAGCCCATTTAACCTATATCGACTACATGAACATTTCTGAAGCCATTGCTTCTTCTCAGCTCCTTTGACATACACAACACTTGCGTTATGTATAACAGTTTTTAACAGATTTTCGAGCTCGTAGGCCACATCTCCCGAACTCCAAGATAGTCCATGATAATTACGTTCCAGCCAGAGATTTTCAGATTTGTAATTGAATGTGAGTCTGCGACAAGGTGTGGGCGGCTTGAAAAAAAACAATACACCAATGTCTTGAGGTATGAATTGAGTGGAACTATGGCAAGTTCCTTGATGGCAAATTTGTTTACAGGCTTTCTGAATCCTTGCACATCGAGCACGTATTCCATTTTGACTGACTACTAACCACAAGCTGCTGCTCAATTTATACCATCTTCTTCCATCACCCTTTAAACGATTTTTTTCACATTGCCACTCATAAGATTGTATTCAACTATACGATCGTGTAGGATTAAACAGTATACAGAGGTGCTAACTGGAATATTTGTCCTAGCCTCAAATTCAAGACGTACATCCACTAAAGTTTGCTTCAATAACTCATTTTGTTTTAAACAATTTATGACAAAAAGAGGAGCATACGACAGATAGTCAGCTTTTGTCAGCATTGGTTCTACCTCTTTGTTGTAGTTAGCCTTTTAAAAATTGGCATACATATCATATAGTAGAGCATACTGATTATTAGTAATATTAAGATTGAGATTTCCATATGGATAGTGTTGAGAGTTAAGAAAAAGTGTGACGTTACTAATGTTGCAATTATGATTAGCAGTCTTAACACTTCATACGTGTTTTGAAGTACTAGGTAGTAACGGATACTCATATAGCTCCCAGCTATGAAAACTCACGGTGACAGGTCTATCCTTTTCTAGATGATTAAGTAATTAAATTTTATGTTTATCCGAGAGCACCACATATAGAATCAGCCAATCAATTTTGGTAATTTCAACTTGATAATCCTCGTAAACATTCGCACCAGCCGCAACTGCTTGCGTCTGCACAACTGAATTAACATCAGAATTTGATCTTGTGACAATGAGCTCATGTTTAGCCTTAACAACGATTTTGCGATAATCTTCAGCAAAACCTTAGATCATACTAACAAGGAAAGGTACCCAACCCGAACTCACCGATTTTGATGATTTTCATATATGTTGTAGAACATAAAAAAATAAGAGACACGTATTTTTTTTTATCGGCTAATTTTCACTTTTAAGGGGTAAAAACCTCCCCTAAAGTTAACCCCCAAAAAGCGTTTTTTTTAAATAGCTCGGCTTAAAATTAATATTTTTCAATGAAACAAATTGGAGGTTATTTCTTACAAAAAGAGCAAGTATTTCATGGTGATTTGAAGAGTAAGGGTAGCATCCCCTATTTTTTAGGGGTTGAAAACATACATTTTTTGGCATAATTTTATAATAAAAATGTTTAAACCGACTAAAAAAAATTGGAAAAAATGTTTAAACATCCTTAATAACAAAATTTAGTTGACGTCTTTCGGTGTTTTCATAAATATTATCCCTAAGGGGGTAAACCATCCCTAACACAAAATAACTGTAAATATGTAATTCAATACATAATATTTCGTAGAAAGTTTGTATATAGAGGTTTTCGAGGTCGCTGATTACAAATCTGTTATCAGATTTTGAAAATTCAAAATGGCGGATCCAATATGGCGGACGGAAATATCGAAAAAAAATTTTATATAATAAAAAAGTTTTAAACGACTAAAAAATTTGGAAAAAATTTGTAAACATCTATAATAAACAAATTAAGTTTTTCGGTTTTTTCATAGATACTTCCCCTTAGGGGGGTAAACCACCCCTAACACAAAATAACTATAAGTATACTTCAATCCATAATATTTTGTAGAAGGTTTGTATATAGGGGTTTTCGAGATCGCTCTTTACAAATCTGATATCAGATTTTAAAAATACAAAATGGCGAAACCAATGTGGTGGACGAAAATGTCGAAAAAAAATTTTAACTTTCAAAAAAACTTGTTTACAAATGTGTGATCTTTGTAGCCTGTACATGTGAACTAAAGAGCCTTAAACCCTAAACCCCTAAAGAACAAATAGGCTAAATGGTTGTGCTTTTTAACCAAACGACTCCAAACCCCTAACCTCCAGACAAGCCGAAGGCCTATGCTTTACCGTAGACACGAGTATAGACATATTACCGATATTTTATTCTATCATTTTGTATGTAACAAATAACGTCTCGTTTTATGTTTCAATCAAAGATTATTTATTTTTCTGCTTTTATAAATTAGCATAATTTCAAAAGTAATTTCATAAATTATAAAGTATTTCATAAATTGCATAATTATATAATTTTATAAATTCAAAAAGTCCACACTTTTTTGCAAATGAAAAAACATAGGTTAATAAAATTAGTTTATCAAACTCTTTTGCGTTTTGTAATAAAATTTAATGTTGTCAAACTTGGGAGTTTTTCATTGTTACAATTATTTCGTAAGCCGAAAGTTTTTTAGATGAATTCTCGAAGTAATGATTATTGTATCTATATTAAAATATTTACAGTCTGGAATTCCATAATAATACTATTTGCTACGATTTAATGAATTTATCAAAAAATCTAAATTTAATAATAAATATTATTCTAATTATTATTATTATTTTTCATTATCATTGCTATTATCAGTATTACTGTTATTATTGCTATTGCAATTATGCTTATTCTTCTTCTTATTATTATTATTATTATATTACTATGATAATTTTTGTTATTGGTAAAAATACATAAAAGAATATTAATACTCGAACTTCATTTGCAATTAAAGAACACGTTGTTATTGAAAGGGAATTTTATATGCATTCATTAGTTTAATGAATGTTATCGTACATTCAATGATAATTCCACAGATAAATGTCTTTCACTCATAAAAGTTGTTGACAATATGTGCGAATCAGTATGTTCTTTTTTTAGATTGTTTTCATCGAGTGTTTACCTCAGCTGCCTGTGTTATTTTTTAGGCAGTGAGTGAGTTTTGTGGGTATTCTAGTTCGATGCCGGAAAGTACGAATAGTACGTCTTTTTGTTTGTCAGTGGTATCATACAGTTGTAGAAAATTTTCTTTAGTGATTTTATATAGATTTACATTATTCAATTTCAAAGTGAATAAAAGTTGAATAAAACCAAAAATAGAGTTTTCCGAACATCACAAAGTGGAACGAGAATTCTTCTCCAATGCATAAATTAATGATTTGATTCAATTTACATTCACTCGTTTTATTCTGGTAGAAATGTAGCAGTCGTGCCTTACATGCAAAAACACAGCTTGTATAAATTTTACCGCTTGTTTTCATTTTAGATTGAAAAATGAAAATTAATCCGTTAAACGTTCTAAACTTATTATTAGCATACTTTCAAGCGTTAAACATACCAGATAGTGTCACGAGTTATCACGAAACAGAGTTGGCCGAAAAAATAAAAGAAATTTTAATAGATGCAACACATGATTTCAACGATGTAGAAATGATTACTGATGACTCTTTGGATTTTCAAGAAGAGTATAAAGACCATAATGCGGAAATAATTGAAGATGAAGTGCAACATCATTTTCCTGATCCGGATATAGCACCAACAAATCAATGTACAGCAGATAATGAAGAACTAGATTTTGAATACAAAAAAAGAGCTGTAGAATTTTGGAGAAGTAGCAAAACGAAGCAAAATTTAAGTCTCAAAACAGTGCAAAACAGATTCAAAAAAGTATCATCTATTAGTCAGCTACGTCGTTGGGCTCATTCAATTAATAAAGGTGGCACGTATAGAGAAAAAGTAGCACAAATTTGTCAGTATACCCTGGATAATTTTCAAGCAGCTCTCGACAGTGGTTCAATTATCCATGATGAAGATATAATTCGATGGGCCTTACAAGCTAAAAAAGAAATTGGGTTTGATGATATTAGATTCAAAGCTTCTAAACATTGGTTACTCAAATTTAAGCAAGCACACCGAATAGTTTCTAGGAAAATAAATAAGTTCATAACAAGAAAAACACTAGAAAGTAGTGCAGAACTTACGGCTAAAGCTGAAGCATTTATCGATGACGTTAAATCGTGTATACCAAGGATTGGACTCGAAAATTTGTATAATACAGATCAGAGCGGATTTCAGCTAGAAATGCATTCTGGAAGAACATTAGCAGTAGAAGGAGAAAAGCAAGTGCAATGTCTGGTACAGTCAATTTCAGCAACAACGCATAGTTATACTATACAGCCACTAATATCAGCTACTGGACAACTGTTGTCACCGCTATTTCTTGTTTTAAAGGAACCAAGTGGCAAGTTTGGCCCTATTGTAGAACAAAACATATTTAGACCAGAAAACGTGTACGTGGAAGCATCCAAATCTGGAAAATTAACAACAAGTAAGGGAACTAATAACAATTTTTACATTGTAATATCGTTGATCAGTTAATTAGTAAGTCGTTTAATTGCAGATCACTTCAAAATCTGGTTCGAAAAAATATTTTATCCCTATGTAAGCCATCACTCAATACTATTACTTGATTCTTGGAGTGGTCATTGTGACAAAGTTATAGAAGAAACAATGCCACAAAATAAAATTATTAACATAAAAAAATTCCAACTGGAACCACAGGAAAAATACAACCACTTGATGTCTATGGATTCCGTATTTGGAAAAACTTTGTCCGAACATTTTCTGATAATGTAATGTTAATGGATCATGATATGAATTTACATGTGAGAAATAATATAATTAAACTTCAATCATTGGTTCACAACCAACTGTCTTCACCGAGATATATAGATTTGTTTAAATATTCCTGGTATAAAAGCGGTTACGTCAATGAAAAACCAGATAAATTTGATAATCCTATAGATTTCTGTTTTGGAAAGTCTTGTGCAACACATTGTGAAATAGAAGGGTGCACAAACATTGCAATTGTACGATGTGGTTGGTGCAAAAAAGCATTGTGCTTTAAACACTTTTATGAGGACTACCATTATTGTAAAAACATCGTAAAATAATATATTTTATGCTCAATACAAAAAATGCACTATGGCAAAAGATAAAAGATTGTAGATTATTATTATACTCTAATATTATAAACAAAAATACATTATAAGTTGAATTTACAATAAAGGAATTTCAATAACATTCTGATAACAATTTCTACGGAAATTATAAAACTGCTTCACACACAGAATTTTCTTGTTTACAAATTTAGGAATATGAGGTGGTTTGGTTAAAAAGCACAACCATTTAGCCTATTTGTTCTTTAGGGGTTTAGGGTTTAAGGCTCTTTAGTTCACATGTACAGGCTACAAAGATAACAGATTTATAACAAGTTTTTATGAAAGTTAAAATTTTTTTTCGACATTTTCGTCCACCACATTGGTTCCGCCATTTTGAATTTTCAAAATCTGATATCGATTTGCAAAGAGCGATCTCGAAAACCCTTATATACAAACCTTCTACAAAATATTATGGATTGAAGTATACTTATAGTTATTGTGTGTTAGGGGTGGTTTACCCCCTAAAGGGTAGTATCTATGAAAAAATCGAAAAACTTAATTTGTTTATTATAGATGTTTACAAATTTTTTCCAATTTTTTTAGTCGTTTAAAACTTTTTTATTATATAAAATTTTTTTTCGATATTTCCGTCCTATTGGTTCCGCCATTTTGAATTTTCAAAATCTGATAACAGATTTGTAATCAGCGACCTCGAAAACCTCTATATACAATTTTCTACGAAATATTATGTATTGAATTACATATTTACAGTTATTTTGTGTTAGGGGTGGTTTACCCCCTTAGGGGTAATATTTATGAAAACACCGAAAGACGTCAACTAAATTTTGTTATTAAGGATGTTTAAACATTTTTTCCAATTTTTTTAGTCGGTTTAAACATTTTTATTATAAAATTATGCCAAAAAATATATGTTTTCAACCCCTAAAAAATAGGGGATGCTACTCTTACTCTTCAAATCACCATGAAATACTTGCTCTTTTTGTAAGAAATAACCTCCAATTTGTTTCATTGAAAAATATTAATTTTAAGCCGAGATATTTAAAAAAAAACGCTTTTTGGGGGTTAACTTTAGGGGAGGTTTTTACCCCTTAAAAGTGAAAATTAGCCGATAAAAAAAATACGTGTCTCTTATTTTTTTATGTTCTACAACATATATGAAAATCATCAAAATCGGTGAGTTCGGGTTGGGTACCTTTCCTTGTAAGTAGAATTGATACATCAAAGTAGTCAATATCGTCCAACCGTTGAGTCTCTGCGATGTCGAGCCAGCTGGCATTTTCAATCGCTGAGCTCTGACTAGGATTAAATGATACGAATTTTTTTATGAGACTTGTCAAGCCCACATTCTTGCATTGATCAATTTCTATGCCGTTGAGTTCGTACCGAATTTCCTAATATAGATGACATATAGCGTTGTTTACAAACGTTGTATCTGTGAGGGCAGTCCTATCTGGTTTTTGCAATTGTCCGCATATATGTAATGGACTGCTTGATGATAGGACACATAGATCTTGATGTTGTATACTAATGCGAATTTTATCACTGTTGTTGAAATTTGATAAAGTATAGGGCTCATTCGCATGAATCTCGTAATGCGCAATAGATCCGTCAAATACGACTGGTGACTGTATGCTTAGCACCTCTTCCATTTCGTTGAAAGCAGCAAAATATTACGCAACTTATTTTTTTCTGAGGACAACTTTTAGACCTAAACTTTTCAGGAACTGTATGTCTGATACGACTCACTGCTCGACGGCATGGTAAGTTACTATTATAGCCTTTACCTACTTTAGTATTGTATACAATACCCATGATGCTTAGACCTATTCGATGTGTAATCTAATTGTTATGACTTCACCACGAAAATGAACTAAATGACCGTTTTGATCGGCGAAGTGCAGCTGCAAGTTATTTATAGTCTTAACAGTGACTGGTAGGTAAATAATAGGCAATTGCACTTCAATAATCTTGTAGCTTGGTGAGACAACTGAAAAGAATTCGTGTATGGTGTGCACCTTATGCTCATTAATGTATGCTCCAGAAGTAATATTACACTCAACGCGTAAAGCGTTAACTTTGAGAATGAGAATGGTTACTGGCAAGTCGGATTCGCGATCAGTATTTGGTAACAATTCACGACTCGCGAACCCCAACAATTTACCAATAGAATCTTCTGACTGGAAATCAATTGATCGATTACACCTGATCATGCAACGAAGGGTGTTGTTGTTTTGCTTGAGTTTGAGTGTTATGCCTTTTGGTGTGAGCGCCTCTTTCAGGCTTTTCTCGATGTCTTCAATTTCGTAGCTGCCTGTAGGCAGAATTATCACTTCTTCTCCCACGTAAAACTTGTTATTGCCTATATCGATATTAGGTATTGAATTGAATGTCAACAACTCTACAAGTCCGAGAACGTAGTTTTTGTTAGGAGAAAGTTTAAGCGTTGGGAAATATTGAGCTTCCAGTACAGATGAAGTTCCAGACAGGCTCAGTGTCAGCGAATATTCTTCCATGACTACTCGATTCAAACTGACTATAGCTAATACATTAGAAACACTTATATATCATTCAGAAGAAATTTTAAGCAAAGATGGCCACAGTTGTAGGTATTATAGTTTTGATAATGCTCCTGATACTGTTTTGATAATGCTCCTGTACTCGACCCTGCTCACGTTTAGATACTGTATAAGATCTTGAGGTAGTTGTAAATCTCCAAAACTGTCAAAATACACTACATAGTTGCCTCGTTTTTGATAGGAGACCTAGTGCGTGCCATACTGGCTGGTAGTGCATTTCGCATATAAAGACCCCGAAAATGTGGAATTTTTAGGATGCGGGCATATTTGAGAAGATCGGCGTCAGTTAATGCACGTTGTGGCAATTTGAAATTTTTTTTTCCTCAAGCCTTGCCCACGTTTGAGATACCATAGCCCTTTTCATAAGGTTTCAAATAGAGATCCTTACCACCGAGCGCAATAACTTCCATCGTTTTGTTGTGCCTCTGACTGGCTTCAAGCTGTCGTTCAACTCCTGCGTGTGCCGCCTGGACTCACTACCACGCTTTTGCAACCAAAATCTTATCTGCAGCGTTTCTTGCTTCAACGTTTTCTCGATTCTGTGAGTAGGCAATATCGTGCTCTTTGCAAGCTCTATCAAGAGTATTGATTCCAGGATCTCCACGTGCTAATCGCTTTGCTAGTTTAGTACCAGGTCCGCAGTACTGATATCCTGGAAGATGCAGCTCTACTGGAAGCTTGTTTATAAGCGTATTTAATAAACTACGACCTTTCTGCTGTTGCTGCATATGTACGATCATGACGTATGAGAGGACAGCTCTCGACTGATCTTAATACATTATAAACGCGCTTTTTATAGCTACAGCAATAGTTGCTCTCCTGCTGATGAAGCGTTCACATGGATTTCCAGCAACAAAATATCAAGCTATCAGTGTCGATTTTTGATACCCTAGCAGAGCAGAAGAAAGTGCAAAAACTTCACGGAGAACTACTGCCTGACAATATTCGGGAAGTATTTTGTGGACCATCAAATTGTGGTAAAATCAATACACTGCTCGCTCTCATAACGCGTCCCAATGGACTAAAGTTTAAGAACGTATACATCTATTCAAAGTCGCTAAAACAGCCCAAGTATACATTTCTCGAGCAGCTTTTGCAACCTTTATCTAGCATACGGTACTTCCCTTTCAGTGAACATGATACCGTTGTGGCGCCTGACGACATACTGCCTCATGTAATTATGGTTTTCGACGACGTCGGCTGTGAAAGTTAGGACAACATCAGAGCTTTCTTTTGTATGGGAAGACATAAAAACGTAGACTGTTTCTATCTCTGTCAATGATACGCTTACGTACCAAAAAATTTAGTTCGCGATAACGTCAATGTGCTAGTAGCTTTTCGTCAAGACAATGTAAATCTTAAACACATATACGATTACCATGTGAATTCTGATATGACATGTACAAACTTCAAAGCTTTATATTTATCATGCTGGAAAGATGGTAAACATGGATTTCTTTTTATCGATAAGGAGCGACCCATCAATGATGGACGATATAGAAAAGGTTTTGATTGCTTTGCCACGAATATATAACGTATAGCAGGTGTGAGTAGTTGCAGTAGACTGTGATTTGCCACAGAGTCAACATGGCGTAAAAAAAGGAATTCTTCAGAAAAATTACGAAAGCTAGAGAAGCAATTATACGTAAACATAGATTATTAAAACAAGGTAAAGCTAGCATGGAAAAAGCTCTTGGCGAGACTTTTAAGCCAATTGTAGATCCACTAGAGAAACTGGTGAGAGTGAAAGAAAAAATTAAGCCAAATATTAAACAAGAGTTAAAAAAAGTAAAAAAGTTACGACGATGATTTTGATGATGATGATGAGGAAGGAAATGAGGATGATACGCTTCTCAATTAAACAGCTGATACTTCATTTGGAAGTGCTAAAGAGGATAGTGAGAACGAGAAGGTCGAGAAAGACAGTAAAATAAAAAACAAGCATTTGCTATCGTTAAAAAAACCGCCATGAGAAGGATGAGAAAGACACTAAAATGAATAACAAGTATTTGCTGTCGTTGAAACAAAATCGTCAACGATATCTCTATCAGATGTTTGGAATTCGTCAAGAGGATCAAATACTTAAGATTGGCGATTTACCTATAGAAATCACCAAAAATAATGTTACTGTTTTAAATATCCGAAAACTGAAGGACTGCAAGAGCTGCTTTTTAGACTGTATCCTAAATTATAAAAAGATTCTTGAAGCTACCAATGCACACAGAAAACATTATAGTTACAACTAGCCTATGCGCCAACAAAACAGTAAGAAATATGATACCACCATTGCTCCACTTTTTTAAGTCCAAAGCCAAGCAAAGTCTGGTAGTGGGCTACTACCTCAATATAAAATTGCAAGAAAAGGAACTATTATGGACTATATATACTGGGATGATCCTAATGAACTAGTTGATTGTCTACGTTTGCTCATGGCTGAACGATTAGCTGGTAATAATAGCCATCTTAATGAAATTCAGTTCATTGTTTAAGCGTTGCGGGAAGCTAAGGTTATATATTAACTTTAGTTACAAACATGTTAAAGTCAGTAGCCAGATGAGCGTCGATGTGTTTGGACGTCAATCGAATCACTCTAAAATTCGTCGTGACCCTTCTGATGTTGGCTATAAACTAACTGCCGATACGCACTACGACATTGGAAGCAAAATATTGTCTAACGTAGCAGAACCCCTGGAGCTGAACGATGCAGTAACCTCAGCACCCCTTCAACGTTTAAAACGGTCACGACTCTTCTTGGTCTTGTGCGTGTATAAGATTTTAGTTTTTTGAGAAGAGCAATGATCATTTACTGATCTGTGTCTGGATTCTGACAGCAGATCACAAATAGAAATTTGATTCTATATAATAGTATATTCTTACAATATGTAATAGGTCCGGGATACCAGGTAGTGGAAAGTTATTTCAATAATTAAAGTATGTTATTTCTTTCAAATAAACAAAATATATTCTATCAGTAGTCTTTTAAGATAGAATATTGCGTAAATTGCAATGTATTCTTGATAACAGAGAATTTTATATGTTCGCTTTGATTATACAATCTAGTTATAATTCAATACGTTTTATTTTGCGTTATTGGCTTTAGATCACGATATACAAATGATTTAAAATTATTTTATTTTTCGCTAACTAATACGCGTTAGTTGCGTTATTCAATTATCATCAAGTTTGAGAAATATTCGAAAATATTCTTTTACCTGCTCAAGGCATAAGTTGCTCAAGAGCAGGGACTAGACGCTTAAGTTGCGCTTCGGCTAGTGAGCTCGGATAGCTCATACGGGTCCTTGTATAGGCAACGGAGAGAGCTATCTTTAGTAGCGTTTCAATCGCACACTTAAGAATAAGATGTAGATGCACTTTAGTTTACGAGGCAAATATAAATGGCTTGATATCTTACCTGATTTATTAACGGCGTACAATAACAGCAAACACCGCACCATCGGTATGAAACCTAAAGATGTCAACAGGAAGAATGAAGCTAAAGTTTTGAAACATTTCTTTCGAATCAGTCAAGAAAACAGAAAAAAAGCTGAATTCAGGGTTGGAGATAAGGTAAGAGTGAGCAAAATGAAGCAAGTATTTGAAAATGGTTATACACCCAACTGGTCGACAGAGATTTTTACCATTAGTCAAGTTATACCAACGTACCCACTATACACGTACAAAATGAAGGATTATCAAAATCAACCTATCGCTGGTGGTTTTTACGAGCAAGAACTCCTTAAAGATAAATATCCAGATATTCATCTTGTGAAGAAAGTATTGAAAAAGCGTGGCAATCAGTTTTATGTAAAATGGTTAGGATTTGATGAATAGCACAATAATTGGATAAATAAATCAGATTTGTAATGGCTATATGAAAATAAATTTATTCTACAATATTTATACATGATTAATTTTCATTCAATATTTGATAACGCCCCCGGGGAAGCGTATCCGTTTTTCCTGGAATTAAATATCGCTTAGTGTTAGTTTCGTTTGTTTAACAGTTTGCACTCTATAAGATTTCGATTGAATGATACATTGCTGTCTATACTGCGTGGAATAATCTTTTAAGCACTTGACATAATCATCAAAAGTAATTGTCTTGTCAACAACACTGCTTTTAACACCTCTATTTTTTTTATACATTTTGCTAGGTAATCCTACAAATTCAGTCATGATTTGTCCACAACATTCATCTTTCATTAAGCCGACAATTTTCTTATTTACAATGAGCCATTCTAAAAATATTTTCAGGAGGATAATCGGAAGCATCAAACTTCTGAGTATCTCGTTTCATAAATTCATAAATATCTCCACAAGCTATTTTCACATATTCACAAGCTAATTTCATATATAAAACTGTCAGTATCTGTATAAAGTAATTTATATTTTTCACCAAATTCTCGCTTCGCGTAATTGTAATGAAAGTCATACATTAAAGTTTTTGATAAATCCAAAACACAGAGCCCAACATAGATTGGTTTATTTATTAATATTTCAATCTATTTAACAATATTTACAGAGAAAATGGTTTTTCTCTATCTGATGTTGTCCCTCGGCGGTGATCAACAATATTGATTTATCTGTATCGGTCTTCCCGAGGCAGGTTGTGTGGTGAGAAAAGAGAGAAAAAAACCTTAAAACATTTTCCCTTTTCTTTTCTGAGAACTAATTATACTTTGACTATACTTTAATTATACTTTCTTTTATAATTAGGTATAATTAAAGATATACACTATATCTTTAATTATACTTTCACTATAAATTTTAATTCAAAAGCTTTCTAATGTTGATGTGAATAAATCTTAATCCATCTATTAAAAACGACTTATGAAGTAAATGAAATAATATTCTATCTATCTATCTCTATCTATTTAAATTGAATACTTTTACTATAACACTTACTAGTTCTCCATGCTTTTTTTTACAGAATCATGGAGAACGACCTGGAGTATATGTACATACTTCCAAGAGTGCGCGTGCCAGTTGAATGGTCTGATCTTGATCAGCATTCAATTTTGCATACGATCATTGTTGCTATGCAAACTCGCGAAGAGTTGCAATATTGAGACATACACTGCATCATCAACAACATGTATACGAAATTGCATAAAGTACACAACATCTTTTGGTTCAAGAAACTGGCTCAGGAGGAGCAACAGGAATTAATTGAAAACGGAATAGATCTTCCACATTAACATTATCTCAACGAATATTTTGTAACAGGGAACATGCATAAAAAATTCTATTAGGCATCATGTTTACCTTCACCAAATAAATAAATATATATATATATATATATATATATATATATACACACGATTTTGTAAAGTCTAAAGAAATAAAACTAGTAACATGTCCACCGTACGTCCCTGAACTGAATAAAATGGCGGAAAGATACAATAGGTCAGCTATGGACATAGGTAGATGCTTAAGGGGATGTCGTCCCAAAAAACACTGTTTTTCTATTACTTAAAACTTTTTGAATAAAGTTTGCAAATGAAAAACAGAGTCTGTAGCGCCGTAGTCTTAAGTTTAATGAATCGTTCTACCGAAAGAAAAATTCGATCGGACTTTCTGTTTTTCTAGAAGTTTGGAAATACAAAATACCCCGTGGCGGATTTGCGAAACTTTTGGGACGACAGCCCCTTAGTGCGTGAAGTAAAAATACACAGGCGGTACTGGGCAAAAATTATGAAAACTGTTGCTTATCTAAAGAATCGTACAATTGATAATATAGCGGAGAACTAAACTCCTTATGAAATATTGCTTGGTACCAAACCCAACGTTGACATTTGAAAATTTATGGAAGTCGAGTCTTTGTAAGAGTTCCAGAAGCAATGGAAACTTTTATTAAACAATGGCAAATTGCGGTGGACTCTGAAATAAATAGTCGAAAGAAAAATAATACTCAGAAAATTGTTGAAAGATCAAAAGATAAAAAGGTTATTGATGTTTAATGGGTTAATAAAGGTGAAACAATAATGTATATAAAGCGAGACTAGTTGCGAGAGGTTTGCAATAAAAAGAATACATTGATAATTTTTATTCGCTAGTAGGCAAAATGCAAACTTTGACATATTTATTGTCATACAGCTGTAAAAAAAATTTACACATAGAACAAATAGATGCTAAAACAGCCTTTTTAAATGGCTATGTTAAACAGAAGTATATATCAACAAACCTAAAGGTTATGAAACAGGAGGCAATAACCCTCCGTAAAAAAAAGATTGGAACGGATTCCTTAAATCCGTTTCAATCCGTAACATACAAAAAATAAAAAAAAATAAACGTTACCAATCCGTATCAATCCGTTTAGGTTACCTAATTGATTCGAATCCAATTCAAGTTACGAATCCGTTAAGATCCGTTATATACGTCGTTATATATGATGACATGTATAACGGATTGTAATGGATTGAATAAATTTTGATTTACTGTTATGGTTTGAAACGAAACGGATTTATTCAATACGTTCCAATCCATATTAATCTATTTTTTACTGTAACAGTCATAGAACACTATATGGTGTGCGTATATATATATATATATATATATATATATATATATATATATATATATATATATATACACATATATAATGGTGTTCTAATTGTACTGTTATGGTTTGATACGGATGATTACAATACAATAATTAAAAAGTTATAATCCGTTACAAACCATATATATAAAAAACGAACGCGATTTTTAATCCGTTTCTGTCAGTTTGAATCCGTATAAAATAAAAACGTCCACAAACTGTAGTTTATTTTATAAATAGTTTATTGCGACTAAGAAAATGATGTTCTGCGATTTGAAAAACTTAGGAACCATAGATACGTATTTTCGATTTTACATAAATAATTTGCTATGCACATGGATATTGTTTATAAAAATCTTCATGATCAATAGTATAAATGAAATGGAAAACAATAATGGGTTTCATAAAGGTGCAAATAAAAATAGCACATATATTTTGGATGTTTTCACTGTTCATCACTGTTAATTTAATAAAAAATATTTTATTGTATATCAAACACTACAGAAAAATATCAGATGACAATCAACTGATAATCAGCTGATAATCATGCCAAAACGTCAGCTGATTATCAGGTGATTTCGGCTCAGTATTTTTAATAAAGCTGATAGTTATAAATATGCGTTTATGTGAGATAAAGTGTTGATGATAATCAGGTGATAATCATTCAAAATTTGTAACCTTTAATATATTTATTATAAGTTGTTTAAAATAAGTAAATTTTATAAATTTCAAATAATGAGGGCCAGTACTTGATTTTTTAACAATTAAAAAAAATTTGTTTAAATTAATTTATTGAAATACAAAAATATTGGAGCTCACAGCCAGAGTTTTCGTGTTATCATCCTGATGGTCCTACTTATTTTAAACAACTTATAATAAATATATTAAAGGTTTTGAATGATTATCACCTAATTATCACCTGATTATCATCAACATTTTATCTCACATAAACGCATATTTACAACTATCAGCTTTATTAAAAATACTGAGCCGAAATCACCTGATAATCAGCTGACGTTTTGGCATGATTATCAGCTGTTTATCAGCTGATTATCAGGTGATTGTCATCTGATTTTTTTCAGTAGGGAATATATTTGGCATTACAAATATATATTGTTTGTTATCATCAACATGTAAAAACATGCATTTACGTTCAATCGAAGTAATGCACTCTACAATGCTTTCATTTAGTATATTTTCAACTCTCCAAATATGATCGTCACGAGATCCCCTAGAATAAGTAGTCATGTACGTTAAATAATGTATTTTTCTAATAATTATTATACGCAAGTATTTGGAACTCAAAAAATATATATTGTTATTTTATTTAAACACTATAAGTTTCAAAGTCTAAAAATAATAATCGATACAACACATCCGCCATTTCAGTTAGTGCCTTTAATTTTCAAATCTGTTTCAGTTCATTTTTTTTTTAATTATGCAAGCTTTTCAAATGTCAATTTAAAAATAAAAATTTCGTGGTACAATATAAAAGACAAAAAAAATAACGTTATAATAGACAAAATATAAATGTTCATTTTGTCTTTTATATTATAGCGCGAAATTTTTATTTTCAATTGACATTTGAAAAGCCCGCATAATTTTAAAATAAATCGATTGAAATGGATTTGAAACTTAAAGGCACTGTAATATAAAAGACAAAATAAACATTTATATTTTGCCTATTATAACGTTATTTTTTTTTGTCTTTTATATTGTACCACGAAATTTTAATTTTAATATATATATATATATATATATATATATATATATATATATATATATATATATTAGTATTTGTAGATGATCTCCTGATTTGTCCCAAAATAAACATATAATAAACCAAGTAAAAGCTAGTCAAAGATTTGCAATGAAAGATTTAGGCAAGATAAGCCAATATATAGGCTGATATAGCCATAGATATGAACTATAGTGATGATAGAAGTAAAATGACATTAAGTCAAACTAAATATATTGAATCTTTAGCGGCGAAATACAATCTAGAAAATGCAAAATTATATAATACTGCAATGGAGACTAATCTTAAATTAGATCAAGCTAGTCAAGTAGATAAACGAATAAAGTACCGAAACTTGATAGGAGAATTGCTATATATAAGCTTAGGCACAAGGCCAGATATATCGTACAGCGTAAATTATTTTAGTCAATATCAAAGTTGTTATGATCAAACTCACTATAAGTATGCGATTCGAGTCTTAAAATATTTGTACAAGACTAAAGACTTGAAAATAACATATTGTGATCATGTAAATAGCGTGATACTAGATTGTATGGTAGATTCTGATTCCGCAGGTGATAATGTAAATAGATAATCCACAACCGGATACGTAATTAGATTATTTGGTTATGTAATCTTTTGGAAAATCCACAAACAAGGTGCGGTAACAAAATGTTCAACTTTTGCAGAGTATGTATCATTGTCAGAGGCAGTCTCCGAAAAACTGTTTGTAAGAAATTTATTGAGCGAATCATTCGATGTAAATTTAAATGAATCAACAACTATGTACGAAAATAATTCTGGAGCAATCGCGATCGTAAAATTCGGAAATTTTACTCCAAACTTAAAGCACATTGAAGTGCAATATCACTACATAAACGAAAGCTACGAAACGGGCGAAGTAGATATTGTAAAAGTTGACTTAAAATGTAATTTAGCAGACATCTTTATAAAGAGTCTGGATAAAACAAAGTTTCTAAAAATTAGAAAAGGTTTAAAATTAATTTGAAATGCTATATTCAAAATAATTGTTTAAACAAATATGTTTGTATAAGATCAAGAATATAAACTGAAGTAGGCGTGTTGTAATATTTAGTAAATGTTATGATCTTTGTTAATTTATATTGCCAAGTTTAACCAAGTTTAATATGTAATAGACCATAGTGCGCGCCTCCCCTCCTATGGTATGTGAGTAAATATCATGTAACCACAAGAACTGCTAAAACTAAGTAACGCTCTCGTGTTTCCTTTTTGCCTCTGAACTCCGATGTAAGCGGATGTGTTTCATGAGGCTGTTGTCGATCACTTATTACTAAGTCAATATATTATATTACTATATTATTGTTGAGTGTCAGCAAGCAGCATTCGGCTCGTGAAGAAAGTCAGACGCACGCAACGTATGAGGCCATTCTCTCCCCTCTTCACGTCTCTCTGCAGCGTCGTCGGCGCTCACTTCGTTGCGAGTTTTCAAGCGATCAGCACGCGCTCCTTAGTTTTCACAGTTTTTTAATTACTTATCATTTATTTAGCCATCTTGATTATTTGTACGATCATAAATAGATCATTAGTTCGATTTTCTTCATTAATAAACAGTGTTACAAAGGTAAATTCCGTATTCGAGTTCTTTCACCTGAGCATTCACTAGCAAGAACAGTAGTATCAACAGGTTGTAGGCCCAGCATGCTTCAACTTCGCGCATGAGGCCTTGCTGGACGTTTCGTGTGCTTGGTGAGAAAACTCGCGAGTGCAGTATTCAAAGTTCGCCGATTTATAGAGCTCAACTTGTGAGGCACGGGTTCAACGTATGAAGGCGTCTCGACGACGTGGGAGGAGTTTCTGGCTGTGGAGACGACCGGTGGATTTCTTGCTCGACATCAATCTTTTCAGCTCGAGTGAGAAAAATGCTGGAACTTCAGAAACTAAACCAAACGGAAACTTACCTTTAAATTAAGCAAGCAAAAAGGCGCATGTGAGTAAAGATTTTGTAACACAATCAGTCCGAGATGAGATTGACAAAATCAATACAACTAAGAGCATTGGAAAGATTAAAGATAAAACTCGAATTAAAGCAACTAGTCGAGATAGAACTATCCGGAGGGAATTTAAACTAACGCAAAGCTTAAATGCAAACACCCTTTTGAACTTTTTAAATTCACAACTGACTTTCTGACTTGCTCTATGTAATTGATTCAACAGTTAAGCTAACACGCATGTTTGATCAGGCGAAGCTGGAAAAAGATGAAATACGGGTTCGAGACATTATCATAAATAGAATCGACATAACATTAAAAAGTATCAGACATACGCGATCCTGTTAAATAACTTGATGGAATTAAACGCATTAAACGAAACGAAGTTAGTGTAACGACTACAACTATGAGAAAAGAGTTGCAAAGCATCCAATATAATTCCCAAAAAGAGAAAAAGCATTTGCCTTCTGGGATGGATTTGATAAAATAGTTCGAACGTGCAATAAACTGCCCGATACACCTCCTTTATTTGAAGTGGAGATGAGAGATGCATTCATTGATGCTATTGCTGTACATTTGCCTAAAGTCGAAAAGCCTAATTTTTAAAATAAAAACACGACAGGTAAATTGTCAACAATAAATCAACTTAAGGATTATATTATGCAAAAGTAATGAGCTTGAATAAAACAAAACGACTCAGGTGGACAGAGAAACGACACAGAAACAAAATCCTATCACGTATCTCATCTTGGGGTATTGTGCTAAAACTGTGGCAACAAAGACCACTAGAAGATAGAGTGTAGGAGGAGCGGTAAAATGTGCTTTAGATGCAAGAGATACGAAGGACATGTTCAAGCAGAGTGTCCATACTCTGACATACAGCTGGAAAAGATCTTGCAGGAAAACGAAACTCAAAGAAGGTATGATTCATCTAATTCTTATGGGGGGTAAACGTGGTGGCTACACTCCTGGTACCAAACGGAGTAATCCGTCAGCACCCAAAGGTAGCGAACCAAAGAAAACTAAGTTTCATAGAGATTAAGCCCGGAGCAGATATCGAGGAAGAGGTAGACAGAACACTCCAATGCTGCACTCCAATTGCTCCAATTCACCTAAGACAGACTTAGGTGAATTGGAGTACATAAACAATTCTAAATTGATTTTTAATACATTTGATAATACCAAAAGGCTTGATATTAAATGCACAAATGACGATGATTCAGCGATTATAAAATCAGAGGGAGCGTGTAACGTTTCTGGTTACACAAATAGAGACTATTTCTTAAATTTGAACAATGTAATTTATGCTAAATCGTCGTTGGGAAATTTGTTGTCATTAAGAAAATTCGTTGATAAGGGTTTGGGTATCTATTTGGATAACAAACGAATCGATATTTTTGATCCAGTATCCAAAACGACTTTTGTTTCTGGAATATATAAGCAACCTTATTGGGTAATAGAGTTAGAAACAAATAATTCTGGAAGTAATGAAAACGATAATAGCATATCAAATAGGGTTGTTGCATATATTGCCATAAGGCGTCTTGAATATCCTCTTACAAGTGTTGTGTTCAATAAAAAAAAAATAAGTCTAAGGATAAAACAAAGGCTAAAAATAAGGATGTCACTCATGAACAAAACAAGTTTGAGAATTTTGAAGTTGATGAAAACATTAAGGTTGATGAACTAATGTAAATTGATAGTGATGCAAATATTGAATCAGATAGCAACGAGCTATGCTCTAGCTATTCAAATTTTAAAAACACTTTGAGAGATAGAAAAATAAGTAACATAAATGAATAGATTGGTGGATTACATTTGAATCTAATATCAGTAAAATCAACAATTTGTCTTACACCAATAAAGCAATGCTGATTGGGACACGCTGCTTTGAAAAATTTGAAAAAATCCCAAAAGAGGTTCCCGAATCTAAAAAATCTAAAGAAAATTAAGTTTAATGACTCTGTACTAGAGTGCAAAGTTTGTATTGTATCGAAATTCAATAAACTACCTTTTAGTTCGACTAGACAGAGAGCGAGTAAACCTTTGCAAATTGTTCATGTAGACACGATGGGAATGATTAGCCCTGCAACACACCCAAAGATATAAATCTGTATTTATCGATGATTATTTGCGACTCGCGATGGCGCACCCAATAAAACACAAAAGTGAATCATGTCACTGCCTGGAAACTTGAGAAATTTATTAGCATATATATGATGGTAAATTCTGATACATTAGATGCAATTAGTTTGAAGCCGAGCTACAATTGGCTAGCCCTGATACACCCGAGCACAACAGTGTGTCTGAACAATTTAACCGGACCATCCAGAAAAAGACGAGAGCCCTCATGTATGATATACGCCTTCCTGAGAATATATGGGACCTTGCTTTGAATACAGCAGTCTATTTTTATAATAGAGCTCCTCATAGTTCGAATGAGATGATACCACCCTAACAAAAATTTTAACGAAACTTCAATTGAACGAAAAACTTGTATATGGCGACAAATACAATAAACGTAGCATTAAGGACTAGACTAATCCGATGGAAGAAATAAATTAAGAAACATGTTAAGTTTGACGAAGAAAACGAGGTTTCGATCTCTGAAACGGAACGAGAAAACCGGAAGCAAGGATGCCCAAGGAAAGAAAAACAAGTTAAATTACCATCAGAATCATATTTGCTTGAGTCAGAATTGAACTTGCTGGAAAACGACGGAATAAATGTATTCATTGTAACCGTATAGCGTGATCCAAACTCTTATAAGGAAGCCATTAGCGCTGTGAACAAGCTTGAATGCTGAAAAGCCATTAGAAGTGAATTAAACTCAATGGAGAAAAACAAAGTTTGAACAATTGTCGACAGACCTTTGATTCAAGCAGGAAAAAGACTAACATCATTGATTCAAGATGGGTATTAAAAACACAAGTCGGATTAAATAACGAAAATAAATATAAAGCTCGACTTGTAATAAGGGGTTTTAAAGATCAAAAACAATACAAGTTAATGGAAACATATGTACTTGTATCCCGTCTATAACTAATCAGATCAGTACGAGCTGTAATAAACAAACTCGACCTCGAAGTACGGCAGCTTAATGTCAAAACTGCTTTTCTGAATGGAACAATCAACAGTAAGATTTTTATGGTAATACCCGAGGGTATCAACTGTTCACCTGAAACCAGACAAGATCAAGTTTGTAAAATACATCGTGCTTTAGATGGTCTGAAGATGAGTCCGAAAAAATGATATGAAAGGTTTACGGAAGTGGTAATTAAAATATGAATACCGTCTCATGACTCCGAGCCCTATCTCTTTACTTGGCATGAGAATGACAAGCAACTAATAATGTTATTGTATGTCGACGACATACTAGTTGCCAGCAACGACATAAAAAAGTTAGAGAAAATCTTTCTAAAACTTAAACTGGAATTTAAAATAGCTTCCTTGGCATTAAAATAAACAGAAACAGACAAAATCAGACGATAACTCTAACTCTAGAAAATTACATTGACAAAATGTTAAAACGTTTTAGATACAGTGAGATGTATCTACAAAGAAGGCCTATGGTGACAAGTTAGGTCGCAAATCGAGAAAAGCAAGATAGAGAGCAAAGCGAAGATAAGGTCGAAAACCGTCATAAGTAACCAGAATAGTTACTTATTTCGTTAATGTTTGTAGAAAGACAAGCATTGAGAGGAGATACGAGAGAGAGAGAGAGAGAGAGAGTAATAGACGGATCGCCACAGCCTGTCTCAAACGGAGATATATAGATTGAGAGAGATTAAGAGAGCAGCTGACGTTAGCCGCATTATACGGCGCAATATTACTGCCAGCCTCGCCACTAAACTTCTAGCGCCGCACGTATAAACCAGAGTCAGCGACTCGCTAAGACACCAACCGAGAACAAGAAATAAGGTAGCCGCCGGGAGGAGAAAGCTAAACCGAACTGTAGCAGCTCGCGGTACACCGACAAGCTCTCATGCATGCGTGTGTGATTCCGATTGAGTGCGAGTACCGGGAATGATGAAAATTATTGTAAAAAGGTATGTATTCGAGTGGAATGTTGACGTGCTATGGTGTGATTCTAGTAAGAAAGTGATTGCCAAATGATTTATAAAATGTACTTAAAAGAACAAATTATATGATAGTGCATGAGCGTCATACAATGCGAACCTTCGCGCTGCAAACCCTTACGAAACTCGCTCTCTCACCTTCGGGCCTTGCAGCCGACAACACCAATTTTTCCAATAAAACATCGAGTTAGAGCAACACCCTCCGGAATAATTCGCATCTTAGCTAGTTTTGTCTACTTTTCGCGTCATTTTATACAGCACGATGCAGCATCAGTACTGAAAGACGAAGAGTGTATGCCGAGAAATTTAAAGTAAAATGTACGGTAAATAATCAACAACAGGTATAGCCGCCCCGACGAGTTATAGCCGTTCTAGCCACGAGATAATATTATGTAATTGCCAGAAGATTAATTGTTCACGAAATTGTGTTGCGCAAGTGATGAACCACGAGTGTAAATTTTCCGTCAAATAACAGTCAAAGCATTATTAGTAGAAAACCTTGTCGTACCTTGAAGTAAATAAATCGAGAGTGCTATTATTATTATTCTTCGTGGATGTAATTATTCTTTTTTCCCGATTTAACCGACGCCTAAATCTCTTTGGAGAAAGAGAGTTTCCTGAATAGCCAGTCACACGATTCTAAATCTATTATATACCGACCTGGAACCTTGCAATAAAGAGTTAAACATATTTTAAGGAGTGATGAAGATTGGGATTCGTTGCTCAGTAGCAAAAAAACCACATCATTTCATCTTTGAGTAGCTAGGAAACTCGTCCAGACTCCTGACTGATATTCCAGTACTCATTTTAGGCTATATTAGAAGGCAACTGAAGAAAACCTACTTGGTTCCTTAAAAAACACGCGAACTTGCTTTTTTAGTGTGAAAGTCAGAGCCGTGTGATTGGATCCTTTTCGCTGAAATATTGTACTCCGAGGAGTCTGTAGATCATTAGTAACTTTGTTAAGAAAGCGGAGTGACGAATCACTGTTGCTTAATTTACCGATAGCAGACCACCTCAGTTGACGAGTTGATAAAAAGGAGACTCTCAAATTTTCATGCAGAGATCATTATAAAATGTCTTACTTTTAACAGAGTGATTGATAAATTTTTGAAGTTTTATAGGTAACATCGAATGTTTAAAAATATTTAATAACGTCGACGAACGTATGTATGTATATAGTTTAGAAAAATATAATCAAAAGGAATATATGCAGCATGAATAAAGGATAGGGAAAAATAGATAGAACTTACAATACTCATAATTACTACACGTAGAAAATAAAAATACCATTAAATTAAATACCAATAAGAAATTATATTTACAAATAATCACATACATACATCTTTCTACAGTTTCTTCAAGTTTGCTTTTTAGAACAAAATGCATAAGCAATTTGTAAACAAACATTATGTTAAGTTACTGAATAGATAGAAATACTAAAAAATAATACTATTCAAGCGTTTGACCTCACTCTTTACAAGATCTTTATATACATTTTATTCTGCCCAGTCTGTTAAAAATGAATAATTCTTGAATAGTCAATTTAATATTTCAATTAATGAAATGTATCTATCGGCAGTGGTGGTGTAATTGGAGGTAGATGGTCTCCACATGTTGGAAAATTAGGCGGGACTGGTGGTAAATCCGCATGTGTTCCGACATGTAGAATTAAATTCATACCGATGACAATATGGAATAAGAAATGGCAATGAAATAACCAGTAACCTAAAAAAATAAAGATGTATTAGAATTTAACAATATCATAGTACTTGTGAAATTAATTATTGATGATAAATAACTAAAAGCCGCTGCCAATTTTTTGGCACGTAGCTTCTTTTAATATAATGTATGGCTTTAATATCAGAATTGTATATATATATATATATATACTAGTGGGGCTCCGCCCCCCTGCTCGCTTCGCTCGCCAACCCCCTATTGTAGTTTCTGTGTGATTTTATCTTCAAAATTTTATTTTCATGAACTGATAATTATGTTCTGGATGGTTGAAAATGATCGATCTTATTGTATAAGAAAACCTGTTACTGGAAGTTTTGAGATTTTCGAAAATAACAGAAAAATGAAAGAATTTTACGTGTTTTGGTGGGGGGGCCAAGGTGGGGGGGTGGTGGGGGGGTAGTGGGGGTGGTGGAGGGGTGGTGGGGGGGAGTCTTGCCAAAATGACTATATAATATAGGAAGATATATATATATATATATATGAGCCGAGGTGAGAATCAGCCCCCCCTCGCCCCCCTCAAAATAACGTTAAAATGTTTCAAAAAACGTGTTATTTTTTACTCATAAGGACCCATTCGCCCCCCCCCCCTCAGCCCTTCTCAGCCCCTCATGATTATTTACATAAAGGTAGTGATAGAGCTTATTGTAAATTAAAAAAAGTTAATGATAATGATGATAAAAATACTGATATTAATGATAAAAATGATATTAATGAAATCACGTATGATGAATTAGCAGAATATATAGATGGACGATATTTAAGCGCTATGGAAGCTGCATGGAGTTTACAAAGATTTGCTATATGCGGTAGAAGTAATAAAGTTGAACGTTTAGCCATTCATACTCATAATCAACCAAAAATTGTTTACCAAGAAAATAAAGAAAAGGAAGCTTTAAATTATTGGAAAACAACTTTGACTGCCTGGTTTAAATTAAATATACATGTTTTGAAGATTTGTTAACATACGAAAACATTAAATATAATACTTATAAAGAAACAGCTACTGCTATGGGATTGGTAGAAGATGATTCTCAAATTTTAAATATATTTGAAGAAGCATGTAGTTGTTATGTTATGTCATGTATTATGTTACCATATCATTTAAGGAAATTTTTTACTTGGTTTCTTTTGCCTGAAAATATTCCAGGAGATAAAATGTGGGAAAAATATAAAAATTATTTTAGTGAGTAAAATTTATTTCATAGATGGTTCAGGTGGCTCTGGTAAAACCTTTTTATATGAAACATTATTAATATATTATTTTACATCAAAAGAAAAAAATATATTATCAATGGCTTGGAGTGGTATAGCTTCTATTTTATTACCTAAAGGTATGACAAGTCATAGAACTTTCAGACTTCCTATCGATTTAGACAATACAGACATTGCATTTTTGAAATTAGAATCAGATACAAGAAAATTACGAGATGCAGATGTAATTATTTGGGATGAAGCTTCAATGATTCCAAAGAAAGCTTCAGAGATAGTTGATTATACTTTGAGAGATGTATGTAATAATGATTCACCCTTTGGCGGAAAATTAATTATTTTGTGAGGTGATTTTCGACAAATATTACCAGTAATAAAACATGGTTTCAGAACTTCAATAATCAAAGACACAATAAAATATTCTACACTTTGGCCTCTTGTCCGTATAATCAAATTACACAAAAATATACGCTCAGAAAACAAAGAATTTTCATCGTTTTTGTTAGAAATTGGGGATGGAAAAATTAATCCTCTTACAATTAGAATACCAGATTCGTGGAAAACAAATGATATATGTTCAAAAATTTATAATAATATAAATGATTCTGACTGTAATGATAATTGTGTTATATTAGCTCCTCATACTGAAGATATTTATCATATTAATAATAAAATACTAAATTTACTTGATGGTGAAATGAAAACATATTATAGTATAGATTATGCAACTGAAAAATGTGTAGATCAAACTGATGAAAATATTCAATTAAATTTTCCTCCAGAAACATTAAACCAAATTAGAGAACGTCTTCCGCCACATAAATTAAACTTGAAAATTAATGCAATAACAATTTTAATAAGAAATTTAAGTATTAGTGATGGCTTATGTAATGGAACACGATTAAAAATTACAAGACTTTTTAAATATAATATAGAAGCTGAAATTATAACCGGAGATAAAAGCGGAAATAAAGTTTTTATACCTAGAATCACACTTAATACTGGAAAATCATCTTCGTTACCATTCATTGTTTATAGAAAACAATTTCCCTTAATTTTAGCTTTTTCAATAACAATTAATAAATCTCAAGGACAAAGTTTTGATTATGTAGGTTTATATATTAAAATACCATTATTTTATCATGGACAATTTATACGTTGCTTTATCACGATGTAAAAATTAAAATATATATATATATATATATATATATATATATATATATATATATATACAAAATGAATTATCTGATAAAGAAGAAATTACTAATATTGTTTGGGAAGAAATTTTTAACAATTAATTAACTTTGATAAAATTATAAAATTGTCATTTTCCATTGTATTATTTTCACTATTTTGCCAGATATTTGAGTTTACGTTTTTAAAATTCATTTATTTAAAATGGAGTGGGATCCGAGAATAGGTGCTTACGTTGATGTAAATAACATGGAAGATGCAAGATATTTACAAGAATTAAATAGACAAATAGAAGAAGCGAGTAACGATGAGTATATTAATTATATAATTAACGAAGACGAAAAAAACGAAATAATAGAGTTAAATACTATGATTAAAGAACATGACGATAATTACGAACAATTAATATACTTTGAGTCATTAGCATTGGTACCTAATAACATTTTACTGAAATTAAAAGATACTATAAAATATAGGCAAGAAACGTATCCAAGTTCGTTGTTTGAAAATCTTAGAAAAAAAGATGATAGATACGTAAATTATCTACTAAACATTATACATCGTATATCAATATCGAAAGTTGAAAATACTTAAACAAATAAGTTTTATAACACATACTTTATAAAATTCTTATTTCTTATTTTACAAAATATTTATATACTCATATAAAACTGAATAATAAATGCTCAATGTATTAAATATTTACGAATAAAATACAAGGAAATTTATTTAGATTTCTATGAGGTACTGTATTACATTGAATACATCTTATGATTTTGAAATTATACTATTGAACAAAAATTTAATTAATACATATTTTAAATTTTGTGGATTAGGCCTATTGGATAAACCACATCTCTTTTTATAAATAATGTTACAAAATTTATAAAAAAAAGCTATTTTTATTTCATGAAACTTGCATGTGAGCTCATATAATTTTGAATAAAAAATGCTAAAAGTATTAAATATTTACAAATAAAATACATAGTAACCTTATTTAAATTTCTATGAGATAATAAATATAAATTCAAAATTTTAAATCAAATAAATTCAGACATAATATTACTGTGAAAAGAGAAAAAACGCGCCTTTCTATTTACCTCATAGGTGGTGTGGAAAAAATAGATATAGGAACATACTTCATTCATTACCTATTTTTTAATTATTCAAATAAATATCTTATAAATTAATCTTAAAAGTAAAACAGTGGGGGTTGGCGATCGGAGCGAGCAGGGGAAACCCCCTAGTAGGTATATATATATATATATATATATATAATATATATATATATATATATTATATATATATATATATATATATATATATATTATATATATATATATATATATTATATATAATATATATATATATATAATATATATATATATATATATATATAATAATATATAATATATAATATATATATATTATATATATATATATAATATATATATATATATATATATATATATATATATACAAAATTCTATGAAGTTTTTGTACTTTTTCGTTTGATGGATAAAATTATTTTCAATTAATTACATTTACATAATCAACAGATAGATAATTTTATTTGATTTCCGGTACATATTGAGAAATTTGCTTTTATCAACTTTTCCAATGATTTTATAAGAAAATACACAAACTTCATAAATTACTAGCTAATTACAAGCTTTCCTTTGGAAATAAAGAAAAAAATTTAAAGCAATACATATTGTTAAAGAAAGCTGTGTGCCAAAGAATTAGCAGCGTTTTTTTAAATAGCTTCGACACGTATTCGAGTTGTAATAATAAGGATGGTTTGCGGAATGTGTCTATAATCGCTAATAATCGAAAAATTGCCACGAAAAAAACGCACATGCAAGACTGAAAATCTTGTTTTTTTACAAATCAGTATAAAAAAACAAGAAAATTAAGCTTGTATAGATTAAAATCTATTTAAGACAAGCTGATATCTAAGCAATACAGTGTTCAGTTATACAGAGTATACAGGGTGAGAAAACAATTTTTTGAACCTTAGTATCTTTGAAAGTAACCAGTTTCATAAACAACCCAAAGAAAAGGATCATGGTGCTATATAATACTAACTTAATGCGAAATTTAAAGTTGATTATTGCTTTTTTACTCCATTTATTGCGTCACGCAGAAAAACGACTTTTCAGCTTTTGATGTTTTTCTCAGGATCTACCCCATGACATGACTTTAAATTTGAGTAGTGTATAGTCTTAATAACCTTCAATAATCATGTTTTTTTAGAAAGGTTCGACATTTAGTTTTTGAGTTAAAACGATTTCAAAAAATTGCGCTTCTTGGTATATAACAAAAGAACAACGAATGATAAATAATACTATAAATTTTTGGCGATAAAATTGATGAAAAGGTTGGATCAATAAACAACAACTTGAGGTTAATTTATTGTTAAGTATATTGTAAAAGGCTTGAGAGCCTAGTCGGCGGCACGTCTGCTCACATCGGAATCTTACAGTCAAGAGAGAGAGTGTATAGTACAGTACAGCATAGTCTGCTCTACACACGGAATATGATATAATACGTAATAGGCGATTAGAGTATAGCGCGAGACATGCGCGGTTCGTCAGCTCTCGCGTGAGCTCGTCTCAATGTACAAAATCGCAGTTGACCAATAGATGGCGCGACGTGTACCATTTTGGTACTAATAATCAAGATTATAATACTTACTATATTACAACACGCCTCCTTAAGTTTATAATCTTGATCTTTAGCATTAACTTTTCATTTTCGATACATTTTTCTATTACATTTCAAATTAATCTTAGCGCTTTTCTATTTTCTATAAACTTTGTTTTATCTAGACTTTTCGTTAACATATCTGCTAAATTGAATTGAGAGTCTATTTTTATAATATCAATTATGCCATTTTCATAATTCTCATTAATATAATGATATTGCACTTCAATGTGCTTCGAGTTTTTAGTGAAGTTACCATATTTTGCAATCGCAATTGCACCTGAGTTATCCTCATACACATTAATTGGTTTATCGAATTCTACATTGAACATTTCGCTTAATAAATTTTTTACAAACAATATTTCTGTTACTGCTTCTGACATAGCAGTATATTCTGCGAAAGTTGAACATTTGGTTACAGTGCTTTGTTTATGAGTTTTCCAGAAAATTACATTACCATAAAGTCTTATTACAAAGCCTGTTGTAGATTTTCTATCTACATTATCACCTGCATAATCAGAATCTACCATACAATCTAATATTTCGTTTTTCAAGTTATCACAATATGTCAATTTTAGATCTTTAGTTTTATACAGATATTTTAGGATTCTCAACGCATATTTATAATGTGTTTGGTCGTAGCAACTTTGGTATCGACTTAAATAATTTACGCTATACGCAATATCTGGCCTTGTGCCTGTACTAATGTATAATAATTCTCCTATCAAGTTTCTATATTTTATATTTTCATCAATTTCACTAGCTTGATCTAGTTTTAAATTTGACTCCATTGGAGTATCATATAATTTGGCTTTTTCTAAATTATATTTAGTGGCTAAAGATTCAATGTATTTTGTTTGACTTAAAGTCATTTTTTGTCTATCATCGCTATAATTTATATCAATACCTATATATTGGCTTATTTTGCCTAAATCTTTCATCACAAATCTTTGCATTAGACTAGATTTAACTTTATCTATTTTATTTTTATCTTTGCAACAAATTAGGAGATCATCAACAAAAACTAAAATATATATTGAATCTTTGTTCGTATTATTTACGTATAGACAGTAATCGTAGTTACTTCTCACAAAATTTAAGCTTTCGATAAATTTATTAAAACAATCGTACCAAGCTCTAGGACTTTCTCGCAGTCCGTATAATGCCTTTTGCAGTTTGCAAACTTTATTGTCACCTGTTTCGTAACCTTTTGGTTCATTTATATACACCTCGGTTTTTACATCACCGTTTAAGAAAGCTGTCTCTACATCCATTTGTTCTATAAATAAATTGTTTTTACAACTGTACGACAATAAAATTTTCAAAGTTTGCATTTTTCCTACGGGTGAATAAACATTATCTAAGTATTCCTTTTGTTGAAATCCTCTTACAACTAATCTCGCTTTATACATATTATTGTTTTTCTTTTTGTAGACCCATTTCACATCAATGACTTTTTTGTCTTTTGGCCTTTCAACAATTTGCCAAGTTTTATTTTTCATAAGACTATTGATTTCGGAATCCATCGCAATTTTCCATTGTTTATATTCATTTGAGTTTAACGCCTCCTCGAATGTATTTGGTACATTTGCATCAATATGATTTACATATATAAAATGAGTTACAGGATTTCCGTATCTATTTACAGGACTTTTCTTTCTATTAGATTTTCTTTGTACTTTTAAACTTGAATTATCATTTTCAGCAATATTAAAATTTAATTCATTTTCTCTACTTTCATAATTATCTATACGATTTTCGAGGTTTATTTCATTACCCCTACTTGACTCGAGAGTCGAAGTATGGGTAAAAGAGTTTAGTTTGTTTTCTACATTTTCAGATTCGCTATTTTCCAAATCTCTATCTTTTTCATCATCAAGTTTTTCTAAGCAAATAATTTCTGTATTTTCTTCGACTACTTGTACATGTCTAGCATGAATAACTCTACCATTGACGAGAACTTTATAGCCATTTTCAACATAACCTACTAGTACACCTAATTGGGCTTTATCGTCCCATTTGCTTTTTCGCAACGCTTCTGGTACTCGTACAAAGACTCGACTGCCATAAATTTTTAAATGATCAACATTTGGTTTTTTACCAAAAAATATTTCGTATGGCGTTTTATTTTTAGCTGTATTTGCAATTGTGCGATTTTTTAGATAAGCTACTGTTTTCATAATTTCAGGCCAATATCGCCTATGAATTTTTGCTTCACGCATTAAACATCTGCCCATATCCATTGCGGATCTATTATATCTTTCCGCTACTCCATTTAATTCATGGACGTACGGTGGGCATGGCAATAGTTCAATTCCTTTTGATTTTATAAAATCATGAATTTCCTTATTTAAATATTCTTTGCCATTATCACAACGTAATTTCTTAACTCGCTTACTAAATTTATTTTCTACTAAACTAACAAATTCTTTTAAACAACTGGCAGTCTCTGATTTATTTTTAATGCAGAAAATTCTAGTACACTTACTATAATCATCAATGAAAGTTACAAAATATTTTTCTCCCCCATAACCGATTGTGTTATGTGGACCATTTAAATCTGTGTGAATTAATTCTAAAATTTCCGTAGTTTTTGATCTATTATTTTCGAACGGTACATTTGCCATTTTACTCTCTATACAATTTCCACATTTCATTTCGACATTTTCTATTTTTTCTGGCAATCCTTTTACTAATTTATTTTTCACTAATTTGTTCAAATATTGAAAGTTAACATGACCTAGTGCTCTATGCCATTTCTCTTTATCAGTTAATTTTAATGAATTTACAAACATTTGCTTATTTTCCTTTTCAATTACATAGCTTTTCATAAAATATAGATTATCCTTTTTGTTTGCGACTGCTATTAATTCTCTATTTTTATTGTAAATTTTGGCATCATCATTTTTTGCTACTACTGTATAATTTTCTGTGACTTTAGAGAAACTCAGTATGTTTTGTCTAATGCCTTGAACATAATAAACATTTTTTACGTCTACTTGTTTTTGATTGTAATAATTTTTAAAAAGTAATTTTACAGTTCCAATTTTAGTAGCTTTCAAACTTTTACCATCAGGTAATTTTACTTCTATAGGATTTTTTAAATATACGAATTTATCAAAATATTTATCATTATTTACAATGTGGTCTGTGCAGCCACTATCTAGTAACCAATTAATTTGACCTAAACTTTCGCTACTATTTTCTAACGCAGTTATTTGGTTTACCTCTGGGTTGCAGACCTGGGTCAGCCATGCTTCGGATGAGTAGTCGCCCTGTTGTTCGCCTGAAGATTTAGCTTTGGGTTGACCTTGACCTCTGGCTCGCTGATTGTCTCGGTAGTTGCCTCGGTTGAAGCCTCTGTTGAACCCTCTGTTGTAGCCTCGTTGATTTCCTCGTTGGTGACCTCGTTGACCTTGACTGTATTGAGCACCTCGTCCTCGGTTGCTCTGCTGCTGTGGTCTCGTACACTCGTTTATGACGTGGCCAAATTTTCCACAGTTAAAACATTTGCCTTTGGTTTGTACCGCAAAGGTACTGGCATTACTTTTATTATCTGACTCAGCATTAGTCATATTTTTCTCTTTTATTTTCGACTTTACATAGTCTACTGTTCTTTGGTCTTCTGGGATAACATCTATAAAATCCCCAATGTAACTATAGCTTGGTGGTAAAGCTCTAAGTAGATATCTCAATTTTTCGACTTCTTCTAATTTCCCACCAGCTGATTTGAATTCATTAGTTACTTTTTCGAATTCTACAAAAAATTCTTCCACTGAATTATAATTATTTAATTTGATTTCTTCGATTTTTCCTCTGCATATAATTTGCAAAGCTGTTGATTGTGTTAAATACATTTTATCGAATTTTGTTATCATCTCGAGAGCTGTTTTACATTCACCGATGTATTCTAATTGTTTGTCTGAGATAGCACTAATTATCATAGTGCGAGCTTTTAAATCAATCTTTTTCCAATCATCTTCTTTGCCTTTATATTTATCAGGCATTTCATTTATTGCTGGTTCGTTGCACTCTTTATACTCTAACAGGATCATTAATCTAATTTTCCAACTGGAATAATTTGCACCATCAAACACTGGTATCATAATGTCTTCGATTTTCGCTTGCTTAGCCATTTCTTTTTCTTTTGCACTAATGCTCTCGTATACTTGATTTTTCAATTTAATAATCTTCTTGAGTGCTTTTAAAAATATTTTTCTAATTTGATTTCTTGATTCTTCTTTTAATTCAATATTTTTGGCTTCTAATCCGTCTTCTTGTTTTACTTTAGGCTTAAGCCACAAGTACATGTGCTTAACCTCTAATTTGCACGTGCTCTGAAATAGCACTTCACCACGTGTTTCACTCGCCGACTTTAATCTTCTTGCATCGCACTTAAATCTTGATTAGTTTTTAAAAATCTTTTAATTGTTGAGTAGCTGACGACTTTATCTACGTCACTGAGCTTATATTTTTCTTCTTTAACCCTTTTTGACCGGTTAATTTTCACTTGAAAATCTTCTTCTATCGACAGACGTTTCTATACGAAAATTCAAATATCAATGCTTCACATGCATATAATTTCTCCAGATATTTTCTTCTTTAATTTCACTGCTCAATTTTTCACTGTGCGATTTACTTTTTTTTAACAATAACCGTTAACTACTTTCCACGTGGCTTTTCTTCTAACCTCACTTTGTTTTACATTAAATATCTCTCATGTCACTCATATGAGTAGACATGCGGGATAAAATATAAATACCAACCACGCTCTGCTACCATGATGAAAAGGTTGGATCAATAAACAACAACTTGAGGTTAATTTATTGTTAAGTATATTGTAAAAGGCTTGAGAGCCTAGTCGGCGGCACGTCTGCTCACATCGGAATCTTACAGTCAAGAGAGAGAGAGTGTATAGTACAGTACAGCATAGTCTGCTCTACACACGGAATATGATATAATACGTAATAGGCGATTAGAGTATAGCGCGAGACATGCGCGGTTCGTCAGCTCTCGCGTGAGCTCGTCTCAATGTACAAAATCGCAGTTGACCAATAGATGGCGCGACGTGTACCATTTTGGTACTAATAATCAAGATTATAATACTTACTATATTACAACAAAAATAATAGGTAATTTTATTTTTATTTCAGGTGCATATCAAGCAATTAACTTTTATCAAGTTTACCAATAACTTTATTAGAAAAAAATTAAAACTTAAAACTACAAAATCGCTATAAAAAAAACTCATTCACAAAATGTAAAAATAGACTGATTTTCCACTCTGGTCTAGTTAAAATAAAAATATTGAGACTTGGTGGGTTAAATACTACTATGTAGAAGTTAACATACAGGTGTATACGAACACACACAAACACACCACAAGGAAGCAAATCATAATATAATGAAAACTCTTAAAAAGTAAAGTGTTTCTAAATAGAAGCGTGTTTTATTTTTAAAATTGTTTCAGGTTGTAATAATTGGTGGCCAAAATGTGCTACACTGTCACAAACGGTAGCACGTTGTGCTTTACTCATGCCATTTCGAAAATATTGGAAGCAGACACAGGTTAAGCCAAGAACAACACTTGTGTAGAATGAGAAATAAAGTATATGTTAAAACTGTACAATGACTTGAACTAGAAAGGTCTGTCCACAACGACGGCCAGGCCGGGACTGATTGACTAATAGCGTTTAAGACCGCTTTACGCTTGTCACGTCGTAGTGATCTGCTGGGCGGCGCGTTGGTTCGCATATAGTGGTAAAAGAGGATCCCTCACATATGTGACAGAATGTACAAAATTCTCGGAATAATAAAAATATTTTTACAATTTCTGTAGAAATTCTGGCACAGTCTGGCAAAAAAATTACCACAATTTAGAATAATATGGCATAGCTTGGCACAGTTACACACACACACATACACATATCCACACGTACGTCTAGGGATTTAGATTTAGATTTAGATTTATATATGCTTTATTGTTGTACATTATGTTGTACATATTGATTTATAGAGAAAACAAAGTAGAATTAATTATTGTGTAAGTGTGCGAGATGTGAAAAGTGTGGAATGGAATAAAGTGAGATGAGATGAAGAAGTGTGTATGTTTGCGTCATGATAACGTGTTTTCCAATTCAAAGAAGTATGTTTTAGCTGTGTGTTTAAAGTGTGATATGGATGGTGTGTTGCGAAGGTGAGATGGAAGACTGTTCCAGAGGTAGGAAGCACTAATGAAAAATGAATTCTTCAGCGTCTCCGTCTTGAAGGACGGGATATCCAGGGGGCTCACCTCACCCCTCACAGGCCTGAGCGCGACGTGGAAATAAAAAAAGGCTAATATGTAGGTAGGTACTAAAGTATTAAAAATTTTTCTTAGAAAGCAGGCCATGAAGTATTTCCTATGCCCGGCGCGGGCGGTTGTAAGCCATTGCAACTTACACCTGTAAGGGGAGATGTGCTCGTCCCTCCTAACACCGTAGATATAACGGATTCCCGTGTTGACAAGTCTCTGCAGTTTCGTGTCCAGTTCTTGTGTCAAGTCGCAGAAAGCCAGTGCGCAATAGTTGATGATGGGAAAAAGGAGTGCTTGTACTAGGTGTTGGCACAGCCTGAGATTAATGCTTTTCCGAAAGAAATAGAGCCTGTACATCAGAGAGTGAGCACGTTTACATATTTGTGAAACGTGCTCTTTCCACGTAAGTTTGAAGTCTAGCACCAACCCCAGATTGCGCACAGATAATTCATAGTCGACCCGGGCTTCCCCTTATTTATAAAGGTGTTAGCAATAGAAGGTAGTGCATTTATATAGTAGGGGGACCCAGGACGATTTTCTTAGTCTTCAGGACATTCAGTTTAAGTCTATTTAGTGCAGCCCAGCCCATTATTCTCTCGGCGTTAGCACTCATCCTGACAGAACAGGAATCGAGCTCCTCAAGGTGGCATTGGCTGTATATCTGCAGGTTATCCGCATAGATTAGATGGGACACATCTAAATCTAGACTGAAACCAATATCATTGATGTACAACGCGAACAACAGAGGGCCTAAAACTGACCCCTGTGGGACACCGGTGTTAAATGATAGAGAGGTGAAGAGTTCATTGTTGTCACCAATGACGGACTGTTCTTTTCCTGAGAGGTAAGGTGCAAGCCTGCAGATAACCTGCTTAGAAAAGCCGAAAGAGAATAGCTTTCTAAGTAGCCTGACGTGACACACAGTATCAAACGCCTTGTTAAAATCAAATAGAAGTAGCAGAGTGACTTTCTTCCTGTCTATCCCAAGCCTGACATCATCAGTCAGCTTAATTAAGCCAGACTGCGTGCTGTGGCAAGTGCGGAATCCTGTTTGGAAATTGTCAAGGTAAAGTCTTGTTTTAAGATACTTAGAGTTTTGCTTGTGCACCAGCTACTCCAGCGCTTTGGACAGGATACAGAGTAGATAGATCAGACAGTAGTCAGTCAAAGCTATTGGAGAGTTAACTTTGTTTAGTGCTCGTACGAGCGTCGACTTCAAGGCGGAGGAAAAGCGTGCCTCGCTCAGAGACAGGTTGAATATTTGACATAGTAGAGGAGCGAGTATTGGCAGTGCTCTGGAGATTAGAACCTGTGGGATGCCATCGCTTCCCCTGGCCTGGGTGTTAAAGTGTGATACATCAGCCGACACATCTGACTCCGTGATAGCCCTGAAGATGAAGTGTTCAGGGAGGTCCAGACTCTCTAGGGTTCGCAGATACTACTCAACAGATGGAGCTTGAGGGTCATTAAAGATGGAACTGAAGTGTTTGTTAAGTGCATCTGAAAAGAACCGAGCAGGTGAAGGTGATTTAGAGGTGGTAATACCAAGATTTTTAAGCTCTCTCCAGATCTCTGCAACGTCGGTCAAGGTGGACAAGCGTGAATAATAGTAATTCAGCCTAGCCTCCTCAACCTGTTTATGAGCGTCGTCCCTTGCGATTCTATAGAAGTATAGATCCCAAGGTAATCGACTTCTGCAAAAGCGCCCGTAGAGTCTATTCCTTTCAGACAAAAGGTCATGAAGAGCCGTGGTGAACAACGGGTGACGTTTACGTCCTGGTGTCACAGTCTTTAATGGGGTGAGATGATTTATGGCGTTAGTTAAGTTGGCTTTGAGAGTGGTAATGCATTCGTCAAGTAATAACGTAGTGAGGGATGACCAGTCACATGCGCTAAGGAAGTCCCTTAACTTCTCAGCATAGATTCCTTTGTAGTTTCTGTAAGAGTATGTAGCAGGTACGTGGCGTGGAATCTGTACGTCGAGTGTGGCCGTGATAAGGTCATGTCTTAATTGATGAGCAGGCAATCCTGCTCATCAATTAAGCATATGTAAAGTCAGGTGTCAGAGTCCTGTCTGTGATGGCTTGCACTATATGGCACATAGGTAAGTTTTTAGTATTAAGGCAGGAGCAATGCTGCTGTTCTGTTGCTCTGCAGGGATCCTTGACGACAGCACTTGATATTGTGCCTGCAGCGCAGAGATGGAGGACTTAACATTGTTAAGTCGAGTCTTGAGCGCAGGCAGGTCGTCAAAGGCTTTGAGGCGGCTTTCGGGAGGGCTAAGCCTTTTCTCAATTCGAGAGACCCTTTCAGACACGGTGTTTTACGCCTGAAGGGCCGCGTTTTGGATTGTCTGGATGTCATCCAGCGCTGCGAAGATATCCTTCAAGAACGTCTTGATAGACGTCGTCTGTGTCCTCGCAGGGTGCTGATTTGTTCTTTTTGGGCACAATTGTTTTAGGCGTGCCCTTGGCAGATGTATTTGCCGCTGCTGCTGCTGCTGCTGCCGCTGATTCTGCCCTCGTCTGCGTGGTCTTGGGCGTGTTGGTGGTGTATTCATCCGCACAAGCAGCACAGGGGAGTGTAGCAACATTCCTAACCATTATAGATCTAAAAGCGACACATATGATGTGGAATTGCTGGTCACACAACTCGCAAGTCTTCATTTTTCTTCTTGTTTTCTACAGTGAGCACACATGACGAGCGACTCAGCGTTCTTCTCACCAATTCCGCTTATTTTCGATGATGTTTAGTCTCCGTCGACAACTTACTAGCAGTCGATAACGTAGAGAATGTTGTAGGATAGTAGTGGGTGGTAAGTTATAGACAGAGCCAGAGACTTGATACTCTCGAAGCCAGAAGGAGTGCTAATCGAGAAGGTGAAATTTGACCGACCTGAGATTGATGATGGAGACGTTGATGGTGGTGTTCCATTGATCCAACAGGTGGCACCACGTGGATCACTTTGAGAAAAAAGAGACGTCATGCAGCAAGGAGAAAAGCCGTGCGAGTTTGCAGGTTAGGTTTTAGCGAAAGATGTTGAAGCAGAAAAATCGTGTTGAAAGAAATTGGAGCCTCCAGTGATTATTATATCACGTTGAGGATTGCAAAAAGACGCATGCAAGGATCTAAAAAACAACAGGCCCGAAGGCAGCGTACGGCAGTAAGAGTGCTATGAAATACAAGCAAAGCATAAAGAAACTTGTGTACTCACGTGAGAAAAAGAGAGAGAGGGAGGGAGTTAGCTTCCCACGAAGAGTGGCGTCCCCGGACTGCATGAGCAAGTAGGGCGTTACAAAGGCCGCCTCGTATGCGACTGGATGACCGTTCCCTGCGACCTTAGAGAGACTACGGCGAACCTCGGTTTGCACACTCTACAGAAATAGCAATCTTGAGGTGCCCGAGCGAGCAGGGTAGTACAAAGGTCGCCTTGTGTGCGACTGGTGGATTGTCCCTTACGACCGTAGGGTGAGTGCTTCAGTTATCTTCGGTCTGTACGCTCTACAAAAATAGCAATTCTGTGGTGCCTGAGCTCGCTGTGCGACAAGAAGGTTTGATGGCCGTCTTTCTTGGCCGTTCGTGCCTTGCTAAGTCTTTCAGACTGGGCTCTTAAGCCTGAGCACGTAGGTTGCAGCTCGAAAACTGGGTTAGTGGCGCTCCCAGGCTGCCGGGTAGTACAGGGGTCTGGGTCCTTCTAGCCAACTGAACCTGGTTGCCCTATCAGCCAAGGAAAATCTTTTTGGCATAGTAGAGCCAGATGGCACCCAGATTTGGGTCCTGATTCGGTCAGGAGAGGGGGCCTTGCCGAGGCCACCTTGACCGGTGAGAGATGTCCCACGACGGGAGGCGAGGCATGGGATAACGCGTGGGGCGGGAGCGCGGTATGAGATACCAGAGCTTCATCTGGAAGAAATTCTTTGCTCCCACGAATGAATAGTCAGGAGAAGCACGGGCACTAATTCGTCAACTCAGCAAATTACTGAATACAGACAGTATAGGCAGGAAACAATAAAGGTACGTAAGGGAGAAGAGGAGCACATTACGAAGCTGGAAAAGGAAGTAGATGACCTAATCGGGGATTGTCAGTCCACACCAAGAAGCATAGAAGACATCGCTAAACGTGCCTAAAAAACTCAAAGTTTTGGTGACCTAATTGAAGGAGATGCACACAGTGGGAGATAATAAAGATGAAAGTCATGAACATGGCGTCGAACATTATGAATATTATCACGAGGTATGGGAGAAAGCGAGAAGTCGCGCACAAGGTAGCCTGAGTAGCAGCCCAGAAGAGAAGAGCGAAGAAAAGCAAAGCAGGAAAAGACAGCGACGTGAGAAAGCGACGATGAAACGGGAGAAATTCAGACCCAAAAGAACAAGCGGCTCGAAGGGCTACTAGTTAGAGTGGGGCAAAGCAAGACGTATACGGAAGTCCTAGGGAAAATGCGAAAGGAAGTAAACCCGGACACTACTAGAACAATGGTGCTGGGAGTCAACCAAACAACAAGTGTCGACGTCCTTCTAAAACTGGGAAGAGGATCTGACAGGACAGCGTTTGCTGCGGAAGTGGAAAAAGCAATGCTGGGCCTTGGACAAGTCAAAAAGGAAGAACGGAAGATAACCCTCGAAATAAGGAATATAGACTCGGAACCTACAGAAGAAAAGGTAAGAGCAGCAATAGAAAGAGTCCTTGAAAAGCCAGACAATGGCAGGCGGGTGACCCTACTGAAGCCTAACATGAGAGGTGTTAGAATGGCCAGAGTGATACTCAGCGAGGGAGAGAGGCCGAGAAATTACTAGAGATAGGGCACATCCGCGTGGGCCTTGTGTCCGGTGGCTGCACTGTATTCAGGCGCGCCTTAGACACGGCAAAGAAAAAAGAAAGAAAAGCTTAAAAGATGGCAATAGCAGGCGGAGTGCTGGATGTAACAGCATCGAGAACATAGCAACAAAAAGACGGGGTTGATGCAGAAAGAAGAAGACGAGCTTGACCCTGAACCCCTAATCACTTTGGTGGATGGGAAACGTATAGAAATGTCAAACCTCAAAGAAGACGCCAACTAGGCTAATTAACGGGCTCCACGGAAGTATTGTTTAGCAATGGTGCCTTTTGGGTTCCAATGTAGGAGGGCCACTTGTAAAAAGTATGCCATGCTTACGCCACATAAAAAAGAACAAAAAACACACACACACACATACACACGCCCGCATGAAGATGCCGCTGTAAAGACCGTATTTGGTATAAATGCGGGCTGCGCGAGTTCACAAATAATTATTTAGTTCGCGGAAACTAGCATAAGCTCGGGAGCTTTATTGTTACTAGGGAGTACTAGGGTTGAATGAATAATACTGAATGTCTGGGTGTATAATTTGTCTGTCTTTAAGCACGAGTGGACGCGTGCGCGGACAGTACGGCGCGGACTCTCTAATGCACTGTTGTTGTCTGGAGATGGGACCGGCGCGGACTTACTTGTGCGCGGACACTCTTGTGCGTGGACGGTGTATTGTCTGCTCTTGATGGTTTCGTTCGGACTTCGATGTATCCGAGTTCTCTATCGTAGTGCTATCTCTCTTACCTTTGTGATTTCGATGATGATTTAGTAGGAGCTATTGACTTTCTATTTGAGGATATGATTTATGGTGGTTTCAATTAATTTATTACTCGCTGAATTTGTATTTTGTATTATTTGTTATTGATTTATTTTTAATTGACCCAGAGCACTTCACAGACGTTTGATGTTCGACATTTATCTAATAGTTTCGTTGATAGTATCGTATTTAAAATATGTAGTGTAAAGACTTACAATTATAATCTTAGTAGGTACGCAGGATTTTTCTACGATCCGTACGTGGCCAATACTGATTGAGTTACTCTACACGATTACTCGTGGCAATAAAATATGTTGATCAACTGCACTGCTAACGCCGGAGATTCCACTCGACGGACCTTAGCTTGTACTTCTCTCTACGGTGTGAGTCTGGATTCAAAGGGCTTTCCGGTGATTGTTATGCCGAGGGACGGATTTAGCACGCTCCCAAGGTGTTGGACGGATTTAGCACGCTCCAAGCACTAACACAATCAAACACCGCCGCTTCTCCTTAGAATCAACTACAACCGATAGTGAGCAAGTAACTACGCAAAAAGGTGCTGCGTGGATCGGCTCCAGGGTTTTTAAAGCCTCGGTGTCGATGCAAGCAGTTTTGTAATTTAGATGAAGAAGATCGCGGTCGCCCAATCAGCACCGGCCACACAGGATCGTCGCGTATGTCTTGCAATCGTGTTTCGCGCGCGAGGAGTGCTGACGCGAAGGTCAGAGCACTCGCTCCGATTTTCTGCGCTCGGTAGTGTATTGTCGCAATCGGTACAGCTCTCGTTGGTTTGTGTGTATGTGGATGCCGTCTATTAGGCGTTATACGCATTCGTACTATAGGTATATAAACGTGGGACATTACACCTCCCCCCCCAGAATATTGCCGCCCACGGCAATGGAGCCGGCGCAAAAAAAAAATAAAAAAAAAGTGTCCCATGTTTATCATTCCGGACAATTTGGTGAGTACAATTTATTTTATACAATAATTTTAAAACTATGTTTCGCTAGTAGAGAATGAATATAACTTACGAAAATAAAGTCTACATGTAGTGTGATAGATCTAAGATATGGCTTTATGACAAAAGTTTTCTGTATATGAATTATTAAGATCTTCTTTTTAACTTACAAATCCTACACTCATACGGAATTCTATGAACGCACTCACCGTTCGCCCAGTTAGTACGACAAACAACGCAGAGTATCCAGTTTGTGGTGTGATGTTCAATTCCCTGGTACCAGCAGTCCTCTCTGCAACCCGTACAGCTTGTGAATAGTGGTGGCTGCGGAGATGATGGATGTTTAGTAGTAATTTTTAGTCTTTGTAGAGGGACTCTTGGTCTGGAGTTTTGGGCTTCTTCCTTTAGTTTTCTTCTCTGCTCTCGCTTCCTTATTCTATCTTTCTCTCTTTTTCTTTCTTTTTCTTCTTCTGTTTCAGTATTATTATGCGTTTTCTTAGCTTTTCCTTTCTTATCTTTCTTTTGCGATTTTGTTTTATTAATTTTTGTTTTCGGTTGTCCTTCCTCAATTCCCCTATTCGCTGGACTTTTCCAGAACCAGGTTATCCAGTAAATTAAAACGTCGGTTGATATGAATAACTGTTGCTGATTGGGGACTAATATGTAGCGGTTTTCAATTTTTGCCTTCTTTAATTTAGGCTCTTCTTCCCGGGTCTGATATTGTAGCACACTATGTTTGTTTCTCTTCTTTGCTGGCTGTTCTGAATTAATGGTCAAGCTTGGGGGACACAGCTGATTCACGGTTTCTCGCGACTCGTTTCCTTCCGCGCTCACAGCAGTAAGTGTGCGTGCGCGCGGACTTGCGTTATTGTCCCACTCCGTGACGTCTAATGGTCGCACTTGTACGCGCGGACTCGGCGGGCTTAACGGACTCGCCGTCTCTCGCGACTCGTCCCCCTCCGCCGGCTCTGCTGCGTACACATGAGCGCGCGGACGCGGCGGGCTCGGCGGACTCGGCGGACTCGGCAGGCTCGGCGGACTCAGCGGACTCGGCGGACTCGGCGGACTGTCCCCCTCCGCGCGCTCCTCCGCTGTTGTGTGTGCGCGCGGACTCGGATGGCTCGGCGGATTCGGCGGACTGTCGCTCTCCCGCGACTCGTCCCCCTCCGCGCGCGCATCCGATGGTGCATGTGCGCGCGGACTCGGCGGTCTCGCTAATCCGTCTTGCAACACTCGTCCTTTTACTATTTCACTTTCACTTAACACACTTTTATGGTTTAATTTAGAATGCGCCCACTCCTTCCAATATCGTTCTTCTGCTCTTTCCACAAATAATTGAGCCCTTTTTAGCTGTTCAAGGGCTCCAAGTAACACTTTTTCTGCGACTTGGACTGTTTCCATTTTTCTAACACTTGTCGTGGCTGTGTACAATTTCACACTGTTCCTCGTGGCATACGCGATGAACCGCGAGTGCATTTCTGCTGAGTCTATCATTTTTGCTGAGCGCTGCATTTTGAAGTTCGATGCACTATCGATGTGACCTCGCGATGGTTTGCCAGTATCATAGTGCTGAACTTTTCTTTTTATTTCTCAAATCTTGAGATGGCAGCACGTCCTGGTTTATCGACCCTTGTTTTATATGTATTTATTTTCCTGTGTATGTATATATATGTGTGCTTATACTAGTCACGTGCAGGTGCGTACAGTTGTAAATTTAACTTGATGAATATTAAATCTAGTATTTTTTATTATTACCTATTGTCTCTATCAATATCGATAATTATTGTATTGGTCAATATTATGCATAATTAACAATTTATCAACAATTGTTTACAACTCGTAAACTATTAAAAATTTTTGATTTTTAGTACTTTACCGCGCTATAGGGGTTCAAAATGTGTTCAAAAACGAAAGTTGCAAATCATTGTTTATAAGCTTATTGTCAACCAGAACAGCGTCAGAAACAGTGTCCTCCACATTTTTAATGGCACACTGAAAAGATGAATTTTTGATTGTTATTAACTGCTTTATCTATAAAATTTTTCTAATTTATCCTTATGTTTAACAATTAGTTTTCCATTTGATGATTCTACTATCACGTTGTTGTTTTCTCTAATTTCTTTCACTATGAATTCTCCATTATAATATTTATCTAATTTCCCATATCTTGGTTCTTTTAATACTCTGACTTCATCGCCGACCTCTATTTTCAGAGGTCTAGCCTTTTTGTCGTAATACTTTTTGTTTTTAATTTTTGAATCTACTAGATTGCTCCTTGCTATTCTTTGCATTTCTTTTAAACATTCTGTTAGTTCTTGTACGTAATCATTGTAAGTTTCAAGCTCAAACTCATCCGGCAATCGGTGTGGTGCTCTCGCTGGACGCCCATACACTAGCTCAAACGGTGTGAAGCCGGTTGAAGCATGTATTGATGTATTATACTCGTGCATGGCGAAAGGAATAACCTTGTCCCAATCCTGTTTGCTAGATGCTTTATTCCTTAAGAAATCCGCTAGGACAGCGTGACTCCTCTCTAACGATCCGTTCGACTGCGGATGGTATGCGGTTGTAGTATTTAGCTTAAACTGATAAATTTCGGACAACTCTAATAGTAATTTGTTTTGGAAGCTTTTACCTCTGTCACTTAATATTATGCGAGGTACTCCATGTTGGGCAAACAAGTATCTCGTTAAAGCATCTGCAATGGTGATGGCTTTTATATTTGGGATGGGTACAGCAATACAGAATTTAGAAAACTGACATTGCATAGTGAGGATATGCATATTTCCTTCGGTTGTTTTACACAGCGGTCCCACCGTGTCGATAGCTACTTTATGAAAAACTTCCGAAGGCGTATCAGTAATAACCATAGGTTCCCTGGTTTTTATCCGAACCAATTTTTGTTCTTGACATTTTTCACATTTACGGACAAATTCCTGTACGTCCTCCTTCATGCCCTTCCACTGATACCTTTCTCGTATACGTCTGTACGTCTTGCCCATCCCTCTATGTCCTCCAAACAGACTGTTGTGATAGTCCTGTAGCACGGTTAACCGGTACTCTGGAGCCAACACTTTGCACGTTCCGTAGCAGAATGTTATTGCTATTTTAACATTTTTAAAGGAATCTTTGAATGTTTGCACTAAAACTCTTCTAGGAAGTTTATCCGTGAGTTCGCCTGTTCTAGCTATCCTAAACGATCGTAGTTTCTTTTCAGTTATAAGTGCTTTTAGTGTGTTCAAGCACTTTAGCAAATTACTAGGTTTAACTTCGTCTCCAACTTTTTCAGTTACTACAAGGCTAAATACATATCTCTTACGATTGATTGTTATTATAACGTCTCCCACGTCGGCCTTAGCCTTCATCAGATCGTCTCGATAAATGGCCTCTATATCGGTAAGCAGTCTATTAGTGCTTGTGGACAGATTTAGGTCTTTAGGCACAAAGTGAACTATGTTGTCCTTTAAATACGTCACACACTCTCTCGTGCTTAATAATCTCAAAATAGTACCGTCAACAATTGGTTCCCCTATATTGAGCAACGGTGCTGTGGCTGGAAATTGTTTATCGGTGTCGATCGTGGTTGACCCAATGTTCGACACAAGCGTGGGACGTCCTCCGTCTTCCGTGGATTTTAGATTTTCCGTAATATCAGGTTGTCTTAGTTTCTCGTCGTCTTCTGTTAGTTTATTCGGCTGGTTCTGGTGAACGAATTTTTCCTCCTCGGATTCTTCTTCACTGTCCTCCTGCTCTATTGTTGATAGATTCTTCCATGAAGGTACTTCCGTCATTTCTCCATGCCAAGCCGTGGAGCAGGCATTAGTTACTTTTAGAGGGGACTTAGCACGAATTGGACTTGCATACTTGTGTGCATACTCAAGCATCCATTCCCTTACTGCGCCGCTTGGTATTGAATGATTTTTATTGAGTTTAACCAAGTCTTCTGGAAATCCATCCGCTGGGTTTGACGGTGACGGTGAAAGGGACTTAGCCTTCCGTTCTGGCACTAAGCTAGACGCATTCTCGATATTCCACTCTTCATCTGTAAGATCTTCTCCAGCTGAGCTGTCCTGCACTACCGTTTCTGGGTGTTGTTCCATATAGTTGTCCCAACAAAGTGAGGACTTCTGGTTAAAAGTTGTTTCTTGGACTCTCTCCTCTATCGAACCCAGATCCTCTGCGCTCATCTCTTGGGCCCCTCTTGCATTCTCGATACAAGACAGCTCGTCCAACTCTTGTTCATTATGTACTTGTCCCGGTACAGACCTTCTCATGGTTGAGTGTAACTGCGGTTTCATTAATTCACCCTCGCTACTAGATGACGATGAGTCCTTCATAGGTGTTTTTAGAATGCTTTTCGTAGTTTTTGTTTGGACTTGTGGAACGGACGTTTTTTTTTTTACCGGCTTATCTCGCAAAACCTCCTCAACTTCACTTTCTCCCAAGCTTTTACCTGAATTTGAAATTTCTTCCGAATTCATGTAGCTTTCAGACCTTAATTCATTTTCTACTAAACTTGGAAGAATCGACCTATTCCTTAACGGTATAGGGGGTGCGTCTGATGTTTCGTTACTGTGGTCCTCCGTTAGTGTGACGTCCGTGGACTGCTCTTCACTAGCGGACGAGAATTCAGTCACCTCTGGCTCCGAGAAGGCCACCGTCTTTGCGGTGTCCGCTCTTCTCTGTCTTAACCTTTTTGCAATTGTGCTTCCATCCAAATCAGCCTGTCCACCTTCCATTCCGGCTGGAATTGGTGGCGCATCTTTCCTCGAACTGGTTTTCTGTCCAGTCTTCTTTTTGCTCGTTTCTTTTGTTTCCTCCGACTTATTTTTGCTACGATTTTGTCTAACTAACGATGTCTTTGTTGGTCTCGGCCTAATCGGCATTACTCGCGCCTCCTCCCCCTGGTTTTTACTATCTTCATTTTTACCTTCATTGCCTAAATTTTCTTGATCGTGCTTATCAACGGGATTTCTAGACAACGCGTCCGCATTAATGTTTAATCGTCCAGGTTTGTACTTAAAAGTGTAGTAGTAATTTCGCAAGCGCATTCTCCATCTATTGAGCCGACTAACTGGGTCTTTAAGGGAGTCCATCCAGGTCAGGGGTTCATGATCTCCGAACACAGTAAAATGCCGGCCATACAGGTAATGTCTAAAATAGTCTACAGCTTCCACCATAGCCAGGCATTCTTTTTCGGTTGTTGAATAGTTTTTCTCTGCTTTATTAAGAGAACGGGACATGTAGGCTACAGGGTGGTCTTCTCCTGGTTCACCTTGGCTAAGGACTGCTCCTATGGCTCCATCACTGGCGTCAGTAGTCAATATAAAAGGCTTTTCGACGTCCACTGATACTAAAACAGGCGCCTCACATAGGGCCTGTTTCAATACTTCGAAACTCGAGTCTTGGTCAGAAGCCCACTCCCACTTCTTGTTCTTCTGTAAAAGTGAATTAAGAGGTCGGGCTTTGTCTGCAAAATTTTTAATAAAACGTCGGTAGTATCCTGCTAGTCCAAGGAATTGACGGACCTCCGTTTGGTTTGTCGGTTTCGGGAAGTTTTTAACTGCCGAAATTTTACTTGGATCTGGCCTTACTCCATAGCAATCAATTATGTGGCCTAAATATATTATTTCTGGAGTTAAAAATTGACATTTATCTATTTGCAAGCGTAACCCTGCATCGGACAACCGGTCAAACACTTTATAAATTTTCTCCTCATGCTCTTCTAAGGTATTTGCATAAATCACTATATCATCTAGAAAAACGTACATTTCTACTCCTTGTAAGCCCGATAAAACGCAGTCCATTAAACGCTGGAATGTTGGGGGCGCATTAGCCAATCCGAATGGCATACACACATACTCGAAATGACCATACTTGGTGTTAAAGGCAGTTTTTTGAATATCCTCCGGTTCTAGTTCTATCTGATGGAAGCCCATAGCTAAATCGAAAACCGAAAAGTACTTTGCGCTTCCTATCTGCTCCAGAATCTCTACGATGTTAGGCAATGGGTACGCATCTTTTATTGTTTTTGCATTCAATTTGCGATAATCAATCACTAACCTATATTTCCTTTTACCGTCCGGTCCTGGTTTCTTTGGAACAATTCTACACGGACTGCAAAATGGACTGTTTGAACGTCTGATGACTCGAGCGTCCAGGAGTTTCTGTAACTGACTGAACAACTCCTCTTCTTGTCCTGTTGGTCCTCTTTTATATTTTACTCGGACTGGCTCCTCATCCGTCGTCCGGATCTTATGTCTCACACAAGATGTCCTAGGTGCTGGATCTCCAGGTAGATAAAACAAATGTGAATATTTCTTCACTATTCGTTGTATCTGTCTCAATTCGTGTCTCTTATGATACGTTTTTCTAACCTTTTCCATAATAAAATTTATTCTTTCTTCCGAATTTTTCGGAGCTTCGCCTTCCAGTGGAAAATCCAGGAAGTCATCATCTTCACTTAAATCGAATTCTTCAAGATGTTGCGGCGAGATTTCGATTTCTACTGGGTCTTCTCTGGTATTTATGGCCATTGCATAACAGTAACCCTTTTCATTCATTACTGCAGCTTCCCCAATGTATACTCCCGGGACGGTCTTGATCAGCCTTAAGTAAGCCTGCCCTTGTACTGAATCTTCTGTAGCGGGTATTCTCACGGGAACCTTGGCTCTAGCTGGTAGCTTGAAAACTGTATTAGCTTTCAATTTGAATCCGTTTGGATTGTACGGTCTGGTCGGCAAGTCCTGAACTTTAGGATCGATGGCTTCGGACTCATACGGAAATTCGTACTCTTCTACGGCCGTCTCTTTACCTTCCGAAGATTGTCCTTCAACATTTATTTGGCCATATTTTATGTCCACGTCCTCCTGATTTTCGGGGAAATGCTTATGTACAAAAGGCACTGGTGTTATTGGTTGGCTTTCGGTGATTAGGACCTCATCGCCGAACTGAATATTCACTTTCTCTCCGTAGAGAAACGGATTGCCTAATATAATGTCCTCATGTAAAGGTATACTTGAGGGTAACACATGAAAGATGTGTTTCTTACCCATAACAGTTAGTTTTACTGTTCCTAAGGTGTCGAATCCTTTGGGTGCTATTCCCATGATGTTTATAAAGTTATCATGTTCTATGACTACTTCTGGTCGTAATGAGTCATGTTTAACTACATTTACCTCAGCTCCGGTATCTATGATGCACAGAGCTTCTGGTACCGTTAGTTGTTCGATTTCCAATTTTACTGTTGGAGTTCTCTTGACTCTCGTCGTGAGTCGTATAATCTGTGTTGGCCTTCTGCTGTCTGATTTGGCCTCGGGCTCGCTGGACGCTGTTGCTGTGTCGATGAGCCCGTCGCCGCATCCTTCCGACGAGCTTCCTCCCAGTTTAAATGAATTTTATCTCCCCGATACGGTGACGCTGATCGGTTCCTATCACCCTTGAATTCCATCGCCTTGCCTTCCATTGATATCCATGGCTGTTGGTATCCATATCCTTGCATTTGTCCTTGCATAGGATGTTGCATATATGGATTACTGTATGGAAAAGCAAAAGGGGTATTCCCCGGAGGGTAATAGTAAAACGGCGGAGGAGGCATATACGGGTATGGTCCCATCGGTGGATAAGGATGTCCATACTGTCCGTGGTCCACAGTCCCAGGAGGGTATCCTCGTGCTGGAGACACTGATCTGCTTCTCAACTGGGTTTGTGGCCGTTTCAATATACTTATTGGACCCGTGGGTTCGGGTGCTGGCGTGTATCTCAATTGAGGTGGAGCATTTATTCTCCCATTCTCAATCACGGTTTTTGGAAAGTATGTATCATTCGCGTTGTATGCGTGAGCAATTTCGTCTCTTCTGTGTGTTGCCTCATGGAAATTTACTCTCTTCGTTACAGTTTCTACTGCGTCCTCATAATTTTTATCTGCGATGTTCGTTGGTTGAACAAAGTCTGGAATATTTTCTCTTTCTCTCGGTCTCTGATCAGGGTTGCAATAAACATAGTGTACTCGGGGATACACGTAATTGTCACCTGTCATTTTTATCCTGGCTTTCTCATAATTGAGGGCTGAATTGTAGGCTGCTTGTAAGGTTTGCGGAGCCGAGTCCACCAGACCTGTCCTCCAGCCGTCCGGTAACCCATTAACAAAGGACTCCAGCGCTAGCAACTCGAGGTGCGGCCTTTGGTCCACAGCTGCTTGTGCTTCTGTCAATCCTTCTTTCACGGCTGTGACAGCTGAATTTATCAATACATTCAAACGTCCGTAAAATTGCCGAACGTTTTCTCCCTTCCTCATTGTGGCTGATTGAATTTCATTCAAATAATGACCGTATGATTTGTTAGGAGCTAAGCTTTCTTTTAGGTGCTTTTTGAGATCTGATAATGTGGTAAACGTGTGGCCTTCTAACATTTGCCTTGCTCTACCTCTCAATTTTGAAATTACTAACCTTAAATACTGTGGCTCTTGTTCTCGTGGAAGTAGCGTAAATCCGTTATCCACGTCCTGAAGAAACTCTTTAAGATGCATATTAGTTCCGTCATATTCGGGTATGTGCATGACCGCTCTAGCTATATTTTGAGTCTGACTTGCCTCCATGACACCACGGGACACGTCCAACATTTGACGATCACGTTCCGCCTGCTGGACACGATAAAACTGGTCCAACGCCTTAATTCTAGCTTGCACGTCCTCAATAGCGAGAATCTGCTCTCTAGTTTGATTTAAATCGATCGACATTTTCGTATTTTACTTTTTATAGGTTTCAAAAGAAAAACTTCTAAAATAAATCTAATCTAAAGACTTCTCGAAGAAATTCTAGAAATTGTTACTCTAGTAACAATGGCTAGTTCCCCACCAGGGATGCCATTTTGTAAAGACCGTATTTGGTATAAATGCGGGCTGCGCGAGTTCACAAATAATTATTTAGTTCGCGGAAACTAGCATAAGCTCGGGAGCTTTATTGTTACTAGGGAGTACTAGGGTTGAATGAATAATACTGAATGTCTGGGTGTATAATTTGTCTGTCTTTAAGCACGAGTGGACGCGTGCGCGGACAGTACGGCGCGGACTCTCTAATGCACTGTTGTTGTCTGGAGATGGGACCGGCGCGGACTTACTTGTGCGCGGACACTCTTGTGCGTGGACGGTGTATTGTCTGCTCTTGATGGTTTCGTTCGGACTTCGATGTATCCGAGTTCTCTATCGTAGTGCTATCTCTCTTACCTTTGTGATTTCGATGATGATTTAGTAGGAGCTATTGACTTTCTATTTGAGGATATGATTTATGGTGGTTTCAATTAATTTATTACTCGCTGAATTTGTATTTTGTATTATTTGTTATTGATTTATTTTTAATTGACCCAGAGCACTTCACAGACGTTTGATGTTCGACATTTATCTAATAGTTTCGTTGATAGTATCGTATTTAAAATATGTAGTGTAAAGACTTACAATTATAATCTTAGTAGGTACGCAGGATTTTTCTACGATCCGTACGTGGCCAATACTGATTGAGTTACTCTACACGATTACTCGTGGCAATAAAATATGTTGATCAACTGCACTGCTAACGCCGGAGATTCCACTCGACGGACCTTAGCTTGTACTTCTCTCTACGGTGTGAGTCTGGATTCAAAGGGCTTTCCGGTGATTGTTATGCCGAGGGACGGATTTAGCACGCTCCCAAGGTGTTGGACGGATTTAGCACGCTCCAAGCACTAACACAATCAAACACCGCCGCTTCTCCTTAGAATCAACTACAACCGATAGTGAGCAAGTAACTACGCAAAAAGGTGCTGCGTGGATCGGCTCCAGGGTTTTTAAAGCCTCGGTGTCGATGCAAGCAGTTTTGTAATTTAGATGAAGAAGATCGCGGTCGCCCAATCAGCACCGGCCACACAGGATCGTCGCGTATGTCTTGCAATCGTGTTTCGCGCGCGAGGAGTGCTGACGCGAAGGTCAGAGCACTCGCTCCGATTTTCTGCGCTCGGTAGTGTATTGTCGCAATCGGTACAGCTCTCGTTGGTTTGTGTGTATGTGGATGCCGTCTATTAGGCGTTATACGCATTCGTACTATAGGTATATAAACGTGGGACATTACACCGCTACCCTGTATGCCCAGTCCCGCCGTCAATTCCGATCAGGTAAAAGCCCTAGTGATCAGCGCTGGCCCCATGAAGATTTGGGGGGGGGGGGGGGGTAAACTCACTTAAATGCCGCAAAGGTTAGTCACCTGAGCCCTGTTTGCGTACTGCACAAGAATGCGCACTTGGACCGCCTTGGCAGAAGAATTGAGAAATTAATTAACTATGTCAAGAACAGGTACAATGTGCATAAACAGATTAAGAATTTCGCCCGAAGCATAAGGGCAAGCTATAGAAATCTCTGCACGGCAGATAATAACTTACAGCAATGCCAACGCCCGGAAACTCAGGGGAAGGAATCCCAGACAATTCCGAGTCTTAGATCTCGGAAAGCGGGTACAACAAAGGAAGCCCCAACTACTCCGCAGGATAGGAATAAAGGAAATGAAGAAGAGGACAATCAACTTAAATAAGCAGCGTGGAAAGAATTCGTTACAAAAAAGTTAAAGAAAAAGGAGAAAAACCAAAGAGGTTAAAAGTGTCCCTGGCGTTACAAACCAGAATATGATTAGCAAGGACGGACCAAAGAGGGCAAGACCTTTCAAAACAGATGCTCTGATCATCAAGGCTGCAAAAGGAAAGAGGTATGCAGACATTTTGTAAAAAAATGAAAGCGGTTTCTTTACTTAACAAGTTAGAAGATAGCGTAAATGAAATATGCAGAACAGCGGCAGAAGATCTTCTTATAGAGCTTAAACGCACAAGAGGAGGCAAAACCTCGGACTTTAAAGAAGCGATTAAAGCAGCACTAGTGATAGGCGCCACAATAAAAGCACTACGGCTAAAAGAGAGCATTGAATTAAGAGATCTAGACATGCTTACCTCAAAAGAGGAGGTACTAGAAGCACTACAGTAGGAAATGAGCGAAGAGAACATCGTAGAAGACTCTGCAATAAAATCTCTGCGAAAGACGTCGACACGCAGATTGCAGTGATACGGGTACCACCTCAGATAGCGGCTAAGATCACTAAGCTACTGAGGATCAGAATAGTATGGGTCAACTGTAGGATCGTGGAAGCTAACCGTAAAAACAAGCCGCTTAGGTGTTATCAATGTCTAGGTTTTGGCCATATCAGCAGAAACTTCTCAGTAACCGGAGATAAAAGTAAGCTTCGCTTTGAATGTGAAAAATATGAGCACAAAGCGAACCAACCCATCTGTGTACTCTGCAAAGGAGGCACAGGTGGGAAGAGTTACGACGCAGCCGGTAGCTACGCATGCCCAGTTTAACGAGGTGCAGTAGAAGCCATTGAATACATTGATTCCCATTGACAGACGAAGAAAATGAAAAAAGTGCAGTTAAATATAAACCACTGCACAACTGCACAAGACCTACTGAGCCAGTATGTCCGTAAGACAGGAATCGACATATCCATCGTCTGTGAACAATACAGAGACCTGGTTATATATTCTTTCTCCTAAAAGTCCAGAATTGCTGGAGCGTATTGTGACTACGCTATTTCCTCTTCAACTGGAAGTAACAGCTATCCCTGAAGTGGAGGAAAGTGACGAAATTATTCTAACAATCACCACAGAGGGATTACGGGCTGCATCAAGGCAACAAGGCTTTAGACCTGGATGGAATACTCAATATTGCTATGAAACAAGCTATACAGGAACGCCACGATGTTTTTGTGGACCTGTACAATTCATGTCTTGAAGAAGGGACGTTTCCTAAGAACCGAAAGAAGCAACGCCTGGTACTACTACCAAAAGGAGATGAGCCACCTGGAGAAGCTACACCATACAGACTACTTTGCATGCTGGACACTCTGGGTAAGATTTCGGAGAGCATAATCGGCGTTAGAATAAACCAAGTTATTGTGGAACATCATGTACGATAAAGTACTCAGCTTAAAGCTTCCCAAAGGGTCAACAGTTGTAGAATTTGCAGATGACATTGCAGTTGTGGTAGTAACAAAGCAAAAAGAAGAGGTGACGGAAATCGCTAACAAGGCAGTGGGTATAATCCAAGATTGGCAGGACTTGAGCTTGCTAACCATAAAACGGAAGCTATCTTATAACTAGTAGGAAGAAAATGAAGACAACAACACTGACAGTCGACGAACACGAAAGACACTCCTAACCGACCATTAAGTACCTGGGAATCACCATGGGCGCCAAAATTACTTATAAATGACGAAGAGAAAAGATCGGAAAGCCAAGGCTAAACAGCTGAGTTAATCTGTTGCTAGACAAACGCCACTAAGTAGTATATACGAAAGGCTCCTTGGACCAATGCTGATGACCGAATGTAACTGATTTGAGCCCAGACTCTCTCACCCATTGCAGAGAAACGTAGGTGTCGAAGTTGAGTCTGTCCAGAAGATGACCGGTCGATGCTGCTCGAAGTAGACGATCGGACGATGATGCAGGAAGCAGACGGCTGGACGATGCAGAATGAAAAAAAACGAGTTTGATCCTGAACACCTAATCACCTTGATTGATGCCAAACTTTAAGGGAGAAACTAACTAGGCTAGTTACCAGGCCCCACGAAAGTATTGTTTAAAGATAGTACCTGTAGGGATCCAGTGTCAGGTGGGCCACTTGTGCAGAGCTTGCGCTGTCTACGCCATATAAAAAAAAAAAAAACACACACACACACATATATATATATATATATATATATATATATATATATATATATACCTTCAACACAATTGAATAGTTTTTTATTTATAAAATATATCAAATTTTAGCGAATAAGTGCAAAAAAATCCGGACGGACAAACATTTTTTAAGTGCTGTTATTGCTAAAAACTAATTGAAAGTTGATACAATTGAAATTTTTTATCGGTGATTTAAACGATGTAAGTATAAAAAACATTCGTACCGTAAAATAGATTTAATTCTTTTAGTCTTATGGTTTTTATTCACTTGCTACGGTTTTTTGAAAGATCCGGACCGTCTTCGTTACTCTATCCGGGCTTAAAATGTACCTTAAACATACCCCCTCGGACCGATCGAGAGACATTTCTAAAAAATATGAATTAAATATAGTTAGCAACAAATTTTTTTATCTAAAAAATCTCAATTAAACATTGCTAGCAACAAAATTTGTGACTAAAAACACTTATTTATATAGTGAAATGTCATGAATTTTGGTCAATGATTTTACAAGGTATACATATGTTTTTTTTCGATAAAAATGGTGTATATTTTATATATTTTCAATAGAAATTACATCAAATCAAAATTTTTTTGGTAAGAAGAATATCTTTTTGTTTTTTTGCAGGATTTAACCCAGGCTTGACCCCTTAAGTTGATGCATTTGAAAACAATATGATTATTACTGATTCATGTTTATCAATAATTATCCAAAATCGTTCCAATGAATAATTGGAGATGTATTCTCAGCTCAAAAAATAATTGTATAAAGTTAACGCGGTCCATATGTTGCACGGGAAATTGAACAGTAATAGTATATCCTAGATACATGATAGAGACAAACGGAGTCAATTTAATGCGCACCATGTTACGACAGTTAAATTTTTTACTGTAATATATTCAATAAAATTTAATCCGTATTCGTCTCAATGAATAATCAAGGGTGAATATTTAACATAAAAAAGGTATAGTGTTAACACGGCCCATTGTGCGGGAAATTGACTCCTTTAGTCTGTATCAAAATAAATTATGACAGTTAATTAACTGACTCTCGATTGCGAGCTACTATAACAGTGTCTCTCCCTAGTGGAAATGGATTGTGTGCCAAAGTGTGCCATAATGTTCCAAAGTGTTCAAATTCGGAAATTTATTACACTTTGGCATACCTTGGTATACTTTGGCACACTCTGGCACACTTTGGCACATTTTGACACATATGGGTTTTTCGGAAATTGAGGACTTAGAACATTTTTGTACGAAATCTGGAAAACTTGTATTCCCGACGGATTCCCCTGTTGAGGCATGTTTTTCCAACATTTACGGCGGACAGCAGCTTTAAGGCAATTACGGGTAATTGTTAATTAATATTGTAAAAGTACTAAGTATCTAAAGCTGCTTGATGTACATGAGTTTAAATTTTTGTATTAACTGTAACGAGTACTTGTGGCTCAGTGGTAGACCTTCAGCTTACTAACCCAAAGGATCCGCGTTCAAGTCTTACCGACGCTAGAATTTTTTTTTTTTTTTATTAAATTATTTATTGTTACGTTCTATAACTGGGACTTCAAGCTCCACGCGTGCCGTCGATATGACGGCATCGTTCGTGGCAATGTTTTGGCACGCGGGCGGCGTGATATATCTCACTGTACCGAAGTGTGCCAAAGTGTGCTAAAGTGTGCCAAAGTGTGTCAAAGTGTGCCAAAATGTGCCATAGTGTGCCAAAGTGTAATAAAGTGTGCCATGCTGTGCCATACCGTGTCAAACTGTGCTATACTGCGCCATACTTTGTCAAAAAAGAGATGTTTGTTTCCGAAAAACCCATGTGTGTCAAAGTTTGCCAAAGTGTGCTAAAGTTCAGCAAATTTCCGAATTTGAACACTGGCACACTTTGGCACACTTCGACACACTTTAGCATACTTTGCCAGACCCAATTATTTCCACTAGGGCTACTAACATTTTTTTACAATACAAAAAGTATTTAGCTAAAGGTAAAGAATTTTTGTTTCTAGATTTCTGATGGCGGATTCGTTTAAATTAAATTTCAAAACTATTCATAAATTACTTTAATCTTTATTAAAGAATTTTTAACCATGCTTATAATTTTTAACCATTGTTATAGTGCGCAAAGAATTATAACTTCGTTTTTCTCTATTAAAAATAAATATGTTATGTACCTTTTTTAATTATAAAAATTTGAATTAAATTTCATAAGTTTTCCGCGACTCCGCAATTTGCTAAATTTAACGGAAGAAAGATTATTTATGCGGACGCGTTGTTTATTTTATCGTATCAGAATTATCGAATATTTATATGTATTTTTGAGAAAATTGGTGTCAGTCATTCTATTGATTGTGTTGTCCTTATTTTTGATGCAACGTGCATGCTCTTTCTTTCGATGTCCGAGTGCTTTAGTGGTCATGCCTATGTATGTGGCATCGCAATCCTTGCAATCTATCTTACAGACAATGTTGTTAATGTCATCCTTGTCTATTGTGTCCTTCCCTAATTTTATATACTTATTGAATTTGTCTGCTGTTTTATTGATGAATGCAATGTTATTTTTTTGTAAAATAACTTTAATTTTTGGATTGATATATTTATTATACGGAAAAACTATAGTATTGTAGTTTGTGAAAGTGCGTTTTGTGCTTTTATGGCTAATGTCTTTGTTCTTATTGGTTTGTTTATTATTGATATGTGCTAATCTCTTGTTAATATATTTGTTAATTATGTGCAGAGGAAAATCGTTCGCTGTAAGAAATGATTTTATTATTGAGATGTTCTGATTATAGAAAGATTTATCTGAAAGTAATATAGCTTTGTCTATTAGGTTATAGACAATGGCTACTTTTTGTGAAAAGGGGCGAATAAAAATGTATACACCTGCCGGAGGCTGTGTCTTACCTGTATAAGCGCTGATCTGCTTGTCTTTGTCGCATCTCACATATTTTTCGCATACGAAAAAATAAGGCACTTCCGTACCGCGGTCGTGCCTAAAAAGTATGTTTTAATATAATAATCAAGGATTAATTAATTGGTCAAGGGGAAACCGTCCGGCCGTCTAGTAATAGAGATTTCTAAAAAATTGATGTTGTTATCAGACTCTACCTTATATCGATGGCTAAGTGGAATAAGGTTGTATCATAGCGGCCACTCCTAGAACATTCTATCGAGGCAGCGTCTTCAGAAACGTCGTATTGTGGCGGCGTCTTCAGAAGCGTCGTATCGTGTCGGTGACTATGCCAACAAAAAGTTTCGGGCCAATACTAATCACCGAAAAATAGCCTTTGTTGCGCCTTGGGTAATTTATTACCTGTCCGAGCGAGCATTATTTTTTTCGGCGTTAAAGGACAGATGAGCCCGAGATCTTGAATTTAAAAGAAAATTCGTCTAAAATTCCTTCAATACAAGAATTTTCAGTGTTTTGTCAGATTTTCTCATTTTAGAAGATTTTTATCCTATTTTCAATTGCTCGTAGTCGTCGTACCCTATTTTAAATCGTCTGAAATGGGAAAATCTGACAAAATACTGAAAATTTTTGTTTTGAAGACATTTTTAACGAATTTTTCCCTATTTCAAATAGTTCGCAACGTTAGATAGGGACGGTCATTTTCGACAATTTTTTTTAATTCAAGATCTCGGGCTTAGCTGACCATTAATGCTAGAGAAAATATTTTTCGCTTAAACAGGTAATAAATTAACCGGGGCGCAATGAAGGCTATGTTTTATTAATTACTAATTGGCCCGTAAATTTTTGTTGGCATGCTTTAAAGGTGATACCCATGTTTTTTATATCTTGTATGCATGTAAAAAACTTGGTCAGCTAAAGTCGGGTACTTTAACTCAGGACGGAGACTGATCTTTATGTGTTTAAGGTTCGTGTACATACATCAAAATAATATGATTTAATTTGTCCATTAAGTTGAATTCGATTCGCTTCATGTTATTTAAGTTTTCATAATATATGCAGTCATTCTGATTTTTTTCAGAATTTAGAGAAAATAAAATTGCGTCTAGGATATGACGTTTTCAAAGACGCCGCCTCGATACAACATTCTCAGAGTCGCCAACACGATACGACGTTCTCGGTTTCGCCGCCACGATACGGCATTATTCCACTCAGCCATCGATATGTAAATTGTAAATGACTATCATAATTATTAAAAATATCTATTGCCTCCAGTATCTTATCTTTTTGAATAATTAAAAAACAGTCGTCGACATATCTAAGGATGATATTATTTAAAGCGTTTAAACAACTGTTGTCTAGTTTCTCTAAAACTAAGTCAGATGGAGGCAATAATAGCGGCACATACGGCCTGAGCGTAGACTCATGTATGCTGCTTGCGTATATATGGGCCTATACTCCAACTACATTTAAACATTTAAATACTTCCCTTGGCCTTATGTTTTCTTGGTGTCTAACGAGGGACACGATACTCTGCGTTTAAACCCATAGCGGGTTGGTATAAAAGGCCTTGCCCTCTATCAGTTTAGCTGTGTACGTCAAATTGTTGCTTGCAACATATCATCCATGCGAGCAAGAATAATAATAACATCTCTATGCGACAATCTCTCGTAAGTCTAGAACTTAACGATTTATAACAGTTATAACTAGACCTTCAATTTTGTGTTTAATGTTTGACGATTTAAAAAAATTTTAGTTCAACCCTGGACAACTGTGCTTGTAATCGATATATGACAACGGATTTCTTTCATGTGTTTTATCGGTATGACATGTTGGTTTTTATTAGTTCAAATTCGTTTATTCTGAGACTTAAGACTAGTGATGAGTGTAAATTTCTATAATTTTTAGATGCCCTGAACAGGAAAGATATACTCTTTTGAAACGTCAGCGCTAAAAGGAAATTTAAAACAACTGCTTGTAGAGATTACTCTATTCCTATAGTTTGAAAAAAAACGAGCATTAGAGTCCTTAATTATTATATTAAAATATACTTTTTAGGCACGACCGCGGTCCGGAAGTGCCTTATTTTTTTTGTATGCGAAAAATATGTGAGATGCGACAAAGACAAGTAGATGAGCGCTTATACGAGGGCTTGCGGAATCCACATGGGACTTATTGTTAGACGAGTTTCTAGTTCTGTTTGTTGATGACCTAATAATGCGGTCACACAATTTTGATGAACATTTAAAGCACTTGAAAATACATTGTATGAAATTTTAATAAAACATTATCTGAGATTAAATTTAAAAAAATCTAAATTCTTTTGCGAAAAAATAAAATTTTTCGGACATTTTATTTCCGCTACAGGAATACGTCCAGTTCTGGAAAAAATTCGTAGTATAAATATTTTAAACGCCCAGAAAATTTCAAACAATTACAAAGTTTCACTGGCTTTGTAAATTGTAAATACTCAAGGAAAACAAATGTTTATATTTCACTACAGAAAAAGAAATGCTTGCTCTCGCATGCGGTCTCTTAATAGGATACAACACTTTCATACTTTAAAAAATCGATTTTTGCTTCCTCCTAGAGGAAGCTTTGTAATAGTAAAATTTTGAGTTCCTTCAAAACTTCTAGAAAATACTTTTTCGTGTGTTAGAAGTTCAAATTAAGTGTTTTTAGAAAATGTCCGTATGGATGTGTGTGTGTGTGTATGTATACCGTAATATTTCTGCAACTACTCCGTCAAAATCAATAAAATTTGACATGCATATATATTTTTGGATTCTGAATTCGGGAAAAACAGTTATTTTTTATTATCTTAACTATATATTTTTTATGACCATTTTTTGATGTTTGAAAAATCCTATTTTGCTTTTTATTCAATCATCTTATTGTTACAAACAATTCAGCTATAATGCATTTAAAGAGAATGAAATTACCTACTTTTCCTTGTTTGGTGCTCGGGATCGACCGCTTTATTCAGCAAATAAAATGTAAAAGGTGATTTTTTTTTAAAAATTCATATCTCTGGAACTGAACGTCGTAACCTCGCGAAAAAAATCATGTCGATGGGTCACGTGTCAAACTATATTCCATTAAAATTTCAAGTGATTTGACTACTTATTTTTTCAGTAATAAAACAAAAACTGAAAAAAATGAGTTTTTTTTTGTGCCTCGATTACGGACGCAAAAAGGCCTTATTGCAATTGAAATTTCGGGAAAAAGTAAATATTTTATGTCTTTTGCCTAAGTTCATTGTACAGCTTTTAAACGTCTATGGTTCGTTAGATATCAAGGTTTTTATTTTTTTTTTTTTTTGTAAATTGTTTAATCCCTCAAATCTCTAAAACAATGTAGTCAAATGCTTCAAAATTTTATTTATTTATATACCATTAAAAAAGCTATCTGCTGCTAAAATTTTAAGCAATTTTGTCGAGCGGTTTTCAACTAAAGAGCTAAAATGTAAAAAACGCTATCTCGAAAATTGCGAGAGTGACCTATCTAATAAATAGCCTGTTTTTTATGGTTAGGTTGGTTAGGAACACATGTAAACATGCGTGAATTTCTGTAAAAAAATATTGACGACAGTGTTCATATTCTATAATAAAAAAACAGAGGGATCTGCAAACTTTTGGACAATGAACCATCTAAAACTTATATTAAATTATGTATCAAAAACCGCCTCATACATTAGCAAGCAGATAGATATATTAAAACAATATTTTATTTATTAGACCTATAAATTTAGTTGGTGGAAGCTACGTGCCAATGAATTGGCAGTGGTTTATTTATTACTTATTCAAGTAAGAAATTTTCCGTAAAAAAAGTTTCCGCAGTTATAAACAAAAACTAAAACACAATGTTTACGATTCCATCTCAAAATTGCGTATTTTTCCTTTTTTTGTCTAATGTGACTTATAATTTTAATTTTAAGTTTTATAAATTTAATCTGAACAAAATTATTATTGTAAATGTGAAAAATACTATTTTTTTACCATTGCATATACGGGTATAATACTTCGCGTGAATAAAGAAGAGCGTATCGATTTGATGTTTTTGCATTTTTTCGAGAAAAATTTCTGTTTTCGCTTCTTATATAAGGCTCTGATCGAAAAGTGGGGACATTTACTAGAATTCAAATATCGCGCGCTCGCGCACTACCTGTAGGAAGGTAAGAATCAATATTTCGGAAAAAGACAGAGCGACCGTTCCACGGTTTTGCTAGCAGACAGAAAATATTTGAAAACAGCTGATCACGGATGTCATGTATACTATGTAAACACAGCTGATACCTTGTATAAAAACAGCTGAAATTATTCAAAAGTTTTTTTTTTAAATTAATCTAAGTAGTGTTTATGATAAGTGTAGCGTCTTTGGCGTATGCAGCTTATAGCTTATAACCCTAAAGAGAAGAAAACAGGAAAGTGTTTTTTTTTTTAAGCAGAGCAGTGAAGTTTTTTTAAGTAAGTGTAAAGTTCAGTAATTTTTATAAATGTGTGATCAGCGAGATGCCAAGGGCAGGTTTGCGAGTACTTATCCGAAAATGTTTAGGAGTAACTAGTAAGGATGAACATGCCAACAAGTCAAGACCTTCAAGTTTAGCAAGAAAAATACAAACTCCAGCAGCGGAAGGAACCTCTGAGGTCAGAAGTAGATTGATTGATGTCAACATTTTATTTCTTTCACTCGATGAACTTTTGATTTGCAGTCAATGCTATGGCAAAGTTCAACTTGGCGAGTCCGAAGCTCAAGGATTAGGATTCAAGATTGAAGTAGTTTGCGTTAAGTGTGGTCATTTGGCAGCTATAAACTCATGCAAGAAAGTTGGCGTCAAGAACCATGTTTGGGAAAACAACAAAAGAACAGTGGTGACATTTCGTGCTCCTGGACTTGGATTCGCTTGGACTCGCTAGTTTATCAACATTTTGTGGACTGATGGACTGCTTGAAATCTATGACTCAGTTGAGCAATTCATTGAAGTGTGTGAAAAAGTGACCAAGGACTCCATGAAAACTGCAGTGATAGAAGAAAAAGCTGCTACAGAGACTGGAGCTCCCGGACTAAACACTCTTGGTGATGGTTCATGGAGAAAGAAGGGCTTTTCGCCGTTGCAAGGATTTCATCGTGGGACACTACACACGCAAGGTTGTGAATGTTGCAATTAAAAATAGCTTTTGCGAGGCATGCTCAGCGTGGGAGAATTGTATACAGACTGCAGAATATGAAGAGTGGTATAAGAAGCAGTCGGCACAAAGGAAACCTCTTGGACTTCAGCTACAAGAAAGCCTTTCGACTATGGTTATGGATGCAGTGAGACCAATATATGAAGATTTGTTAGAGCCGAAATCACTTGTAAGATGTCTTGGAGGTTTAACACAAAACTCTAATGAGAGTTTTAATAATTGTGTGTTGGGCAGTGATCTAAGAATAAGTGAAAGAACTCAAGTGAGTTTCAACAAGGAAAGGGATGAGTAAGTAAAGGATTCTTCAAATTTAAGGCACAATTGCACGGTAAGAACAAAAGGCACTTGTTATGACGTAAAAACCCTTACGGATTAAAGGAAAAAGTCGCAGCAAGCGTGAACTTTATTCAAACTAAAGAAACAAAATTATACAAATTGAAAGAACAGTTAGAGACTCTATGTAAATTTAACAATCAAAAACTGCAAAGATGGAATCTCGCCATCCAGAACTGTTATTTGAACGCAGAATATAATACCTTGAAAACAAAATGCGGTAGCAGACTACTCAAGTCGGACTGACAGAAATGATAGAACAAAAATCGAAAGTCAAATAGCAATAATAATATCTTTACGGAGAGAACGAACTAGCAATAGAACCATGGACGCAGTGCATACAAAATCGCAAGCGACCCATCGGAAAATCCTATGAGCCTCACGCGTGGTCTCCATTGTCTCATGTATATTTTGCATGAGGTGCATAGGATTTTCCGATGGGTCGCTTGCGATTTTTGTATAATAAGCGCTCAGACATTTTTCGTATATCTCACTTATGCCTTAAACCTGTCTATTTCGTTTAAAAAAGCATGCGTTTAAGTTCAGGTATTATTTCATAGTATGTTTCATGCAATAAACCCATGTTCGTTTTTTCCGTGTGCGATCGTTCAGTCAAAATTAAATTTGGAATTAAAATATATTTATAAAAAGAAGAAAGAGATCAAAAAAATTATCCACAAATTAAAAAAATTATAAATAATATAGAAGATAATGAAAAAAAGACGCGAGCGTTACGAAATTATTAAGAATGTTGTGCATAAAAAATCAATTGATAGATCTAACATTGTAATACCATTAAGTATATTACACAATTTTATAAATAAAATTCATATTACATTTACGGGACACACTGACATATAGGGGGCAAACATATTTTAAACAAAATTGATGCATTCAGTAAATACGTAAACCTTTTCGGTTTTTATTTTAACCTTTTCGGAGAGCCACAACTAGCACAGTTATTAAAAAATTGATGGAAGTCTGAATACCAACTTATGGCTAGCGTAAAGCAATCATAAATGACCATAGTACCCAGTTTACCAATGAAAAACATATTAAAACTATAGAAAATAAAAATATTAAAGTCATATACTCATCCATTAGACATCCACAGAGTAAATAGTAGAAAGAGTACATAGAGAATTAGGCATATTTTTCCGTAAATTTCTAAGCGAAAAACACAAAGGTTGTCTTCGATACATCAAAATTATTCAAAACATAATCAACGGGATGCACCACGAAGCAACCAAATGTAAGCCAACGGAACACTTCGGAAGAAAACCAACACGTATTTGGGAAAAATATTGAAGTATCTTGCCGGAAAATATCGCATTATCTCAAGAAAAACGTGCATTACTAGAAAGGGAACGATTCTGTAAAATCGCGACAGCACGAGCAGCTAAGAAGAATGCGAATAGAAAACATTATTTATTAAAAAGCGGCGACAAAGTTCTAGTAAAAGAGTTAAATGTATATCCGATGGGGAAAAAGGAAAAATAGCGAAATTTTTTGATATATGTGAAGGGCTATACATAATTCAAAAGAATGTATGGATAGATACTTATTTATTAATGAACATAAACGGAAAGGCCAATTTTACATAAATAATTTAAAAACCATGTTTTGAAAAAATAGGAATTTCATTACTAAAATATGTAGAAGCAATTCAAGTAAAACATGGCGGCCACTAGTGCGGGTCACATGTTAAGGCCAGGAAATAAATCGTTCGTGTGTCATACTAAAAAGACAAGTGGAATTGTTGTGTGTATTTTTTGTGATAACATATACCACGCGAGTTGTTTTGAGAGAATTGATAAAGTAAAAACTCTAAGTGATGTGTTTATTATCTGCCCAAACCACGAGGATGTCAACCTAACCTCAAATGTAACTCAAGATCTGCTAAGCAAAGAAGTGAAAACCGTATTAGCTCAACTTAAGAAAACTACAATAAGTGAAATTAAGAATCAAATACTAAATGAACTCCAACCACCAATCAAATGAGTGTCAAACAAATAACTATAAATGCCCAAACTGTCTACATAGTAATAACAACTATAACATAAAATACAATACAGAACTCTTGGCATTTGACAGTCACGAATGTGAAGTGTTAAAATCTAAAATAAGGAAAATGAAACAACTGACTATAGTGTATTCCCTAACATTCCAAGATACCTCGGTAAAATAGAACAACAACATTACCAGACGACGACAACACTATCAGCTGGATTATCGACTACAAGTCTGCATAGTATAAACTCAGGAATAGTGAGCAAAAGGAACAACAAAGCGCATAATGGAAGACATTGACTTTATTGAAATAAGAAATAGTGAAATAGAATATAATAACATATGGACCCTCAATAAAAGTCTTAATGATGATAACACTAAAAACTTAATATTATGTATAAAAGTAAGAAGTCTAAATGCAAATTTTGAGAAATTTGAGACTTTTATTGAGCAACTAGTTAGGAAGCCAGTGATTGTAGTGTGCACGGAGACATGGAAGCTAAAACATCCAGAGTACTTTCACCTAGGTGGTTATAAGAGTTATTACAATAATAGTGTAATCAATAAATCTGACGGGGTAATGCTTTATATAAAGAATAACATATTTGAAAGTACTAGTATAGATGAGATAGATAGACTAAAGATAATAAGCACAAATATAAAACTAATAACTGGTGAAGCCTTTAAAGTCTCCGCGATCTACAGATTACATGACTTACCAAAAACAGAATTTATCCATAGCATTAAAAAATTCATGTTATCCCAGAGAAAGATAAAAAACCATTGTATAGTAGGTGATTTCAATGTGGATATACTGGACGGTAATTTTAGTACAAAAGACTTATTCGAAAAAACATTTAGCCAGGAATATATAAATAATTTGTTGGAATTCAAATATAGTCCTTGTTTCACAACGATAACTAGACCCTCCACCAACAATGATGGAGGTACATGCATAGATAACTTGTTTGTTAAGTCAAAATGATTATATTATAAAAAAAAACAAATGTTTGATCTTTATTTTTGCTAAAATTAAGAACATCACGGACATTAAAACACTACTTACTGTTTACTACGCTTTCTTTCATAGCATAATTAATTATGGAATAATTGCATGGGGCAGAGCTTATGGTACTTGCATTAAACTAATTCAAGGATTACAAAATAAAATCATGAAAATTATTTGTAAAAGCAAATTTATAAAAGAAAAATACCCGCTAAACGTAAAACAATCATAAAAATCTAAGACAAAAATATATTAACTCGACGAGCAAAACAAGAAACAAAGATATTCAAATACCTAAAATATCTAAGACAATAGCTACAAAGAATAGTTACTATGTAGCAATTAAAATTTTTAACAATTTAACAAGTGATCTGAAAGAATTAAGTGGTAGTAAGCTACAAGTTGAAACAAAACTCAAAGAATAGAACAAGAAAATGAATGCAATATATTATGGAAAAACTCTTAAATTTTAAGTACTAGTATTTTACAATTAAACAACGCAATGTAAGAGATCTCAAATAGACATTTTATGTAAATGAGTACTTTTGAAAGTTATAGTATAAACTATATAGAAATGTAATAAGTATTTTGTTAAACATTAAAAAGTTTTATCATCTTTATTTGGGTATTCAAATTCAAAACTTTATTCAATTGCGTGTATTTTTGCAATGAATATTAGTAGCTAGAAAAGACAAATAAACACAATCATGAGTAACAATTTTTACAACAACAGTATGAAAGGGCTGGAAAGATGGGGAGCACAACGAGTATGCAAAGTACATACTTGTTTTGTTGTTCTACTTTTCTTTCTTGTTTAGTCTAAACCTAAAGTTAGTTTTTAAGCTTTTCTTTATACCATTTCCTGTGTACAGGTAATTTTATTTACCTCTAAAGGATGCCTTCTAAAGGCATTGTAAGTGTTTTGATAAATAAATAAATAAATAAATAAATTGAAGAGGTGAAATGAGAAGTAAATTAATGTGAATATTCAAATTATAGAATAAATCGCGAAGTAAACATAACATATGAATAAAAACATACACACGTATGTCACCATGTGGCTCACTAAATCCTAAACCAAAACAAACCCATGTCAATTAACAATTCCAAGAACAAAACATAATCAGTTTACGACAAGTGCGAGTATGAAAAGTATCACGAAAGCATAGTATCATTCAAACTGCCAGGATATATTAAATCAAAGAGTGTCATATTCTAGAGGAAGATTAACGCCGAAACAGTGCAGGTAGCCATCAGTCACCAGGCTACCGGTGAGTGATCTGCTGTTTACAAACTGTATCGCACAGTGTTTGTAAGCCCACGCTCTGTTACTTACTCTAGCGCACGCTTTGCAACAAGAAACAAAGACTGGCCTGTATCAGCAGGGTTTGGCCACACAAACAAAGAGGGGAGTTGGAAACGCCAACCGGCTGATCTAAACAGCGTGAGTACTACCATTACCTGAAACCAAGCGCCGGGTTATCTAAGCCACTAACCCGCTCCCCTTTCCCCCACTATACAACGACCGCCAAATATCCTGGCAGAAAACAAGGCATAATCACAGTCAAATTAGTACCTACACAACTTGGGTCACCTCAACACCGTCGAACCCTACCAGCATCACCTTCACAATAGGTACCGGCACCACCATCGGCCGAGAAGAAGTATATCCCTCCTCCTATGAGGAAGCCCGGGTGACCAGAGACGCTTAAAAGGCAGAACTTGAAATGAAATATACAGCTGAATAACATCAGGACGGAAATAGAAAAAGATAGCGACGCAAAATATTGGAGGCTCACCAAATTTGCAACATTTGCCACAGAGCCATAACATGTGTTTTTCTTTGCTTAGTCTATTTTATAAATGCGTCAACACCTCTCTCTCCTGCGTTCCTTGTTCCAGTAAAAATAAAATAATTGCGCGCTGAGATGGCAGGCCCCGCCCGGGGGATAAGAGATCAGCAATAGATAACTTGCCTGGCGTAGGCAAGTTACCGACCGAGTGGCGCTAGTAGCCAAATGTAAATAGTCTACCTATGCGCTGGTAGATGTCGTGCGCGCACGTAACACGGAGAGAGGGAGCTACTTGGGTATATAAGGAGCCCCGGAGCCAACAGCGAACATTAATGATCTGGCTCTCAACTGAGTAAATAGCGAAGAGTAGTTCTTGCTTCTTACTCCGGTCTCCTCCAGACCAAGTAGTCTAATAAAGAGTATGCGGGCAGTCCACTCCCTTCTCCTATAGGTTATGAGATCCAGTATCGCCTATTAACATATATCATGTGAATAAACATTTATTACATACAAATCAATTATGTCTCTAGTGCAACACCTTTATTAGATCATCCTCTCCCTTCCCACTTCAGATGTCTCACTGGTTCAGGGTGGTAGTACCCTGTTCTTAGGTGGGGCTATCTGGTCTCAGACTCGTGGTGAGATGGTAGTACCTCATACATCAGTCTAAAAGCTGCGTGGTTTTTCTAAATGTGCAGGGCATGTGTAGTGGATATCCCCTACTCATCCCTTCCAACACACGAGCAGCTCTCCTCTGGTGGGCCTTCCACTACGGAGGATAGGGAAGTCTTTTGTCCACTCAACAGATATTACCGGGTGGATCAAAGACGAGTGTCATTCTTCGAGCGTGTTTTTCTCCCAATCGCAAACCTTGGGTCTCGAATCTCTCGCGTTCACGTTCTAAAGCATGGCGGACCTTTTCAGCGCGTTGGTGAATTTTTTATTTTGGGGGGCATTGAGGCGGCGGCACAGCATAGAGAGAGACACGTAATCATCAATGTAAACAAAGAGCTTATACACACGAACTATAGGCGAGCGAAAGGTGTATAAGCCCAGCGAGCGACCGTATCAATTATCAGACGTGCTCAGTAGCTTAACTGGCCAGTTCTTTGAACTAGCGGGTTGATTAACTACAGGGGCCCTAAGACTTGTGCGTTAATAAGCATAGCGCTCTTTACAAGAGTCTCGGTTATCTCATCCCTTTTGTTCTGCATTCTTACTTTGCGAAATAGATTCAATAAATATTTTATTCATAATTAATATATCTCAATGCTTAGTTTTCACCGTAACCTCTACAGGGTATAAGTAATGTCTTGGAGCCCTCGACTAAGCCATACACCAAAGCCCTCCACCCTGAGGAGTTGGATCGATGTCATATCGTTGTACCTCTGACTAGTAGGTTGCGTAATATTAGCCTAAGGATCTTCAAGTAAGATGGATCATTTCCTTCACTTGTTGTGGCGATCCGAGCAACGACTCTTCTCGAGCCAAGCATTGCATCGCTGACTCGTTAAGAGCTAGGGACATTAGTCTAGGTTCACCTTCCCTCAGTGCGGGTAACCCTAGATCTCATACGCATCTCAGTGCATCTACCCTTCTCCACCACGCTTCAGGTCCAGACAAGAACAGAGTTTCATAGTGCGGATTTACCCGGTCCGTTTCAGACTATTAGAAAACGGGATCTTCTTTTATTAAACATGCCACTCTAGACATCCAAATGCCTATAATGGTCCTTAGACCACTCTCATACCGGGATTTCAAAGCAATAAAATTACTTGAGCTTTTAAATAAATTTACTTGAGCTGCTATACAATAAAGTTTACTAAAGCAAATGACGCTTAAAACCCGTGTTTTTCAGTACTGAGGGCACTCTGTGTGCCATGTATACAGAGCCATTCACTTTCGCGAATGAACCTTTTCATGACTGGGAATCGAGTACGTCGTGCCAGACTTATTATCAGGTCCAGATCAGTTTCACCGGATCCGGCTACCATACGCGACGCAAGGCAGAAATCGGATTACCATAAAAATCAGAATAGCACGGGACCGCTGCTGAAATGTGCCCTGAACATGGATCCCCCCACCTAATTAAGGGGTCCAGCCTGGGTTAAATCCTGCAAAAAAGCAACAAAATATTCGTCCGATAAATTTTTTTTCTTTTGACGTAAATTGAAAAACAAAAAATATCTACTAAAAATATTTACACTATACAATTTCTATTGGGAAATATCATATATAATCATGCAAAATCACTGAACAAAATTCATGACATTTTACTATATAAATAAGCAATTTTAGTCACTTGCCACTGCTTTGTGAAAGATCTGGACCGTCTTCTTTACTCTACCCGGGCTTAAAATGTACCTTAAATATGCCCCCTCAAACCCAATGAAAGACATTTCTAAATATAAATATATATATATATATATATGTATGTATGCGTAAAAGTTGTTTTATTGATCAGTCTGCTCGAATCTTTCGATATAGTATGACCAGTAAATCATAAACATTTTGTACGATAATATTCCTATAAGTTTATATGTAATATTTTTCTAATATAGTATTTGACGCAGAAAATCATAGTGTCAAAGCCGACTAAACTTTCGAAGGCAGTGTAAGTTAAATATATATATTTATACATATTTCTGATATTCACAAATGCAATCTGCGCAATATTTATAAATAGCCGGGAAAGTGGTTTTGATTCCTCAGTCTGCCCTGAACTTTAGAAGTGGCCAGTTCGGAAAAATTATAATAATTTTGTACGATAATATTCATATACATATCTGATATTTATCAATGCAGTCCGCGCATGCGTGCCAATATGTATAGATAGCCAAGGAAATTCTTTTGATTGCTCAGTCTGCTCTGTCCTTTGAGATTTTAAGATCTTCAATTTTTCTTTTACTTTGTATTGTCATATTAGCTTTGGTCTTGTATATAGTTTTTTATTTGAACTTTTTCTGCTACAAACTTGTTGTTACTGTCGACTTTATGGGCTTCAGTGGAGGGGCGCTGTTGGCTTCGGCAATCGTTGAGACGGGTATGAAATTGTTACCCTTAAGTCTATGTTGTTACACAGTTTATGGGACTTCAGAAAATTCAAATGAGATAAGAATTATACTAATAGATATAAATATGTCAGTTATTGAGAAAAGATATGAATGGCGTCACGGCACACAGGAATATTTAAATAACTCGAAATTATTGAGGCCCAACTATTTTAAGGTTATAAATTTTAAGATCCAAAACTGTTAAGGCCCAAAAATTTTAATGCCCAAAATCTTAGATGTTAAGTTATTGGGAAAAGATGTGAAAGGCCTCACGGCACACGGGGACATTAAGCACTTTAATATAATAGTAGATAGTAGATAGATAGATAGATATATTAATATTTTTTAGAAATTTCTTTCATTAGGTCGGAGGGGGCATGTTTAAGGGACATTTTAAGCCCGGGTAGAGTAAAGAAGACGGTCCAAACCTTTCACAAAGCAGTGTCAAGTGACACTTATTTATATAGTAAAATGTCATGAATTTTGGTCAGTGATTTTGTATGTTATAAAAATGATATTTCCCAGTAGGAATAGTGTATAGTGTAAATATTTACAGAAGATATTTTTTGTTTTTAAAATTACGTAAAAAGAAAAAAATTTGTTTGGACGAATATTATGTTGTTTTTTGTAGGATTTAACCCAGGCTTGACCCCTTAATGCTAAAAAACTGTCATAAATAACCTCAAAAAATTAATTTTTTTAGATTTTAATCAATATTTCTTAGAAGCAATTACCGCAACTCAAATTAACACAAACAATTTCTACGCTTTTGCAAAATTGAAAGGATTCATTTACCTGACTTTATGTTCATTTGTTTAAATAACCATCAATTTCGATGTTTTACATTTGTTAACTGTCACGGGACGGCCTTTTTTATCAAAGGGACGAATTTATTATGCAGAAACAAATAATGTTAGCTCGTTCATAAACAAACTACCCGATACAGCCACTCACATAAATATAGGTGGTACCCAAGTAAAGTTTAAGCCCTCTTTACGCACTGTTGGAGTCATCCTTGACAGTTGTCTTACGTAAAGGACACATAACATTTATATCTAAAAATACGCATCAGTGCAAATCCACGACCGAAAGTACACAACTTGGATGTTGGGAATTGCAAATTTCAAATTGAGGGCATGCCTACCAGACCAACTTTTTTTGGTTCTTTGGGTCACCTGGAGTGGGAAAATTCCCGCGTGCATCGCCGATCGCTTGCCAAACTTTTTTGCGGGGCAGTTCAAATTCTCTTATGGGAAATTATAATCAAATTTTTTATTAAAAATGTATACTGATATAAATAAATCAAATTTTTTTTACTATTCTTAGACATGATTACCTTTATTTTGATGGTTTTAGACCTTCTATATACCTCTGTAATACCTACGTATAGTAGGGAGTCCACAATTCACTGACCGTAAGATTTCAAAGGATCTGATGGCCCAAATGAGCTCAAACTCCAGGATATTGCTTAAAAATACATTAGTTATGGTATAAATGAAGAGATTTGGTTGAAATTCCATAGAAAAAGTTTTAAAAGTTTCAAAATAAAGCTAATCATGTCTTAGAATAGTAAAAAAGATTTGGTTTATTTATATAAGTATAAATTTTTATTAAAAAATTTCATTTTAATTTCAAAGGTGGTGTGCCCCTTAAAATTTTGAAAAATGTTAATTATTTCTGAAATTTGATGTATAGGGGTTTGGAGGTCGCTGATTACGAATCTTCTGTTAAACTTCAAATGCCTGGTCCGATGAGTAGATGATTATCAGTAGTATGATTCGTAGCATACATATAATTATATTTAGTATATGATTCGTAATCAGCGACCTTAAAATCCCTTGTATACCAAATTTCAGAAACAAATTAACATTTTTTTAAATTTAGATCTGCCATATTGAATCTGCCATTTTGAATTTTGAAATTTTGATAGCGGATTCTTAATCAGCGACCTCGAGAACCCCTATATGAATACAAATCTTTGCTAATAATAGCTATTATTTCGTCATGGCATGAATTTATTCTGAAAATTTTGCTTTTTTCATACTAATTTGTTATTAACAATAATTGTTTTTAATAGGTATGCAATATCATTATTCTTTTAACACTTGTCGAATTCTTGGGATAATGAAGAACGAAAAACCGCAGAGAAATTGATAACAAACGTTAAAAAATTGATAGTGTCTAGGTGGGACACTGGTGTATCGCTGTGACTGAAAGGGTTAATGTGTGAAATAATAGGACCTATCCTATAAAAAAAAACCGGGGATTGAAAATATCATATTTTTAACTAGAATATCATTTGAATTGTGTTTTCACAATTGAAATGCGATAAACTTAAGTATTTTTAAACTGCATATCAACTACATAAATGAATTAATATTTGAGAAAATTGCATATATTTCATATAACTTACCTGGATTATCAGCTCGAAATCTGAAAACTACATATCCATTATTAGGTACAGCTATAGTGTCTTTTGAAGGCGGTAAATTAAATTCTCGATGTAGAAGACCTCGCCTATCGAGGTCTAAAGCGTGTTTTAGGTTGATTTTCTTAACATTTTTGTCTGGAGAACGACCTATGCCTATAACTTTAAACGCATATCCGTGCAGATGAAAAGGATGAGAAAGATTTGGTTGTTGAACTGTAAAAATAATGTATAAATTAATAACATAATTTATCATTGATGATCATATCAGCATTTTAGTTCTTGATCTTCAAAATTTGAAATTTTTTTGGTTAAATATATCTCTAAAACTAAACATTCGATTCTTTCGAAAAAAATCAAGATAATATATTAAAAAAAATGCTTTAGAAATCTTAAACCCCTTTGGTGATTTTAAACCAGTTTGTACGATAAAAATCGAAAACCTAAAAAAAACGGATTTCGAGCGATGCTTGCTATATACAATTCACGACGCTCGAATTTTTGCGCATCGCATTTAAGCCTGTAAATGAAACCATAACTCGATATTTTTATTCATCTCGAGCAATCACTGATCAATTTATCAAAATATTACGATTGCATGCATTATTTACATAATATTTAAACAATCCTTTAGGTTAAAGAACAATACGTTGGTTTGGAAAAGGTAACGTTTCAATGTATTCTTAGCAGTTTTTTTTTTGTTTGTAGAACTATAAAACAAGGATTGTTTTATTGATGCGAAGTTTTTACTGTTTAGACATGTTTATTCATGCGTGGAAGAAAATGATATTTAAATATTTCTCAATAACGAAATGACATAGAGATGGAGTTATCTTTACCAATAAAATTCAATAGCTGAATTAATTCCTCCTAGAGGAAGCTTTGTAATAGTAAAATTTTGAATTTCGTCAAAACTTCTAGAAAATACTTTTTGGTGTGTTAGAAGTTCAAATCATGTGTTTTTAGAAAATGTCCGTATGGATATGTGTGTGTGTGTGAGAGAGAGAGAAAATCACTCAAATTAGAATAGGGTAATCGAGAGGGAGTCGTGAACAACGAGATTAAACCTGCTAAGCAGCGTGCCTGAGTAGTGTGCTTTGTTTTCCGTATCTCAAGAGCGATCAGCAAATTATTCTGTAGAAATTTACAACGTAAGTTGATGTGTTTTTCTGTAAAGAGCAATTCTCATCAACATAAATGAAAGAATCAAGAAGTGTGAAAATACATTCATCTCGAGATCACAGTAAAAAATCCAGAGGATGAAATTTTAACGTAATTAGAGAGAGTGAAAGACCCCACTGAGAGAGAAAAAAGTATATCAAACATAATCACATCAACGCCAATACTTGAAAGAGAAATACGTTTTCATGATACGTGCACGAAAAAGGCCACTTTCCATGCATGTAAAATGAATGGAAAATCGAGTTTTTCTTAGCAGCGGGAAAAAAACTACTCCCTTGGGAGAAAAAATCTTTTTTTTCTTAAAGAAGTAAATTTTTCTAGAAAAAATGACTCCCTTGGGAGGAAAAAGTCTTTTCCTCCTAGGGAGTAGTTTTTTCCTTACTCTGCAGCCTATCCGATGGATGTGTGTCTATATAAGCATTTTCAAAATTTTCAAAATTTTCGACATTTTCAAAATTTTCGACATTTTCAAAATTTTCAAAATTTTCAATGTACTATATTTTTACTTTGAAAAGTCCCCGGATTTTCCATTTTTTTTATATGCATGATTAGAGGACTATTCGTGCACTTATCATAAAAAGTGCGGTGTACAACAACGGGGGAGTGGCTTTTTCAGACTCGGGCGAAACATCACCCTCGCTAGAAAAAAACAATTTTCCCCCCTAGTTGCACAATATACTATTGTTTTATCGCAAACCAGAGAGGTCGGGAGTTCCGAGAATCAGCGTCGGTCGTGTGCAGGGAGCGACCAAGCAATGTCTGCCAGCGCATGTTTGACATTGAGTCAGCAGTCGAGTGCTTCTGGTTATACACAAGCTGGGGATCTGTTTGGACGGAATTTTCGCGACTCTGAAAGCATTTAGTCGATAAATTAAGATTAACATAAGCGCGGCGCTGCTTTGCTTTGTTATCTCCATGTGTTAGTACGTAGCGCAGTACTTGACGATTGTTGTTCTGCAAACAAGTGGATGGTTTGCATTTGTACGAAGTGGAGGGAGTTTTGACGATTTCTCTGGATATCTCCCGGACCGGTACTCAGTTTGTGGAACATCCTTGGTTTCTTGCAGACTGTGTTTTTCTCTCTCATAGATGTTAAAAGGAGTTCATATTTGCTAACGCGCTAATTAATTCAGTTCACATTCCAAATAAAAGATTTAAAAGTGAGTCGATTTGTGGTTGATTTAACTCCCATTTCGTGATGATCTAACTCATGAGGTTAAGCATTAAAGTATATGCTGAAAATTTTTGTAGCTGTTTTTTTTTTAGTATGGAGAAAAATTAAATTAAATTTGTATAAATAGAATGAAGTGTTAAAAATTAAAGAGTGAGTTAATTTTAATATGAAAAATGCTCTAAGTAAATTATGCTTTAATATCTTCTGCTAAGCGTAAATTGGAAATTTTCTCATAGTTTGGTATCCCTTTCTGACTTGTCTTGTTGTTAGACCTGGACTACTGACTGTTAAGAGCTTTTCGTTTACTGCAGAGATTAAAATTTAATAAATTTTCTTCAAGCAAATTTATGAAATCGTGGGGACAATGGTCAGATGAAAACTTGTGCTCGGTATGTAGTTTGCTCATTGACTAGGGAGATTGGTAGTATCGAAGTCGTGACTCATATGCATGCGTGCGTAACCCAAAACCGACTAACTTCCGTGGTAATACACGGGGTAAAGCTTCGGCGAGTGGTGTACATGTGTGGTCTGCATCATTAGAGAACCCAAGTTCTTGCCTCGGATTAATATAATTGCAGTAGGCTGTGTTGGTTTCGGACACGAAACATTAATCTTTTAGTAAAATTCAGAGGTACCTGGTATTGACATAAGAGGAGTGGATAATTGAAAAAAAGAAAATTCTGAATAAAATAAAGTAAAAATATTGAAATCATACTAATTGATAATGTTTCACAATCCATAAAAATATTGAGCTAAAATCATACTCACTGATAATGTTTCACAATCCTGGAACAGATGACTGACAACCTGAGTCAAAAGTTTGCAGAGTACTTGTGATTCGGGAGCCGAATTTAAGGAGACTAATCCGGGTAAAATCAAACAAACGTAAGCATATAAAGTTTGTGACATGTTAGTCATCTGAGTTTGACTGAGAATTTAGAGTGCTGTGATTAAGTGTGGGTTTTAGAAGATTAGATTTTATTTTAGATAGAATTTAGAATTTAGATTTAGAAGATTAGATTTTAGATAGAATTTAGAAGTTTGAATTCAAAGAGGAGAATCCAATAAAAACTTTTAATCAAGAGGGAGCGGTCAGATATGACAATATTAGAATCCAGATAATAATAAAGGTTATTTTTATCGCAGCAACAACCACAAATCCAAGAGGCTCTAAGAGTAAAACTGGGATAAACAATTCAGAGACAGATAATAACAAAGACTCTGGGCCCGACAAAAACACTGAAGAGTTACAAAACGTAATTTCACGAGCTTAAGGGGATGTCGTCGCACTGTTTTTTTATTACGAATAACTTTTTAAATAAAGTTTGTACCAAAAAACCAAGTTTGTAGCGCTCTAGTGTTAGGTTTAATAAATCATTCTACCAAGGGAAATTTCGATCGGACGTTTAGTTTTTCTAAAATCTTGGAAATACGAACAGATGTTTATGCGTACTCACGCAATTACATCACCAACCTTAAAATCTAATTTTGCATAAAACTTTTTAAATAGAGCTTGCAATGAAAACCTGAGTATGTAGCGCCGTAGTGTTAAGTTCAATGAATCGTTCTACCGAAGGAAATTTCGATCGGGCTTTTTGTTTTTCTAAAAGTTTGGAAAAACAAAATACCCCGTGGCGGATTTTCAAAGCTTTAGCGACGACATCGCCTTAAGCGTTGGCAAAAGGTTTGTCATCAAATGTGTCTAAAGATCAAGATACTCGAAGCTTAGTGAAAGACGCCTGTTTCAATACAGAGTTGACGAACTGAATGTTAGTTTATCCGATCGATCATAAAATACAACAACCAATTGAAGTTTCAGAAAATGAGACTACTCTGAGGAAAAACTTTGTCGAAGATATAATCAGCAGTCGTATCAGAGCTGAGTATGAAGATGATAGTGAATACTGGGATGAGTATGACAAAAACGAGCAAAATCAAGGTAAAACAGAATATCTTCCTATATTTTATAGTTATTTTGGCTCCCAAAAGTATTATTTTGATCTGTTTTATTAAAATTAACTTTTAGAAAAACATCGAAAATGATTCAAAACTTTGAATTTTAACTTAGGTTTCATAAGAACCATTTTGAGACAAGAAATGGAAATAATCTCAAATATTTTTAACATTTTGCTGGACTTCAGCGTATATCTGTAGATATAGATAAAGTGATTTATAAAAAAGTATAACGTTGTTTTATAGTTTTATTTTACAGCGGGAAAATCCCAGCGAGCAGATGTGCCGACAAACACATCGCCTAATCGGCAGCACATCTGATCTTTATGGTCATAAGCTCCTTGAAGATGCGGGAATTGTTTTTTACGGTAGAAAAAAAGTGCTACAAATAAGACTGTTTAGAATTAAAAGAGGGACGTGGACTTTAAAAGTGCATGCCTGATGATGTACCCAGGTGGGCGGCATCAGGGTAATTAAAACAGCCAGTCCCCTGCGTCCGTTACCCTGGACATCAGCGTCTTGCTCTCCTCAATCAGCTAATTAAAGCGTCCCCAAGGTAATGAGATGCCCTCAGCGAATAGAGCAAGCGAACGATTGTCCCGCAATGCCTCAATGGCAACTAAGTTCTGCTTGAATCGACACATGAAAATTTTGATAAACATATAAAAAAACATAAAAAGTTCAAAATGAACAATTTTCACAAATTAATCATGTACATATAAATTAAAAATATACGAAAAGAATTCTTATGAAAAATAAATCTTCAAAATATTGTGTCACGTGTGAATACACATCACGTGGATGTCCAATTGCTATAAGAGACCGAATAGAAAATTGCAATTTGGGTGGCGGCCGTGGCGCGACGACAGAGCTTCTGCTCCGCGAGCCAGAAGATCTCGGTTCAAAACCGGGGTCCGTCACTTTTTTATTGCTTTTTCACTGGTAACTATTCTTAAAATCTATTATGAATTTTAAGAATATAAACGTGTTGCATACAAACAAACCTACAAATATTTAAGTGATAATAGTACGAGAAAAATTGACTCCAATAGTCACAGTAATTTTAACTACGCGTGAATAATAATAACACTTTTTGCTGCAAAAAATTATGGAGGATTGACAGTAGTCACTGTAATTTTGACTGCACGTAAATGATTCGAAGAAACTGACCGTCTCGATAATACTACAAAAACGTAAGCGATAAATGGGGAGTTCTTTTATGTGGTCCTTGAAGCAATGGTCAAGCTATAGTCAGTTTCACGCAGTAAACGAACAAACCTACAAGTATTTAAGTAGTAATAGTGCGCGAGGATCGTATAAGAGTAATACGCACATTTTATAGGAGCTTAATAATTTTGTAAAAACACACGAGCACACTAATAATTTACCAAATACTTTACTAATGCAATTTCCCAAGAAACTTAATAAATAACTGGCAAGAAACGCTTGCTTCGCTCGCGATTTACAAATTAATTGTAATAATATTTAATTATATAACGTGTCATTATTAAATATACTATTAAATATTAGATGTACACTCGATGGTGGTTAATTATTGTGGAACATTTTTGGAATGCTCCAATCAGATGGCCAGATTGATAAATTCTGATTAATCAAAAGCACGATTTCGAAAACGTTCCACGAGAATTAATTACCGAGGAGTATAAATAAATATATATTCAATACAGTCGACATTCTATAAAAGTATATATGGCTACTAGTACAAAGGACTAATTTTAAAATTATAAAATAAAATGAAAATAAATTTGAAATATTAAAAAATGTTTTCAAACTCTTATCAACGCTCCGCGTGCGCTCGAGTACATTTTCCGCACCTTGTATTGAAAAATAAAGTTTGATACACATGCAAAAAGTTGATTCTACACGAGTGGGAGGTTTGTCAGCCGAGCGAAGCGAGTTTGCGCACTTTTATCAAAATATGTGGATTTTAACCCACCAAGTCTCATTTTCTTTGTTTTTACTAGTACATAGTGGGAGAACAGTCCGTTTTTACATTTTACGGACGCGTTTTTTTTGTATGGTGATTTATTAGTTTTGAGATTTTAGTTTTTTTTTAATAAAGTTATTGGAAAAGTTAATAAAAGTGAATTGCTTTATATGTACCTAAAAGAGAATAATCATCATCATTATAGAATAATCTATCATTCGTCGTTCTTTTGTTATACACCATGAATCACAAGTTTTTGAAATCGTTTTAACTCGAAAACTAAATGTCAAACCTTTCTAAAGAAACATGATTATTGAAGGTTATTAGGACTATACATCACTTTAATTTAAAGTAATTTTATGGGTCAGATGCTGAGAAAAACATCAAAAACTGAAAAAATTCGCTTTTCTACGTGACGCGATAACTGGAGTAAAAAATCAATAATCAAATTCAAATTTTAGATTTAGTTAGCATTATATAGTACCTTGATCCCTTTCTCCGGGCTGTTTATGAAACCAGTTAATTTCAAAGATATTAGGATTAAAATTTTTGTTCACCCTGTATATTCTACATTACTGAAAACTGCATCGCTTCGATATCAGCTTCAATTTAATTTAAGATTTAGTCAGCATTATATCGTCGGTCTCTACGAAGAGTAGTACATTTCAGATCTCGTACCGAAGACTAGTACATTCCGTTATTCGCCGCGAAGACTAGCACTTTTCACTTTTCGCCGCGAAAAGTAGTACATTTTACGGCTAAAACTAATGCTCTTTGTAGTATAAGAAGAACCCCAGTGGAAATGGATTTTGTGCCAAAGTGTGCCAAAGTGTGCCATAGTGTGCCATAGTGTGCCATAGTGTGCCATAATGTTTATGGGAAGCTCTAACGGGGATCGAACCCTGAACCTTTCAGTTAGCAGGCTGGCACTTTACCACTCGACCACGAACACTTGTTACAAGTCATAGCTAATTGTGTCCTTATGTACTGCGAGCAGCTGTTGATGTTAATAAAGTTGCAAGTTATTGTAATAAACAATCACCAGAACTATTATTAACACGTTTAACGACATCGTTATTCGCTGCTATAAATTTGGTAGTCATGAAGAGTAGTCATAATAATACAATTAATGAAAATTGGCAACTTTTTGAATATACAATAGAAAGAACCTGGAAATATGTGAAAATATGTGAAGACAGCATGCTTAAAAGAAGAACTGGAAAAAGAGATATTTAAAAAAATGCCAGATAGAGTAAATAATTCAAAGGCGATAAGACTAACCACAGTCGGTATATTAAAAACATCTTTATATGGGTTGGGAGTATACTACGTATTGACATAAGCTTTCCTAGAACTTGTTAAAAAATACTAAAGAATTCATTTTTGGGTGAATCTTGTAGATCACACGTGCATTAATTTTCTACGAATTAGTTTGATTTCTCGCAGTGGCTAACTATTAAAGGGTTTATAGTTTTGCGCTTATTGTTTTATGAATTTTACACTTCAGAATGATTATACGTACTACGTGTCAAGAACAAACGGAATTTTTGGATGTTGTCGTAGCCTTTATGAAAGGAAAGTAAGTTCGTTGTTTTCATTTTAGTAGTGCCTTTCTGAGAGTGATCACCATGTCTGCATACGATTGCAAGAAGTTTGTAAATATTATGCTAGAAGCCTATGGGCTCATAGCTAAAAGTTCTAGAGACATATCTGAAAATGTAGATAAATGGATTAATTTGAATAATACGAATTTAAGACTTTTAAGACTATTGCTTCAAAGTGCTGTAAGTGTTCCCAAAAAAAAGTTTCCATCAACAATCGCATTTCTCAAGGGTTTCAAGGTCAAATTAAAGTGTTTACCGAAACCTGATGAAGGTGTGCGTGAACCGCAAAGTGATAGAGTGAAATGGCAAGATTTAGAGGCAGCCTTCAATGGCCGTATGAGATCAGGAGTAATCACGATCTTAAAGCAATCAGATATAGCAGCATTTATGAAAGACTCTCAAGTTTTATTTCAAAGTCGAATCAAGGCTACTTTTTTCCGATAAAAATGGTATATATTTTATATATTTTCGATAGAATTTTTTTTTCAAGAAACATTAAAAAAAATTTTTTGGTAAGAAAAATATATTTTTTTTTTTTTTTTTGCAGGATTTTAACCCAGGCTTGACCTCTTAAGGGGACCTTAAGGGGACCACGCCACCTTAAATTAAAAAAAATGAGATATTGAATTTCGTGGGTAAATGTACCTTAAATTGTTTAAATAATCAACTAAACAATTTGATAAAAAAATTTGTTTAAATATTTAGAAAATTACAAAAATTATGCTTAATTTGTAAACAACTTTTTTAAATAAAAATTTTTTTTTAATTCCCACACTTATTCCATAAACATATGTAGATATATTAAGAAAAAAGTGCCCTTTGGAGCCCAAAACTCAAGTAAGTCTGCGGTAGCTGAAATAATGAAAATTGTGATTTTTGGCCTTCGAAGATCTATTGTACCTGACATATGGTATTTTATAAAGATTGTTTCATAATTTTTACAGTATGCCTGAGTTAATACAATTGTTTAATTGATTATTTAAACAATTTAAGGTACTTTTACACAAAAAATCAATATCTCTTTTTTTTTATTTAAGGTCCCCTTAAGAAAGAGACTGTTGTGAAAGTACGCTGTATTGGCAGCTGAATACGTAATCACCAAATCTGACAAAGAAATTGCGGAAATAAAATATTTTAACACAACGCTAAGGCTATTTTTGAAAATATCAACTTAAATAGTGCTTCATTTTCACATTTTCTAAAAATGTATGATTCAAACTCCAAATACCTCTAAATACGTAACCATAAAGTTTTAGCAAAACTGATAATTTTACTATTTTAAAGCTTCCTCTAGGAGGGAACAAAAGTGCATCTACAAAATTCGAATTATGTATATAATATATGTAAAAAAAACTTTATCGATTAGGGCCGACTTTGAAGAGAGACTGGCGTATAAAAAAATTTTTTCTTAGAGTACTGTAAAAAAAGCGAATCAGCGTCCAACCAATCAGCGAGCAGCAGCAGTGGCTGACAGGAGAGAGAAACACCGGTAGTAGCGGTATACAGTGCGCTGTATGTTTCAAAAATCGCTCGACAACTTATTTTATGGGTTAAGGGACAGTCGGAGGAGCAGCCGAATGGTGCCGCCGCAACGTCCAAGTGGCGCTGCACCCTGTTAAAAATAAATACAGTACGTATTATCAGGCAAATTACATGTTTTTAGTACGTACTAAAGATACATACAAAAAATATGTATTTATTTTTAACAGGGCAGTCAGGTGGCAAAATCCCAATTGAACAACAAATACAACAGAACCGCTTACTCAAGAAAAAAATCACTCTTTACTGCCCTTCCTTTTATCCTAAAGTAATAGTAACTCGTGCAAAACATGGTATTAAGTGCATATTTTCGACGTAGTATAAGAATTACGATATGACCTACCAAGGCACGGTGACTGTATATAAATTCAAGATGGCCGCTTGTTCGGCTGCTCTGTTGCTGTAATGTAATTTCAATACTACGTCAAAAAGATGTACTTAATACGATGTCTTGCACGAATTACTATTGCTTTAGGATAAAAGGAAGGGCGGTAAAGAGCGATTGTTTTTCTACGCAGTTCTGTTGTATTTATTGTTCAACCGGCAATTTTGCCACCTGACCGCAGCGCCACTCGGACGTTGCAGCGACACCGTTCGGCTGCTCCTCCGACAGCCCCTTGAGGTAATAATTATTTTTCTGAGTATAGTCGACAGAATGTACTACAAGGAATCATTGCGAAAAAAACTATATATGTAAACATAACCTAACAGAAGAAGCGTTTTTGATGTACGCCGATAAGTATAAAGTTCTCGTTAATAATTAATTACCATGAAAGCGAAATGAAGTGTCGACAGTGATCTGGAGTATGTCCATCATTAAAATTGTATACTCCTTACATCCCTCAGACCCGCTAATAACCTGATATTAAAAATGTTATGTTGCATTTGATGCATGTCATGTGTGTACACACGTCACGGGTTTCTAATTACTATCAGAAGGCGAGTAGAAAAGTGCAATGAGGATGGCGGCCGTAGCGCAACGACAGAATAAGGTTAAGTTGAGTTAATTTCGGTTCAAGCCTGAGGTCCGTCACTTTTTCATTGCACTTTCACTCGTAACAATATATATATATATATATATATATATATAATAGTTTAAAAAATCGAAAATTTAGGTAAGTAAATTAATTAATGTTACTATTATTTTAATAACAATAATGATTTTTTTGTGATTTTCACGTGCTAATCGCGTGACTTTTTTAGTAGGGTTCCAGGTTGACGAGACATCGTCTACGAGAATGATTACCAGGTGTCGATTTAAATAAGGTGCTGAGTCACGATTTCGATGAATGGAGATAAAACTTTTTAAAACTTTCTTTATAATAATGTAAAGAAGTATGTAGTGAACAAAGGGGATCCAAAATAGTTTAATATAATTATAGGAAGATATACATTGTAATGTGCTATGTTCATATTATATACGTATATATTGTAAATCCGCGTGTATATTTGGAAACGAGTATGTATAAATGATTATGACTAACACCTTAACGACCTCAAACCGATACACGTAGACAACGTATATCCAACTGATCGAAACTAGGCAACAAGATGCAACATACACTGAGCGCTGAGCGCGAGTGCTCTGACCTTTGCGTCAGTACTCCTCGCGCGCGAATTACGACTGCAAAGCGTACGCGTCAATCCTTGGTGCGGCGGTGCTGATTGGATTACCATGATCTTTTTCATTTCAATTTCACAACTGTTTGCATCGGAACCGAGGTATTAAAAACCCCGGGCTGATCCACGCAGTGCCTTTTTGCGTAGCGACATATCCCTTGCGGTAACGACTGATTCTAAGGTGAAGCAGCGGTGTTTACAATCGGTAGTGTTTGGAGCGTGCTTAATCCGTTCAACACCTTGGGAGCGTGCTAAATCCGTTCCTTGGCAAAGAATACACCCGAGACCCCTTTAAACTCAGATCCATCTACAAGCTAAGGACCGCCGAGTGGAATCTCCGGCGATATCAAGAGCAGCTAATCAATAGCATAGTAACTTTATACTGCCACGAGAAATCGTATAGTCTGAGTCCAAACACCGTCTGGTCACACCGCTGAGGAGACTAAAAGTGATAATTGTAAGTTGCTAGATTACTTATAAATACAACTAAGAAATTAGAGTAAACATCATAAGATAATAACTGTAAAACATAGTATTTGCAAACATAATTAATCCAACACCTAAAATCGGTGAAACACTGTATTCTGTACGTATGTGAAGTGCTCTGGTTTAGCCTAATAAAAATATAACAATCAATACAATTGAAACCATTGTGAATTACATCATACATAATAATTAAATTTCAATTGGCATAAATTCTTCATCAGCTACGCTGTCATGACGTGCAGGTAAGAGTTTGATACATGTGGACAAACCATCTGCGTCCACGCACAAGGCAAGAATAGCGGACATAACGCTAACTCCACAAGACACAAAAGTGTCACAACTAACTTTCGTTCATCGACTGCAAGTAACAGCGGACACTCTAAAGTCCGCCAAACGTATAGCCGCAGACATAATTCCACCCTCGCAGCCCGTCCTTATACCAAGTACGGTTGCTACAACATTATTAGAAGGCAAAGTTACAAAACACATTAGAAATATCGAATTATATTATGTAGATTCAACATTTTACCTTTCGTTATGAATCGATTTGTAATTTTCTCCTTTCAAATTTTTATTTCTCAATATTTTTACTCTCACTCACTGAATCAGTAATCATAATCAGGTGTCTAATTTTACGTTATTTGGCAAGGGAACTATAGTAGGACGGTGGGGGGTTCGAGATTCTCAAAAATAACATGAAAAGAAACTATTTCTACGTTATTTGGTGGGGGCGATAGTGGGGGAATTAATGGGGGGTGGGGGAAGTCTTGCTAAAATGATTATTATATAAATAAATAAATAAAAAAATATATATATATCTTTTATTGTACTTTTCAGCTTTGTAGTACGACTTTAAAGGCATCAAGTTCTGTAAAGGTCGATCATACATATTTTTTACCAGGCAAGATTCTTGAACGCGTAATCTGTGTAAGGATGGACCAGGCCATAGAAAGATCAAGTGGACTAGCTTAACACCAGTATGGCTTCAGGAAGAAACGCTTTATCCTAGACGCCGTCAGCTTAGTGATCGACACTGCACGATCAGTGATGAAAGGGACAAGAAAGATAGGAGGAGCCAAAAAGTGCTGGGCTATCTTCAAACTGGACATAAAAAATTCGTTAAACTCGGCTTAGTGCAGTAAGATATACGGGGCATAGCGTGAACAGGAGATACCTGGGTATTCAAGAAGAGTGATGGCTGACTACCTGAAAGACAGAATCATACTATACGATACAGAGAACGGCACAGAAACCTATAAAGTCACAGAAGGCGTCCCTCAAGAGTCAGTAACATTATAAACATTATGTACGACGGTGTCACGTCGTGCAATTTTTATATTTTAAGAAAATGTTAAGCTTTTAGTAATAGAAGTGCGTATGTGACAATACTTGAATAAGATTTTCGGAGACGCAGGCCTGAAGAGAGAAAGTGAAGGAAAAATAGCCCTATCGTAAATCTTTTAGACTGCGCGTATCGACGAGAGGCATCAACGGATGCTCAAATAATAGATAGCAAATTTTTTCTTCGCATTATTTTTAAAAAGAAAGTTTTAGCGCGACGGATCGAGCGAGATGTTTACAATAAGCAGTTGCGTTTGCTTGTCATAAAGATATCAACAGAGTCTTGAGTGAAGCAACCGTGATTAAGACCCGCCTGAAAACAAAAGCTTGGACCTTTTTTCATACAGGGAAAGTTTTAGGAAACGCACGCTTACAGCTGTTCATCATTCTTAAAATTTTTCGTTGTTTACAGATATACACGAATTGTTTTATTTATTTATTATTTAATTAATTTAATCAATATATTATGCACGACAAGCGATTGTATAAACTGTGCCTTTTTCGATTTGCATAACTTCGCTTTTAGCGAATGCTTTATTGTAATATATCTTAAGAGAATATATGGGTGTTCTTATTTTAATATATACTTTTATTTAATTTGCAAATAAACTGTTAAATGATGAAGCTTCTTGATTATAAAATCAAAAGTCAGAAAAAAATCTAGAAGCTTCGACACTCAATGCATAGTATAGGAATGTACAACAATCACCCCCTCATTCGAGCACACGCGCGTGCAAAGCTAGCGTGGCAGTTTTCGATGCTTGCCACGTTGCCAGGCCCATCAAGTGAAGCCGAGCAAACTGCAACGCTGCTTAAGGAGAGGGTAACGGGACTGCGCGTGGAAGAAACCTACGGAGCTTTCTCTATCCTCCGTTAAACCAAGCGGCGTCAGACCGAAATCGGCCAGCCAAGCGTGCGGGTCTGAAGTATACTTTCTTCAGTATAGTTCGATTTTCTCAGTTTAAACTTGTATAATATTCTTGTCAGTTGTTTAATTTTTCATTTTGTTGAATCAATTTGAGCAATAGTCTGGCTGTTCCATTATTTCCACCCAAAGGAGAATAAAAATCAAGAAAACGAGAAAATAAAGAGAAGAAAATTTAAATCAGATTCAAGTTAATACTATTTCTTTCATTTGGATCATTTTCTCTTCGATATCGATAGTTTTGAATACCTTTTCCTGGTCTCAATCAAAATGATCTCAATCTAGACGCACTCAAGGATTACTAAGGTAAGAATTTTAAGTAAATGATTGAGATAAAATAATGTATGTTATAAAGAGACAACAATCGAACCGAAAGTATTTCGCCTTTCGCCCGCCTGTACAGAAGGAGAGAATTCAAACAAACCCGAAATCACATAACACCAATTTAATAGTTTGATTATTAATTTTCAAACAAATATTTTAACCCACAAAAGATAATAAGGTTTATTTACTAATTATGTGACACTGAACTATATATTTTTCGAGTTATGCAGTTCGCTTTTGTGCATAATTGGTAATTGAATCAATGTCTATTTGTTCATCTACATAATATTTGCTTCAATTGCTATCCAAAACGTCATTTCCAGCTCAATTTATTCAAATTCCTCTAATTCTAATTGAAATTTGTTTAACTGTCACATGAGTCCTATCATCTAAGAATATTACTACCGTGTAATTTTTTTTTTCTTGCTGATGCATCAATATTGCAATATTTTAATGTAAAGACGAAATATCGCACTTTCCAGATTTTTCAGGGAATTTATCTGGACTTTTTTTAATTTTGGTCTTCCTGGAATTTTAACGCTGATAATATACTTATGATTATAAACGAGGTTTTTCGGTGATTAAACTTAGTGCAATTTAAAAGGTAGCACCGTATATCATTCACCATAACTATAATGGGTTAACCTCAGGATCATCTTGATACCTGGACATCATCTACTGAAAGTGAAAATTTTTTTGGTACATTTATTGTATACTTAGTGCGTTGTATTATAGACCGTGTCTAGCCGTCCGGAAGGTGATTTTAACACCTCGACATCGATTATTGAAAGTGAAATTTTTTTCGTATATTTGTTATATACTTAGTGCGTTGTATCATAGACCATGTTTTGCCATGCGGGAGGTGATTTTGATACCTGGACATTGTCTACTGTAGTTACAAATTTTCTTTGATACTTTTGTTGTATACTTATAGTGCATTGTATCATAGATCATGTTTCGCTATTCGCTATAATAATAAGTGTCGAATGGTCATGTATCAGTAAAAAATTTGTAACCTTTATTAAAGACCAATTTTACCCAGTTTTAATCGTGTAACATACATGAAGAGGATTGATTACTGTTTAACGACCTAAAAAACTGGACAAGTAAACATTACTAGTGATTTTCATCTTAGGTATAAAATATACCATTTTTATTGAGACTAAATATATTTGATAATGAAAAACAATAAATGATATTTTAAAAAAAGGAAATATATAAAAAATAAAATATAGGGTGGTTCTCTGTGAAATTGAAGATGAAAATTTTTATTTTTACCCAAACTGTATATACATATATATGTTCTATTTGTTGTACCTAACTCCCAAAAAGATGTTCAGCGCGCTTCCTTCATTTGGCTTCGAGTTCTAGCTGGTCAAAGTTGAGATTTCAAGCAATTTTTGCCTATTTTCAATGATTCGTCGCTCATTAGAGATGCATTTTTAACTAAAACTACCTGGATACTTTTTTTGTGAAATTTTTCGAATTTTTTAATAAAACACTTCTAAAGCCCTATATATATGTTAAGGCTACCTTATTTGCATTTTAAACCTTAAAATATGAAAATCTGAATGTTCGATCCGGACTTCGATAACCTCAATATAGTAAAATATAGCTTTTTATAGTAAAAAAATAGCTGTAAAGTTTCAGAATGGGCCTGGCCTTCTACAAGAAGTTATTTAGAAAACAAACATGATATAATGGCTAATAAGTGGTTTTACATGCAAATTTGACACTTTTAACCTAGTATATTTCATGTCTACCGATAGGTATCGGGTATCCGTACATATACACTTATATTTAATTAATAGCCAACACTGAACCATTACATTAAAATAATAAATATTATTAGAAGTATAATAGCGCATGAAATTTACCCTGCCGGCTGCCATGCTACTACGTGCCCAACGAAACATGGCTTATATTACCACATTAATATACTTTATCATTTAATATTTTTTAACTTATAAATTTAAAATTAAGTTATCATTATATTGAACTTAAAATCAAGACTTCAATGTTGTTAACCTAAATTTTTATATTAGTTTACAATTGAATTGATAGTATTAACTAATAAATAGACAAAAATGACATAGTAACTTTGATAAACGCACCATAATATGGCAACAGATCCCTTGTTAAGTATATTAGAAAACCGAGTTAAAACAATCACAATGTCATATATCTGTTTTATGACTCTAACAACCAATCGAAGCAATTCAATTAACATGACATCAACATCTATATTATATCGCGACTTTTTTAAGTTAATTCGTCTCATCGTCAGATCTTGATGTAAAGAACATTTAAAAAACTATGACCGTCACCATGACGAATATTTCGCAATTTCCCATTTATCATCTATAGTGATATAGTTGTGTCTTGACGTCAAATTTAGTCCTTTTTCTCTGGTGTTTTGTCCGTCGTAAATAAAACCCCTTCGGTATTATGTTTAATGCATCTCACCGCATTAAAATAAATATATTTTTTTAATAACGACATAATATTACTCAATAACAACACATTCTTCGAATTTAATTAAAATTCAAATAATAAGTATTATGCTTTAATGTTATGATGTAATTACTTCTGATTTTAAAATAATTATATTTCAATAATAATGGTATTGTTACGAGTGGAGAGCGCAATCAAAAAGTGATGGACCCCGGGCTTAAACCAAGATCCTCTGGCTTGCAAGGCAGATGTTCTGTCTTCGCACCACGGCAGCCACCGCATTGCACTCTTCTACTCGTTTTCTTATAGTAATAAGAAACCCGTGACGTGTGTACACACGTCACAGTATATTATTTTATTATTGTTTTTATTTCATATTTCTATTGTTATTAATTTGTGGATTATATATATTTAAAACTTGAATCAATGTTTAAATATAACGAGCGAGCGTTAGCAAGTGAGTTTTTAGCTAGTTATAATTAAGTGCGATTGCAATAATCGGTCAGCATGAAGCTACGATTGTTGTAGAGTACTTTTTAACTTTATATTAATTTTTATTTAAAAGTAAAAACATTTGATAGTTGCAAAAGTAGTGTGGCATATACATAGATACAAACATATTTTAATATTATCTAACGAGAACTCTGAATAATAAAGTTGAGTATATGGTGTTAGGTATCGATTTGTAGAGAATTTCGCAAGCATTAATAATATAAGAAAGACAAAGTACAATAGTTGAAAGTTTTATTCAAATGTAATTAATAAATTAAACTAATGCTTGGAAAATTCGATGCAAATGTGGCGTGCGCGAAAACAGTTGTAGGCAAGAGGGCGTAGTCAGACCCGAGCTACGTAGGAATAATGGTACGAAAATTCGGCGTAAGTGAGGGAAATCTGAGAAAAAACGGCATTTCTTACTTGCTAATTTTCGGCGTCCAGGCGGGAATAATATCTCAACTACATCGAGAATAGATGAGTCTGGGCCCTATAAGCTGCCGAGCTTCTCCATCGAGCATTCGGTCATCAGGTAGCCTCCAAAGTTTAAGTAGCGACAAGTATGGCTTAGACTTTGAGTTTTTATTTTATTTCAAAGAGTATCTTGCTGTAGTAGGAGATAAAATAACAAGAGTGTGTGCTACTCTATAATAATTGATGCCAAATCCAGGTGGGCCCACACTAAGCTAAAGGTAACAAACCAAGTAATAAAAACACGCATGAGGAAATTAGGAAATCCACGAAAGAACAAAACCTAGCTGAGTTTCAAAAAATGGGACTCAAGCTGCAAGAGGCTCTGGACACATCGCCTTATACCAAGGATCGATGACTGTACTAAAAGAAGATATGGGAGAATTAATTACTAACTTACGCAGCTTTTAAGCGGACATGGATGCTTCTGGCCTAACGGCACCATTTTAAAATAGGAGACTAACTTAATCGCTTAGTATCTTTGGAAGTAAATTAAAATGCCGAGAATATCTTCTGCGAGCGCCTAAGGTATCAAAGGGGGTGGGAAGAATTAGAATGCTTTTTTTAGATCAGAGTGACACCCGACTTTAGAGGACGAGTGGCATGCAGTAAGCGATTATATATCAACGATCCTCAAGATAGCCAGACAGGACGCTTAGGTAAGAAGAAAGAGACAGTGCTGACAACCCATGAAACGGTTCTGTCAGACGCGAGACCAAACAGACCAAGTAAGAAATGCTTCTGGACTGATGTAGAAGAACGTAGGTCACAGAGTTGAGCTTTCCCTTCCCTAGCCAATGTAGAGTAACGTAGAATCTAGGGTCGAAGACATTTAAGTCCTTCTTAGACCGATTCTGAGAAAGCTAAGTATCTGAGTCGAGCCGTAGACGAAACGTCGGTATTGGGGTCGATGCTGTCTAGAGGATGGCCACACGATGCTGCACGAAGAAGAGGATTGGATCATACAGAAAGAAATACTCGCCCGGACACATCTATTAGAAGAGGGTGAAAAACATTTCATCCTTCCGCGAAGCATTATTTGACAGTCGTGCGCGGGGATCCGGGATATAGAGGATGGAGCTAGGTGGTCTTTACAAAAAGTCAGTAAGGCTACGGAGAAGATTCGCGTTACGGTCGGGTGCATGAAGTAAACCGTAAAGCGAAAGAATTTTTCGTTAGTGCGAATCCAACACACGGCATGGTTACGGGTACTGTTTCGACTGCCCTACAATGCTACATTATGGTCTATTAAAATTGTTGTCCTTCTTCACCTCTTTCTTAAAAAAAGGCATGCATACGAACATTTCCTTAAAACACATGATTTGAACTCCAAAAGCCTTAAAATACATTTCTATGAAATTTCAGCAAAACCAAACATTTTGCTACTGCAAAGCTTTCTCTAGAAGAAAGCAATGATAAACTCTAAACTGTGTTAACCTGCGTGACAGGAAATGAAATGTGCTATTCGTCGATAATTTTGGATGTGCTAGCTTCGTTGGGAGTACAGATATGCAGGTAAAAATAAAATAAAATAAAAATTATAATTGCTAAATTTCTTACCTTCATCGACTAAAACAACTTCAACAATAGCATTGAATGGAATATCAACTTTATGCGTGCACATACAGTTCGCACCACAATCAGCAGGTCTATTGTCACCATTACAAAATTGTTCTGGTGGAATATCATTTATTTGCGACAGTGGTGGTGATGGTGGGAACGTAAAAGAAATTTCATCAACTAGCGAAATCACATGATCTCCAGTAGGTGCAACTAATAAAAATAAACATAAAAAATATTTTTTTTTTATCAAAATGAATTATGTAAATCTGAATGTGTGTATGCATATACATATATATCCCTCTATTATATAGTTGTTTATGTGATTCGTAAGTCTCAGCTCCTCCTCCCCCCTCCTCATACCCCTCCTCAAAATAACCAAGAATTGTTTAAAAAATCATGTTATTTTTTAGGGCCCAAGGATCCTCCTCCCCCCTCCTCATACCCCTCCGCATGCCCCTCCTCCTATCCCTCCTCATAGTCCTAATATATCCTAATATATCCTCCTTGTATGATAATACTCATGTCCATCTTGTATAATAATATTCATTTTAAAGATGAAAATACATTTTCTAGACCTAAAAGTATCCTTTAAGCAAAAAACGTACAACACAATTTTGTGTTTTATGTAACATAAAAGAATTCAATTTTCTTATATTACTGATACTAAGTAGAATTTGAAAATGTAATTTTCTTTCTAATGTACTTATTAACAAGCTGTAGTAAATGTTACAGACTTCATATTTATCTCACCACTTTTTTTGCAAATAAACTTTATCATCAAAATAAAATTATGCAATATACAAGAATATTAAAAATAATGATAATGATATTAATTGTGTGATATTAGCTCCACATAATAATGATATTAGACTTTTAAATGATAGAATTTTGAATCTAATCGATTGGGAAACAAAAGTTTATTATAGTATAGATTATCATAGAGACGTTGATGGAACAGATGATAATATATATTTGAATTACCCTCCAGAAACTCTAAATCAGATTAAAGAGGGTCTTCCTCCCCATCAATTAAATTTGAAAATTCATGCGATAGTAATGTTGATTCGTAATTTAAGTATAAATGAAGGTTTATGTAACGGAACTAGATTAAGAATTAAAAAACTTTATGAGTTTAATACAGAAGCGGAAATCATAACAGGAGAGCACAAAGGAAATAAAGTTTATAAAATAAAATTTATACCTAGAATAACATTAAATACTGGAGAATCTTCATCCTTATCATTTATTTTATATAGGAAACAATTTCCTATTGTCTTAGCTTTTGCAATGACTATTAATAAGTCGCAAGGTCAAAGTTTTAATTCTGTAGGACTGTATATTAGAAGATCTTTATTTTCCCATGGACAACTTTACGTAGCTTTATCACGATGTAAAAATCCAAATAATATTTTCATTCAAAATGAATTTGAAAATAAATCACAGATTGAAAATATTGTGTGGAACGAAATTTTTGATAATAAATAAAAATATTAAAATGTAAATCATTCTACTGACACTAAATTTATCATTTTCCAATACATTTTCTGATAATTTATGATTAGTTTTTGTTTTAATCGTTTAGAACAATAAAATGATTTACTCATATCGGTTTACAGCATAGAGTATAAAACATATAAATAAATGTATATACATGCTAAATATTAGACAAATATGAGTAAAAATTTTAAATCTGAAAAAAATATGTTGATTTATTAAAGTGGATTAGGCCTATCGGGGATACCACTTTTTTTTGTAAATAAACTTAATCACATAAAACAAAATTATATAATCATTATACTCATCCAAGTCTTATAAACATTAAATATAAACACAAATAAGTGTAAATAAAAATGTAAACAAAACTTGTTTATGATGAACATAATGATTCTGAAATACTATATAAGCAATAAAACATTATGGGTAAAGTTTATTAACAAAAAAAAACGCACCTTTCTATTTACCTCAAGGGTGGTGTGGAAAAAATAGAAATATTTTATTAAAACTACTATATATAGAAATCATGTTTGAATTGAAATTAACATATGGGGGTTGGCGAGCGAGCAGGGGGGAACCCCCTATTATATATATATATATATATATATATATATATATAAAATAAATTCTTAGATAAAACTTATAATAGTTCGCTCGCTCTTCACATGTGTCACTTTTCCGACAGCGCTCCCGTGCTCGTGGATGCCTCCCGTCTTTACGATCTCTTGTGCGTTACTTTTTACACGTAATGAACATTCGCTAACGAAAGTAAAAAGTAGAAAAGTTTCCTTTTGAAAAGTGGTAATCAAGTAAGGAAGTGGTTTTTTCGTGCGTCGATGAACTCGTCGAAGAAGCATCAACAACAACGGGAGAAAGGAAAGGCGATTGAACCGAGGAAGTCCGAGAAAACGATATCGTAATCGAAGCCATATACTGACACACGACCGCAAAAACATCAATGATTATCAAAGGACAGCAGAAGCCGAGACTTCGAGCACCACCGCTGAGAAAAATGCAAATCGAGACGCTAGGACAAAACAGGCGAACAAAAGACAAGCGTTGTTGAACAACGTCTAAGAGGCCCATCACACAAAAAAAGTAGCATAAGAGGAGCGCCAAATTGTAAGCGAGAGATGAGTAGTAAGAGAACCAGGAATTCGTCCTCATTAATGCCCTCAGCTTTCAGTTTCTCATCCAGCCCAGCTCGAAAACGCAAAGTCTATCTTCGACTCACCAGAGAGTACGAGTTCAAGTCCAGACTCACGTGGTAGCCGCAACGACAAAGAGAACGGAATGATGACGAGGCGCGGAAAACGATCAACAAGTTCGTTGAGTTATTTTTAAGATCCTCATTGAGTTCTCTGTCAAGCACATCAAGCCCTTCGGATAAGGATAAAGAGCTGTGGGTCGAGATGCCGACTTGGTAAAATTGCTTGTAGAGACCACAGAGTCAAAAGACAAAATTTGCCAAACCATGGCTGCAGAAGTGTCAGCAGGTCCTCAATAAGGATTTGAAAAAAGGCATTATCGAGAAACTTGTTTTTTTCGAGAACTATGTAGCATTAAAAGCATCAGAACTAAACGGCGAGATAAAATCAGTCATTGAGAAAGTCTTACAAATAAAGGACCAGTACCAAATTGCCATACAAAACCAGCTGGGCCTAGAGTGCTCATACTTAAGGAAGTCTTCGTGCAACTGTCTGTCTAAAATCGATACTCATCTCCATTGGGAACAATTCCTAGGAAGCCAGAGGCAGCAAAGAAATGGAAAGATTAAGCAAGGATTTGCTCAAGTTATACAGGAAAATAGAAACAGAAAGCTTCAGCAGAACACCCTTCAAACCGAGGAACGATTTAAACTTCAGGGGCCCCTTTAACTGACGCAGCGGAGCGAGCTCACGGCAACCGGGGGCACAGCAGTTACAACCGGAGCCAACTCAAGAGCAGGATGCGAAGATATTAAGCGTAAGAAGACCAGCGAGCCACACCCGGCAATTCGTGAATGCTTGAAAGCAAATTACAAAAGATAGGAACCATGACCAGATACAAAATACTTTTTACATAAAAAGTCGTACAGAAGGTAGTACCCACGGAATCCCGTTTTCCCAAAAATGAATACAAAGCTCACGCCGACGCAGTACGAAAACCACTTGTAAAAGGTTCCATTGCGCCGTGCGATCCGAAAATAGGGCAGTTCTTGTCACCTTATTTCTTGCGCGAAGAATCGAATGGAGAGAACGGATTTAGTTTAAATCTGAAGAGTCTAAACGAATTCATAAAAGCACCCCATTTTGAAAACCCCTGCCAATTCTTTGGCACGTTTAGTTGATAGATCTCTGCTATTATATCTATCTCATTTTCCTAGACACTTTAATAAAATTTTATTTATTGTAATCTTTGTATTAATTACATTTTGATGATATCGTTTCTTCACCATCGAGTGGTAGATATCTCGGCGCTTTTGCTGCCTCCTAGAGGAAGCTTTGTAATAGTAAAATTTTTAGTTTTTTTTAAATTTCTAGAAAATACTTTTTAGTGTGTTAGAAGTTCAAATCAAGTATTTTTAGAAAATGTCCGTATGGATGTGTGTGTGTGCGCGTGCGTGTATACCGTAATATTTCTGGAACTACTCCGTCAATATCAATAAAATTTGACATGCATATATATTTTTGGATTCTGAATTCAGAAAAAAACAGTTGATTTTAATTTTTTTATGGCCATTTTTTAATTTTCAAAAAACACTATTTTGCGTTTTTTTTTAATTATCCCATTGTTACAAACAATTCAGCTATAATGCATTTAAAAGAAAATAAAATTAACAACTTTTCCGCTTTGTTCGGCAGATAAAATGAAAGAGGTGATTTTTTTGAAATTCATATCTCTGAAACTAAACGTTATAACCTCGCGAAAAAACTTATGTTGATAGGTCACGTGTCAAACTATATCCCATTAAAGTGATTTGACTACTTATTTTTTTAATATAAATTGAAAACTGAAAAAAATTACTTTTTTTGTGCCTCGATTACGGACGCAAAAAGGCCTTATTGCACTTGAGGTTTCAGGAAAAATAATATATTTTATGTGTTTTGGCTAAGTTCAATGCACAGCTTTCAAACCCGTATGGTTCATATGATATCAAGGTTTCAGTTTTTTTTTTGAAAATTTTTTTATTTCTTATATCTCTAAAACAATGTAGTCAAATGCTTCAAAATTGTATTTGGTGATTCATTATAAAAAAAACTATCTGCTGTTAAAATTTTAAACGATTTCGTTGTTAAAATTATTTTCTCGAAAATTTCGCAAGCGACCTATCTAATGAATAGCCTGTTGTTTTGATGGTTAGGTTGGTTAGAAACACATGTAAACATGCGTGAATTTCTGAGAAAAAAATTGACGACAGTGTTCGTATTCTATAATAAGAAAACAAAGGGGTCTGCAAACTTTTGGACAATGAACCATCCAAAACTTATATTAAATTATGTATAAAAAATCGCCTCATACATTAGCAAGCAGATATATAGATGTATTAAAACAATATTTTATTTATTGGACCTATAAATTTAGTTGGAGGAAGCTACGTGCCAATGAATTGGCAGAGGTATTTTTGTTTGTAAGGAAATGTAATTACTTGAAATTAAAGTAGTCATATAGTTCTAATAAGCTTCGATAATGATGATTTTTTAAAGAAAAGTTCAATTTAGTTTTCATATTATTATCGTTAGTTAAGTTCGCGTATATCACGCCTAAAATCACAAGTAATCAAAAAATTGCCATGAATAAAGTGCACATGCGAGGCTAACAATCTTATCTTCACAGATTGGTAAAAAAAAAAAAGAAAAAACAGATAAATTAAGCCTGGGTAGAAATAAATCTATTAAATATAAGCTGAGATCCAAGCGATGCAGTTTACAGTTATACAGAGTATACAGGATGAAAAATAGTATATTACGTACCAAGGGCGTAAAGTGAGTTTTTCTAGACCGAATGTGGAATTTGCAGTATGAGCCGCAAACAAGTACCTGCAACCCCACGAGGTCAAAAAGCCCACTTAGCCCTTGGTGCACACCATATTTTTTGTAACACAAGTATGGATTTCTCGCGTGTTTTTTTTTTTTTTTTTGACATGCAGAGTGGGACTAATGCAACTTTTTTCAGATGCGACAACAATAGTTGCCTCGCTTCGCTCGGGCAGTAAACTCTCACCCGCGGGAATAATCAACGACTATACTTCCTTGTTGCATAATGTACTATTGACTGGTGGGGAAACAAAAATTAAAAAACTTCCGCTGCTCGAGTATCGATAATTTTTCGAAAAATTATGTATATATATATATATATATATATATATATAATTTATGCTTGGTGGTTCTCTGTCAAATCGAAGATCAAAAACGTTTTACTTTTACTTTAACCTTTTTACTTTAACACACAGTAAATATGTATCAGAAACAGTTTCCAATGCACCTGAATTTTTTCAGATTTTTAAATTACTTTTTACTAAAATGATAGGGAGCCAAAGATGTCAATTTTGGCAATTTTTGGGTTTTCAGCACAAATTAATTAATTCATAGCTCCTCAGGGAAGCATTTTTCCCTATAGACATGAATATACTTTTTTTTTGTAAAATTTGTTCACCTTTTTAATAAAAATACTCTTAAAGTCATATATATACATATCTTATAAGCCATTTAAACCTTAATATTGGTGAAAGTGAGATTTCGATCCAGACTATGACCACCAAAAAATTCATGGAGATACCTTTTCATAGTCAGTGGATAATTAAGTTAATTTGTGCAAGATACATAATATATTTACGATTCCTCGACTTCGATAGGAATATTTGTAACAATAAAATCAAGTTCTATAATTTTTTTGGCGATGATCAAATTGTTGCAATTTATTTCTATAAGCAAACATGTATTTAATTAATTTATCACTAAGCTTTGAATTTTTAGTCAATAGTGGACATTACGGAACAATTTCCTCCTACGGTGACTTTCTTCATTTTGATGTTTGCTTTCTCTGTGATTTTTTTAGAAATGCTAATATATATATAATTTTCCGAAAAAATATCGATACTCGAGCAGCGGGAGTTTTTTTTCCCCCACCAGTCTGAAAAATAGTACATTAAGAAACAAGGAAGTAAAGTCGTTGATTATACCCACGAGTGAGAGTTTACTGCCCGAGCGAAGCGACGCAGAGAAGTACAATTGAACGTTTGAGTGAACTTACCTGCAAGTAAAACTCGATCCTAATTTTACGAGCTGCCTCGTCCGAATAGATCAAACCCAACCTTTCGTTCTTAGAGAAACATAAAATTCTGAACCTTACAACCGTAGATTTTTTAGAGGACTTTGAAATTAATTACGGGTGTCGCATACGGCATGACCGAGCACAGAAGCGCTGACGGAGCAGCGACACCCATGAAGAGCAAGCAAATTATTTTTTAAGTTTTCTACCAGAATTCCCTAGAAAACTATTAAAATCTTGTGGCCAAACGCATGGTAAGTAGCGTTCGTCTTAGTCTCAGTCTGTTTGACGGAGGTGAGCTGCGGTAACCCCTGCAGGGACGTGCTGGTCGAGCACTCAGGCGAAGCCCATTGTGCTGTGCCTGTTGTACCATAAGAAATTACTTTATAAACCCTTCTTTATAGCTTCGGCAACTTGGCAAATAGATGCCAAGCTGTTTGACCTTAGCTCCCCTCACTCCAACATGGGAACCCTCCACACCCTCTGTCTTGTCTCCATGGGAGCTAGGCATTTACACAGCAGCTGGGAGGTGGTCTCCGTTTCGTGCTCGCACCACCTGCAGCTCCCGGAGTCCCTTTTGCACCCTGTCTAGTGCCCCTGTGTGAGTTTTTAACTCACATTTGTGGCCCCATACCAATGCCCCATGAGTAAGTCTTGGTTTGATGATTGCATCATATAGCTATCTCACTTCATCTGGTTCAAGACGCCAGGTATTGCTAAAGGTGCTCCTGCAGGCCCAGAAAGTGCCTATCGCTTTTTTGCATTTATCTTTGATGTGTTTCCCCCAGTTAAGTCTGGCGTCTAGCGTGACTCGCAGGTATTTGATCTCATCCTTTACCAATTTCAGGGAGGCACCATGGAGTTGAAGCCTTTCCATCGGCTTGGTCTTATACCTGTTCGTACACAGCATGACTCTGACTTTGTTGGGGTAAACCCCCAGTTTTACTTTATTACACCATTTCTCTACCAGGTCCAGTACGAACTGCATTAGACCTATAGCACGTCCTCGTAGTCCCCCCTAATCAGGATGACGATGTCGTCTACATATGCCTGTGCGTTTATACCAGCCTCGTTCAGGATGCAGAGCAAGCTATCTACCACCAGGCACCATAGTGTCGGTGACAGCACCCCTCCTTGTGGGCATTCCTTCCTCACCACTCCTTTGCTAGAGTACGCTCCCCAGGTAGCTAATATCATGGTTCTCAGTACAAAACTGATCCACCTCGCGACATTTTCTGGTACTGCGTGTTTCTCTATGCCTGCCAAAATCGCCTCGCCAGTCGTGTAATTGAAAGCCTCTCGATGTCTAGGAAAGCCAGCAATACCAAACTCCCGTTTTTCATGCCCTTTTGAATAAAGCTAACCGCGTCTACCAGCGCTGTGTCCACCGACTTTCCTTGATTTTCTCTATTTCGACAAACATTAAATTTTTGACTTTTTTATAATCTACAAATTTTATATAATACAATAAGATCGCTCTTAACTAACTAGAACGTAATCATCAGATCATGAAGATAACATTTTTAAAATAAAAATTACACAGAAATTAAAGGGGGGGTTGGCGAGCGAAGCCCTACTAGTGTATATATATATATGTATGTATATATATATATATATATATATATATATATATATACTAGTGGGGCTACGCCCACCTGCTCGCTTCGCTCGCCAACCTACCCTATTAGTGTCTGTGTGATTTTTGTTTTCAAAATTCAATTTTCATGATCTGATAATTACGTTCTGGTTAGTTAAGAATGAAAATGTATCAGTATAATACAAAAGGTGAACTAAGAGATAATAAAATTAGATAAAATAAATTTTGTATGTACTGTAGTAAGTAAAAAGAATATAAATTAAAAGAATTATATAAACTTTATAATTCTTGCTATATATCTTCCTATATATTATATAACAACGAACTTGTGTTTTTAAATGTCCTTTGCGCCGTTTTCCACGACGGTTCTGACGTCAAAGGAGAGTATATAGTGGACTGCGCATGCGCCTGACGCTGAGTAAAGTCAAATTTTACCGCGCAAGTTTGAATAGTATAATTTTCTTTTAGAAAAAATTAATAAATATATTTTTTATCATCGAATAATTTGTAAATTATTTATAAATTGTTGCTGCTGAGAGACGCAACTATTAATAAATTAAATAACGCAACTAATATTAAATAACGCAAATCATTCGGATGATATGAAAAAATTATTTTTTAATTGTAAAATTATTTTTTTTAGTTTATAAATAATTATTTCGTAGTAAAAAAATGTATTGATAAATTTTTTTTAAACGACAATTACACTATTTAAATTTGCGCGGCAAGTTTTGGTTTGCCGCGCATGACTGTCAAAAACGGTCAGGACATAAGTAAATGTAGTTGTGTGTACTTTAAAATTTGTTTATTTATTTACCAAAAATAATCTTGATTGCATTGAAATATTGCGATTGCATTACATATTGCAAGTTGAAAATTTGCTTGGTATATTTCTTTTCGTGAGAGTTTCTACTCCCGATATTTTGTCACGTTACCGGTCCGGTAAGATGTATTATACGGTAGTGGTTACAGCAGTTAATCTATTTTAGCGACGTTTGTCAACTTCTGCTACTCGGTGATACTTTTGTTATGTACGTTTGATCTCGTAACATTCACTTCTAACCCCATCGTGACCACTATCAGCGCAAAAAAAATAAAACTGGAGAGGATGTAGTAAAATTTGATTATAATATTATTGTAAGACCACGTGTGTAAAACTATCGTCGTATAAACAACCTCAGTACCATCATTGTACTTGTACATACAGATCTGTTTTGAACGATAAACCTACTACCACTGTAAGTTATCAAACTGTCTATTACAACATTACATTTTTATTATTTTAATTAATAATTCCATCATTCATGCTTTTTAGGACTACAAGAAACACCAATATATTTATATTCTTTTGCTACTACAGCTGTCACTGCTAACCTCAACGTCGTGTTTATTTTGTAAAAGTGAGTAAGTTTTACTTATAATATTATTTTATGTATGTATTCACCCTGGCGAGAAAAATCACGTGATTTATCACACGTTTAATCACGTGATCAGTCACTTGATTTCTCACATAATTTTTCACGTGATTTCTGCAATCTCGGCAAGGAGTGAGTGCCGCCGCCGCTATATGTTGCGCGCAGCGCCACGAGCGTCGCTTTAGTGACAGACAACTTAGATAGAGAGACGATACAGGGACGCCATATTTCTAACACTCCCTCAAAACTTATACTAGTTATAGATACTTTAAATAAAGAAACGGTTTTATTTATCTCTATGTAATAATCTGGTTTCTTATCACATCTTGATGAGCCCTTCTTCGGTCACTTCGTTTAGTTTGCTGTAACAGAAAATCAAGTAAAAATTAGAACTATTAGAATGTATCTTTTCTCATCATTTCACGTCGTTATTATTCAAAATCGTATCTGATAATCGTTTATGCACTTCGAATGATAAGGGTTTAGTGAATATGTCTGCTATTTGATCTTTAGATGATATCCAACTCAGTATGATCAGTCCTCTCTGTATACATTCCTTTACATAATGTTCCCTAACTTCTGTCATGTGTCGTAATTTATTCCCACCGTTCGTTTTAGCACTTGCCTCTGCGGCTTTATTGTCACACCACAATCGCATTGGAGTGAATGAAACTTCAAGTATTAGTTTTAGAGAGTTGTTCAATGCCATTAGATCCTGACAAGCCTCGCTCATCGCTACATATTCTGCTTGGCAGGTAGATGTGTGGTTAATCCTATTTTATGAGCTGTTTCAGTGAATCTCTCATTCAATCTTTTTGGGCTGATTCGTAAACCATAGAATGCCTTTTTGATTTTACATACCTTTGTTCATTTCACTTCGTCAGAATATTGAGTACCTTCTGGTATTTCCATATATACCTCTTCGTCAATAGTACCATTTAGGAAAGCTGTTTTCACATCAAGTTAATTGTTTTCAAGTTCGGCCTCTTTTTCGTTTCATCTCTCCCTCTCCCTCCGTTTTTGTGTTATCTTCCTGATTTGTTGTCACTTCTGTTTCAAATGAAACAAACCATTTGTCCTTGTCCATATTGATTGAATCCAGTGGCCAGTTCTTAATGTCGTTCTTTCCGTATTTGTCACCATAAACCAGCTTCTCGTTGAATCGCACATCTCTGCTTTCAAAGAATTTCCCTTCTTCTGGCTTTAAAAATACATATCCTGATGGTTTATATCCAATGAACATAACACGTCGTCCTTCATACCTAAATTTAGGTCCTGTTTTTCTTTGCACTTTAATATAAGCCAATCATCCAAATCGTTTTATCTGATTTATATCAAAGTTGTGTTTTGGCACAAATACTTCCATCGGAGATTTCATATTATTTGATTTGTGGGGTGTTCTGTTGTAGGCATAGACTGCTGCGCTTAGAGCTAAGTCCCACATGTTTTCTGGTAGTTTGGAATCATACATGTATGCTCTTGTCTTCTTTTGTATGGTTTGGTTGAATCGCTCTGAGACTCCATTATGTTCAGGCGTGTCTAGACATGCAAGTTGCAGCTCAGCTCCCAGCTGGTGCAAAACATCTACGGTGTACCCACCAGTAAACTCAGTTCCTTGGTCTGATCGTAAGTAACACACCTTCGCATCGTATCCAAGTAGATTTCTGGCACTTTTTACAAATGCTTCAAAACATTTACCTGTCTCACTTTTAGCTTTCATTGAGTATGCCATGGCTAGTCTTGAATGATCATCTATAAAAACCGCTATAAATATATATCCTTTGGGATAAGATGTTGGATTGATTATTCCCATCGTATCTGAGTGAATTATTTGCAGACGCTTTTCTGTTCTCGTTTTCGTCGTTTTAAAAGGCAATTTGTTAAATTTTGAGATCATGCACACTTCACAATCAAGTATCATCTCGTCAAAAACCGCACTTTGTAATTCTTTAATTTCTGGATAACATTTTTGTAGTTCCTTTAAATATCCCAGTGATGCATATCCTATCGTCACATGCCAAAGCATGGCTTTGTTGATTTTTGTTACTTTTGGTTGATTCTTGTCGTTTGCGATGAATGAGTTTTCATTTATTGATAATTCTGTGCTGGGTAGTTCATCCACATTGCTAATTTTTCTATCCCAAATCGTTGTGTCAACATTTAGGTTCTCGTAATTAATTTTAAGCTCTTCCTTCTGTTTACTCATCGTATTCGTCGTTTTCTTATCGTTGTTCTCACTCATATCCATTTCTGTTTCTCTTCTCGTTGGGTCTTCACTTAGTATTTCTTGTTGATTTTCCTTTTCGATTTCTATTTCTAATTTCGTTTCTGGTTTTGTTAAACCTCGAGCCGTTACACTTCTTGTCAAATATCGAGGAACATCATTCGATTCACTTGTCTTTAGAAATGCTATAATTTTATTTTGAATTTTAGGTGAATTTTCGAAACTTTCGTCATTCCTTACTAGTTCAAATTCTATTATCCAGTGCGGCTGTTTGTAGATTCCTGTTGAAAACGATTCGTTCGAAACAGGATCGTATATGTCTATTTTCTCATTGTCTAAATAGATGCTTAGGCCCATGTCTGCAAATCGTCTTAATGATAACAAGTTTTCCGACAATGAACTAGCGCAAATAACATTTTCTAGTTTAATGATTTTCCCGTCTTTTGTGATAATTTCGGCTTCTCCCGCTCCATCAGTTTTCAAGTCAGCCGTCGAATCTTTATTTGTACACTTGATTGTTCCATAGTTCTCATCGTTATAAATTTTAAATATTAATTTAGAGTTCGCCAAGTGCTCAGTGGCTCCGGAATAGGCTAGAAACTTCGCGATTGATTGATTTTCTTTTACGTCTCGTCGTCAATATCTATTGTCTAATTTTTCATAAATAATCTTGGTTATTTCTGCCAGAGTATCTTTCGCACCTCTATTTTTAACAAAACCATATTGATTACTGGATAAAATATTAAATGTACTAATAAAACTCAATATTCTATTATAAATGATTTTTTCGAAGATCTTTGCTACATTGGATATTAAAGATATTGGTCTATAATTAGTTATATTCCTCTTGTTTCCAGTTTTATGTATCGGTATTATATCAGCATTTCTTAACGCAGTCGGCCATATTTTTCTATGCATATATTTATAATATGTACCAGTGGGTCTACTATTCACTGTGTTAGAGTTTTTAGTGATTTAGAGTTTATGTTGTCTACTCCTCCATTCTTTAATTTCATATTTTGAATTATGCCAGTAATTTCAAAGTAATTAGTAGGCGTAATAAAAATAGAATTATTATTTATCTTTGGTAATTTGACGTTTACGTTCATTGGTTGCACTATTTGATCACTCAATGTTTTGCCGGTGCTACTAAAGTAAGAGTTGAAATGGTTAGCAATATCTGTATGATTATTTATTAAATTTTTCCTATCATCATAAATCTGGTTTATATTTCTATCTTTTTTCGTATTTTTACCTAGTTTGTTTGATTACTCTCCACAGGTTTCTGGGATTAACACTATTTTTTACAACCTGATCTCTATCATATATTATTTTTGCTTCTTTAATTACCCTATTTAAAATTTTAATATAATTCCGATATTCTATCTTTAGATTCACATTATTTGGTTCAGTTTATCATAATTTGTATAGTATTTTTTTTCTTTCGCAAGAATTTAGTATTGCCTTAGTGATCCATTTACTTCTGGGTACTTTGTTATTGTGTTTATTGTTTAATTTCTTTATGATAGTAGCCCGTTGTACACAATTATTTCTTTTTTCTAACAATGTATTCACAGCTACATTAGGATCATGCATTGAGAATACTGTACTCCATTTTTCTCTACTGGCTATGCTACTTAATTTATCATAATTTATTTGGGTTATTGATTATTCTATTTTTTTTTCTTAAATTTACTTAATGCTGTAAATAATGGGTACTGATCTGTTACTGTACTTAATAATTTAAAATGTAAAGTGTGTATTGTCTTAGCTTTAGTAAATATATTATCAATGCATGTTCCAGTGTTATTATTCCTATCGGACGGTCTAGTAATACCTTGAAATCCCGGTAGATAACCATTATCCAAAAAATTGTTCAGAAATTCCTGACTAATATTATCTAGATTTAGTAGGTCAATGTTAAAATCACCTATAATTAAGTGATTATTAGCATATTTCTTCTTATATAGTAATTGTTTTATATTGGTAATAAATTCAATTTTTGGAATGTCATGTGATCTGTATAGTGCTGATATCTCTATATTGCCATTATCAGTTTCAATGATGAATTAATTATTTTTTTAAGTTTACCTATTTCAATAATTTCAGTACTTTCAATAATGGAATTCTCAATATACATCACTACACCATACGATTTGTTTATTTTGCTATTATTGTAATATAATTTGTATCCGTTCAGATTAAAATAGTTGCAATAATCTATGATCCAAGTTTCGACGCAAACTATAATACTTGGCTTAGTATTTAAGCTCTCAATAAGTGCTTGCAGTTGTAAAAAATTACCATTAAGGCTACGAATATTTAAGTATAAAATATATTCTTTTTTATATTTCACGTAATTATTGAGAGTGATAACACTATGAAAAGTATTTTCTGTTTGAATTATATCTTTTTGTACACTGTCAATTAACTCGATGTTCTGCTCCATGATCGTATTACCGTTTTTTAGCTGCGTCGGTTTTCCTTGGGATTGAAAGAATACTGCTGCGTGGTGATAGTGACGTCATGGATTGTGATTTCTGTCTTGCATTTGTTGATTCAGCTCCGGTGTTTTTGTAGATATCTATCTTACCGATGTATCTCTGGATAACTGGAGTCAATGGATAGTCAGTAATTGCTATATACTTTTTAATTCTGTTTATTAGAACTTGGCAGTGTTGATTATCGTTTGTAACATGCTTAGTATCGTACTGTGTTTTGTACGTATTGTTACTGTATAGGCAATTTACGCAGCACATTTCATTTATCCTGTTACAGTATACACTATTATGAGATCCAGCACATTTCAAACACACCTTTTCATTAGAGCATTTATTTCCATTATGTCCAAACCTACCACAATTGAAACAAGGTTGTAGTTTTAAGTCATCATAAACTCTGCAATTCTGGTATCCTACAAAAATTCTGTTTTTGCTTTCTCTAATGTGTTTGTATATTTCAGCAGTAACTTCTAAAATGACACTTTGTAATTTTGTTTTTTTATTTACGTACGTGTGCACAACTGTACATTTACTTTCAAATTTCTTAAAGTCTCTAGTATTTATATCCTCTTCTATAGTTTTTATGTCCATTTGTTCATAGTTATCAAATCCGACTCCTTTAAGCCTGGGTTTTTTAACCTCTTCCTTTTCAATAGTACATGTATTGGATACTTTCTTAGTTAGCGATTTTTCGGTATCAAACTTGCTTCATTCGTGCAGCTAATAATAACTTCACTATCATTCTTGAATATTACTTTCTTTGTTTGAATTGATTTTTCTTTGTTCAAATAATGAGTGACATTTCTCTTCAGGTCATTACCATCATCTCTATTTTTCTTCTTTATAATGATTTTGGGAATTCGTTTTTGTTTAGGAATTTCATCAGTAAGAACTTGGGAAAAAGACTTGTGCTTAACTTGTTTAACATGATTCAGATGTTCTTTGAGTAATGAGTTTTTATCTTGTAGTTCAATGTTTAATAATTTTAGTAACTTGTTTTCTTTCTTTAGATTATGTATATCTTTTGTTTCATCCTCATCCTGCTGACTGGCACTGGAGGTATTATCTTCTTCTAATTCATTTAATACCATTTCTCTTATTTCGTTTATCATACTTAATCTTAACTGTGCAATTACTTTTCTTGTATCTTCATTTAGTGTTGACTCATCGTAGTTTTAGTTTATGGCATTGTGTTCAGGGAAAATTACCATATTTTCCCCAATGAATTTTGTGTTATTCAATCTTTCAAAACAACTCTTATCATAAACACCACCACAAATAAAACACATCACAATTGAAACTTTTTTATTTTTATGGCACTTGAAAAAATTTATATCAGCCTTGTCAGGCGGCTTACTTTCGGGTGGCGCCATCGCACCGACTCACCGATGCTCTATCATTTTATTAAATTTGAGCTCCATCTCCTGTATATCATCCTTTTGTGTATTGTCGATTTATTTGGTATATTTTTTATTTTGTATTTTGATACAAATCTGTGTCTTTCGTTATCAGTTTTGAATGCTTGATTAAGGCTTGTACCAAAGGTATTTTTCATTACATGAGAATTTTTACCTGTGCCTGTTAATTGAGTTTCTACACCAATTTGTGTGTATCTTACTCCTGGAATAGAACACTTCGTGTTGAACCCCCATGTTTGATCGGGTACTTTTTCCAAATCCTCATCTTCCTTTTCGTTTGGTTCGCATCCTAGATCACTTTCGTTGTTTTCGTTCACATCGTTCTCATCGTGGGCCCTTTCTGACTCTGTCATTGAGCGCTCATCTTCCGGTACACTTCTGTTTGTTGCTCTTATTGTCATCACCATGTCCTTTCCCTTCTTCCTAGCGTTTGTCACAGCTTCTGAGAGTACTCGTAGTTCTTCACTGGTGATATTGAGTTTTGCTGTGAACAATTATCTTGTTGTAATTTGTTATGAATTTTATGGTACATACTTGCTTTTTGATTGGTAGACTGAACACAAGTCATTTCGAACAAACGCATTTATTAGCATTTGCGTCTGAACACAAGATCGCATCTGCTATTTTTCTTACATGTATGATCAATAGTTTAATCGTTTTTAATTCTTACACATTAGGCTACAGGATTTTATTTTATCTAATATTAGTTAGCTAATTTATTATAGCTTTTAACTTGATCAAGTTGAATTTTATTTATGGTTTAGTGTAACAAACCTATTCTGTACTCTTCACCCTTCATCGTTTTGACGCAGATACTCTCATCTTCAATCAAAATTGCTATCTGCTACCCAGGATGTGATTTCTGGAAATACAACTTGCAGACGTGATTTCTCAGAAATGTATGTAGTATCATGTTGTCTAGACAAACAAAAATTTCAATTTATATAGCGCTTATATATTTTATATCAATTCGTTAGCATCGATTTCCCTATCGTTTGATTAACATGTCGTTCTGTTCGTAAATATCTTATAAGATTTGAATTTTAGTTTTTTAATTATAATCAATTCGTTTAATACAATAATTTCGTTGCAGGTAACCAGTCATAATTTTATTTTCGAATTGTAAATACTCATTGTCCGAACTATAGTCACTTTCAATTTTTCAGAATCGGTAACAACGTGCGAGTTCATACACCGCGTCTCCAGTGCCGCATGTTATACTTCTCTCTCTCTCTCTCTCTCTCTCTCTCTCTCTCTTCGTCATGGCGCGCTCGCCTATGTTTTCTCTCTCTCTTTTTCTTTTCGTTTTGATAGCGTGCCTAGCGATCCGTTCGCTCTCCCTCCCTTCGTCATATCGTGCTTACTAATTCTCTCTCTCTCTCTCTCTCTCCTCCGTCGTATCACAGCACGCGCATTCATGTTCTCTCTCTCTCTCTCTCTCTCTCTCTCTCTCTCTCTCTCTTGTTCCCCCCTCCGATTCCAGCACCACGCGCTCGTTCCCTTCTCTGTTACCGGCAAAGTGCAGGGTCCTGTCGACGTCCATATTACCATTTCTCGGAATTCGGCGCTTCACCGGTTTTTGTTTGACATCAAGATTTTGATGTTTGAGAGATTCTCGCGCCGTTCTTATTTCTTTCGAGGTCGAGATTTTTGACATATAAACGCGCACTAGATCCTTCTCACGATTAACTTTCGAGCACTTTTTATAACACGCGTCACACAAATCTTTCACTTACCGCAGTCATCCGCTTTCTCGTCGTTCTTTACCATCGTCTCCTCGTTCTCGGAAGGCACATTTTCTTTCATCTTGCTTCCTTTTCACCTTTCAAACTTTCCTTTGTTTTGTTTGCGGCGTCCCGCTATTCTTAATATTTCACTGAACACTAATCGCTGCGCGCTGGAAACGTGCTGGGCCCATAACCTGTTGGTATTATGGGTTTAGTTAAAGAGGCCTTTTCTAAACTATAAGTCAAACTTTATTAGGACACGTATTTACACTGCGCAATCTCGGCAAGGAGAGAGTGCCGCCGCCGCTATATGTTGCGCGCAGCGCCACGAGCGTCGCTTTAGTGATAGAAGATAGACAGACGATACAGGGACGCCATATTTCTACACGGCCAGACATCTCTTACTCTGTAAACGTTCTCGGTCGACATCAAACTAACCCAACTGAAGATGACTGGAAGATGGTCAAACGGGTTTTTAGATACCTGAAGGGTACAAAATCACAAGGACTAAGATATTTAGCTAAAGAAAACGATGTGCAAGCCTATTCCGATGCGAGCTTTGCTGACTTTAAAGGTTCAGTGACGACGTGTGGATTTGTTATCAGACTATTTGGAGATTCAGTGACCTGGAGAACGCACAAACAGTCTTCAGTGGCTCTATCTACCTGCCAAGCAGAATATGTAGCGATGAGCGAGGCTTGTCAGGATCTAATGGCATTGAACAACTCTCTAAAACTAATACTTGAAGTTTCATTCACTCCAATGAGATTGTGGTGTGACAATAAAGCCGCAGAGGCAAGTGCTAAAACGAACGGTGGGAATAAATTACGACACATGACAGAAGTTAGGGAACATTATGTAAAGGAATGTATACAGAGAGGACTGATCATACTGAGTTGGATATCATCTAAAGATCAAATAGCAGACATATTCACTAAACCCTTATCATTCGAAGTGCATAAACGATTATCAGATACGATTTTGAATAATAACGACGTGAAATGATGAGAAAAGATACATTCTAATAGTTCTAATTTTTACTTGATTTTCTGTTACAGCAAACTAAACGAAGTGACCGAAGAAGGGCTCATCAAGATGTGATAAGAAACCAGATTATTACATAGAGATAAATAAAACCGTTTCTTTATTTAAAGTATCTATAACTAGTATCAGTTTTGAGGGAGTGTTAGAAATATGGCGTCCCTGTATCGTCTCTCTATCTAAGTTGTCTGTCACTAAAGCGACGCTCGTGGCACTGCGCGCAACATATAGCGGCGGCGGCACTCACTCCTTGCCGAGATTGCAGAAATCACGTGAAAAATTATGTGAGAAATCAAGTGACTGATCACGTGATTAACCGTGTGATAAATCACGTGATTTTTCTCGCCAGGGTGAATACATACATAAAATAATATTATAAGTAAAACTTACTCACTTTTAGAAAATAAACACGACGTTGAGGTTAGCACTAACAGCTGTAGTAGCAAAAGAATATAAATATATTGGTGTTTCTTGTAGTCCTAAAAAGTATGAATGATTGAATTTATTAATTAAAATAATAAAAATGTAATGTTGTAAAAGACAGTTTGATAACTTACAGTGGCAGTGGGTTTATCGTTCAAAACAGATCTGTATGTACAAGTACAATGATGGTACTGAGGTTGTTTATACGACGATAGTTTTACACACGTGGTCTTACAATAATATTATAATCAAATTTTACTACATCCTCTCCAGTTTTATTTTTTTTGCGCTGATAGTGGTCACGATGGGGTTAGAAGTGAATGTTACGAGATCAAACGTACATAACAAAAGTATCACCGAGTAGCAGAAGTTGACAAACGTCGGTAAAATAGATTAACTGCTGTAACCACTACCGTATAATACATCTTACCGGACCAGTCACGTGACAAAATCTCGGGAGAAGAAACTCTCACGAAAAGAAATATACCAAGAAAATTTTCAACTTGCAATATGTAATGCAATCGCAATATTTCAATGCAATCAAGATTATTTTTGGTAAATAAACAAACAAATTTTAAAGTACACACAACTACATTTACTTATGTCCTGACCGTTTTTGACAGTATTGTGCGGCAAACCAAAACTTGCCGCGCAAATTTAAATAGTGTAATTATCGCTTAAAAAGAAATTTATCAATACATTTTTTTACTACGAAATAATTATTTATAAACTAAAAAAAAATAATTTTACAATTACAAAATAATTTTTTCATATCATCCGAATGATTTGCGTTAACTCTCTCAGCAGCAGCAATTTATAAATAATTTACAAATTATTCGATGGTAAAAAATATATTTATTAATTTTTTCTAAAAGAAAATTATACTATTCAAACTTGCGCGGTAAAATTTGGCTTTACTCAGCGGCAGGCGCATGCGCAGTCCACTATATACTCTCCTTTGACGTCAGAACCGTCGTGAAAATCGGCGCAAAGGACATTTAAAAACACAAGTTCGTTGTTATATAATATATAGGAAGATATATAGCAAGAATTATAAAGTTTACACAATTCGTTTAATTTATATACTTTTTACTTGCTACAGGACATACAAAATTTATGTATGATTTTTGTAAAAAAAAATTATTTGAAAAAATGTTATAAATGTGCATATAAATGGCGCATTTATGATTGTGAAATCTGCTCAAAAAAATATAAATATAAACAATATTTGATGACTCACATGCGAGCGCATAATACCAATAAAAGTACAAATGTTTAATTTGTCTGAAAGGTTTACGGATAAAAGTAATCATAATTGACAATATAAAATACATGTTTAATTTAAGCATGGTTTGTTAATGCTATAACAACATGTTAATGCATAATACATATGATTATATGTGTATTACACGTGTAATACTTTGTAGATTTGTAATATACTATCTTTTTGTGCTTAATAATTGGTATATTTATAAAATAAAAATAATCATTGCATTATTAATGTTTATTGATTAATGATAGAAAGTTGACAATTATTTTATCTAATTTTATTATTTCTTAGTTCATCTTTTGTATTATCCTTATACATTTTCATTCTTAACTAACCAGAACGTATCAGATCAAGAAAATTAAATTTTGAAAACAAAAATCACACAGACACTAATATGGTGGGTTAGCGAGCGAAGCGAGCAGGGGGGCGTAGCCCCACTAGTATATATATATATATATATATATATATATATATATGGGACGTTTCACGTCAACCGGACCATCAGTGCACCCAAAATTTGGGTTAACCTAACAAGACGTTTGAGGTGTCAAAATGATCGTCTGGTCAAGGGCTTCTGAAAAAGTTCTGGTCTTTTCAATAATCCAATGTGGCGCATAAAATATGGAGCCTGAAACCCACGTTTTCATAGCACATTCAACAAAAACAGTAGTAAAAATGTTCTAATTTGTGAAATATTCCACCTAAAAGCATGTACAACTCATGATAGGATATATTATTGACAATGCTGACGGAATTCCAAAATCAAAAATGGCGGAATCAAAATGGTGGACATTATACCTCCACCAAACCCATTTTACCGCAACAAATGATTTTTGATCAGTTGAAAGTACCGATATGGGGGTTTTCAGGGTCACTGAATCTTATTTTAACCTCGACATTTCGAAATTCGAAATGGTGGATCCAAAATGGCGGACATTATACCACCACCAAACCAATGTTACCGCAACAAATTATTTTAGATCAGTTTAAAGTATCGATATGGGGATTTTCGGGGTCATTGAATCTTAGCTTGACCTCGAAATTTCAAAATTTAAAATGGTGGATCCAAAATGGCGGACATTATACCGCCACTAAACCAATTTTACCGCAACAAATTATTTTAGATCAATTTAAAGTATCGATATGGGGGTTTGTGAGGCAAATGGTTATAAATGTATTATCGGAATCAGTATTTGTGCACATGAATCTTATATTTTTCCGGTCTATTAGATTTAGAACTAACTGTCTGCGGTTTTTGCACTTACATTTTTCTATTGTTCTGTGTATATGTACATGCCTGCGTGGATGAAAAAAATATATAAATTAGCCAAATGAATCAATCTTTAATGACATTTTGTGCACTCTTATCAATTCTGGCTCCTCGTTCGTGGAGTTTTTACTGGTGATAAATGGCTTTCGCCGATATCATAAATTACTCTGTTCCTAGGTTCATTGGCATTTGAGTAATGCATGACTTTCAACGTTTCATTATTTTCTGGGATAAATCCATGCCCCATTTGTATGTTTGTGACAGGTGGACAGTTTTTAAATCTCTTTGTTAGGAATTGACGAGTTTGTTCGTGATCTTTTTTGGTGTATGAGAAAAATTTTATATTGAATGATCGCCCATTAGCCCATGAATAAAGAGCTTTAACATCTAGAATTGCTTAATTTTTTGCAGCTTGTAAGCTCGCTCTTATAGCTTCTCTCTTTACTATCGCTCCAACTCCATCGCAACTACCTTTTCCGTGTGCTGTTGCAAAACAGTGCCATTCAGCATCAACGCCAAAATCTCTCTTATGACTCATTAAACTACTCATTAGATAACGATTTTCAAAATGCTGTTTAGCACCATCAGTAGCATATATTACCTTTTTTACTGTGGGACAAACCTTGCGAATTTCAGGTATAAGCTTTTGCTGCATTATGTATACTGCAGTGGCATCATGAGTAGTACAGTCGGACCTAGATACTGTACTGAAATGCTTTAGCTTGCCTTCAGATTTATAATAAACAACAGCAGAAAAAATCGTACTTTGATCATTATTAAAATGAAATGCCTGTGCAGCAACTTGGGCTGTAAAAGCATAGTTCTCAGCAAAATCCAATTGAGCAAGAACCTCTTCATCTGAAAGATTATTTTTCTTCCCAGAAATAAACTTTGATTGTTCCTTAGCGATGAAGTGATGAGGTATCAACTTTTCTAGGCTAGAACATAAAGTTTCAATAAATTCTTGCGATGCTAGGCATTGTTTTATCAAAGTCTATCTATCGGTTGATTGCCACGTGCTGAAGATGACTTGATCAATATTGTGCTCATCCATAATGTTCTCAACGTAATTAGAAAACTTTTGAATGTCCGGACAAAATTTTCATTCATTCAAATAACAACTTGGTTTGGGATCCTCACATAGAACGAAATTCAAACAATCTTTATAATTCTTCAGAATATTGTTTGAGATTTTTTCTATATTTACTGCATTAATCATCGCTTTGAAATTTTGGTGTATCGTACATACACATACATTGTGTGTACCAGAGGATCCTGCAAAGACACAACATTTTGGTCTCAGTTCCGCAAACTTGGTAAGCCCAATCGGATGTTCAGGAAACTGTTCTTTAAATTGATTATGAAGGTTCTTAATATCAGTAAGTAATAATCTTTTCTGCACTTTTATTTTTTCACCATATAAATAAATACTGACGGTATCTTTTTTATTTGGCATAATTCTGCTGTTAAGATCATTTTCGTAAAAATCTTCAACTTTCTGAGTAGTTTCTGCAGGTAATGTTTTTCCACGTTTTGCAACAGGAGAAGCCAAAACTTCATCTGATTCTCTTAACTGTTTTGCTTTACGAGCCATTCTGTGAGACACACCAAATTGGTTCATAATTTTACGTATTGCCCAGTGTTCGGGCAAAATAGTAAGAATACTGACACGTAATGGATCGTTCTCCGACAGGGATTGGAATTTATTTTTAAGTCCAGTTAAAATATCTGTAAGATCATCTTGCATAGGTGCATCCGTGTTTGAAACCGAAGGTGAGTCAGTCTCTGATTCAAAATCAACACTCATACTGACGTTTGGAGATGACAAATCATGTAGTTTGTAAAAGGATTTTCTACATGTATCACAAACCAGTGAAGATGTTGGATAATCAGGATAGGCATCTTGAAATTCTTTGGAGATCTTCCTAAGAGATTTGCTGTGTCCTGTATTAATATCAAATGGATTAACGCATCTATCGATACGATATTTTTTCGCAGGAGAAGACATTGTTGTAGGATATGAGAAAGCACAACCAAAACAAAAAAAAATGTTAGAAATAACAAAATTACGGCTAGTACAGTTGAACAAGGAGTTGCCGATAAAGTAAGACTTACTCAACAACTGACAAGGATGTTGAAGAAGAAGTCGCCAATGTATCTATTAATGTACCTATTAACTATCCTAAATAGGACTGTTGGAGAAAAAGTCGCCTATGAATAAAGCCGCTGATGGACTTGCTCACCAACTATCCTGAAAAAGACTGTTGGAGAAAAAGTCGCCGATGAAGAAAGCATTCCTTGAAGAAAATATTCCTTTCTATGGGTTGCTAAACGTGGGAAGGGGTTGGGGGTGTAGGTAAAAAAGAGGGATGAAATAATTCACTTGAAAGCAATAAATTCCTTTGCCACAAAACAGTTTTATTTGCTGAAGTTTTTGCACAAGATGTCATTGGACACGAGCCGTGTACTTGCAGCATTAGACTGTTGGAAGAGGGGCGAGGTACAGCGCTGGACCCGATCTCCTTATGTGCCCTCCTTATGAGAGCCTGCGGGTGGGTTATGACAAATATCCGCCAGTTTATATTGGCCATATTGAATTTTGAAATTTCGAGGTTAAAATAAGATTCAGCGGCTCCTTAAACTCCCATACCGATACTTTAAACTGATTTAAAATCATTCATTGCGGTAAAATAGTTTTGGTGGTTGTATAATGTCCGCCATTTTGGATCGACCATTTTGGATTTTAAAATTTCGAGGTTAAAATAAGGTGCAGTGGCCCCAAAAACCCTCATATCGATACTTTAAAGTGATCTAAAATCATTTGTTGCGGTAAAATTGGTTTGGTGGTGGTATAATGTCCGCCATTTTGGATCCACCATTTCGAATTTTGAAATGTCGAGGTTAAAATAAGATTCAGTGACCCTGAAAACCCCCATATCGATACTTTAAACTGATCAAAAATCATTTGTTGCGGTAAAATGGGTTTGGTGGAGGTATAATGTCCACCATTTTGATTCCGCCATTTTTGATTTTGGAATTCCGTCAGCATTGTCAATAATATGTCCTATCATGAGTTGTACATGCTTTTTGGTGGGATATTTCACAAATTAGAACATTTTTACTACTGTTTTTGTTGAATGTGCTATGAAAACGTGGGTTTCAGGCTCCATATTTTATGCGCCACATTGGATTTTTGAAAAGGCCAGAACTTTTTCAAAGGCCCTTGACCAGACGATCATTTTGAGACCTCAAACGTCTTGTTAGGTTAACCCAAATTTTGGATGCACTGATGGTCCGGTTGACGTGAAACGTCCCATATATACTAGTGGGGCTTCGCTCGCCAACCCCCCATTTTAATTTCTGTGTAATTTTTATTTTAAAAATGTTATCTTCATGATCTGATGAATACGTTGTAGTTAGATAAGAGCGATCTTATTGTATTATATAAAAAAGTCAAAAATTTAATGTTTGTCGAAATAGAGAAAATCAAAAGAAAAAAAGTAAAAGTACTGAATTAACGTCGAACTTTTACTGCTAATGGCATTTAAAATATATAGTTTTTTCCATTTTTTCGGAAATTGTTTTGAAATTAATTTTAATTCTTCTTATTTTTGATTATATGTTACAATTATAAATAAGTCTGGTCCGCCACTCTTTCTTATAATAACCATTGCGGGTTTGTTGTATGTCCTGTGGCCTCTAATATATGTTGATGATCGATCTTTTTGTTTTTACGTAGCATAATGAGGAAAAAAATTTGTTTTTTATTTTATCAATGTGTTTTGGTTTCATAGAGATCAAAATAGTAAATGTGTACCTAAACGTGAATAATATTTCCTATCTTTTCACCGCGGATAATTTAAATAAATATATAATATAGTATATAATTTTAAACCATAAACATTGAAAGTTAACTAACAGTACATTTTAAGTAAGTTAATCATACAAAATTCGTGTTATTGCTGTGTGGTGGACTGGGGGGGGGGGGGAGGGCATACACATTTTTAAAAATAACATAAAAATTAACGATTTTTACGTTATTTTGTGGGGGGCTAAGTGGGGTGGCTGTGGGGGGGGGGGGAGTATTGCCAAAATAACTATTATATATATATATATATTCGCCTACGGCGCCTTCGACTACTACTAGTGCTCAAACATCATTCAAGTCTGGAAAAGTACATTCGCCCCTAGTTGTACAATGTACTATTTCTATAACTTCAGAAGATATAACTAAACTCTTAAAACTAAAAATACGCTATAAAAAAAACGAGTCAAAAAATCTAATAATAGACTTTTTTCACATCGTGTTACATTAAAAACAAGGAAAATGAGACTTTGTTGCTTAAAATGCATTGACCTGAACTACCTTTGGCTTCCGCTTCCGCTGACGGCAAGACGGGAGTCCGGTCAAATAGCCAGTACCAGTCAATCGGCTAAGGCGAGTGCGTGATATTGCTTGATGTCTGCCAGAAACTTTCCAGAGAGCCAAGCACTTTGTTCTGGGTAGGAGGTTCGGAAGAGTGGAGGTGGGCTAGTCATGTGTTGGGGCCATGTCAGCTTCCTCCATAGACGGAGGGTCTCGAGGGTGGTCGGACACATACCGGGATGAAGACTATTATCGAACATGGATAATTTAACCGAGCAAGGAGAGAAATCAGGAAAAGGAGCTCTCGAGATCTGGAATACAATCCGGGATGCTGAGCGAGAACGAGAAAGCATATGGGAGAAGATCCAAGACAGGCTGGACTCTATGGATAATGTTGTGTCAAACGCATCCGACATTCATAAGTCTATTAAAGGCGATCTATCGGCGATTATGATTTAGGTTAAGCGGCTTAAGGGAGGACATGTGGCGCTGGAAAAGAGCAAGGAGAGCCTTGGATTGATGCTCAGTAAAGCGGAAATGTTACCCAACCAGCAGCATATCTAGAAGGAGGACAAGGCATCACAGACGATAGAAGCATCAAACGCGGTGACGACATAAACGCTAAATAAGCGTAAGGCAATGTCACTAAACCAGGTAGAAGAGCGACAAAAAAGCTACGTTAAGAGACCCAGGAAAGATAAGGAATTACCCTCTGTGGTAGCCACATCAAAAATCCAATCACAGGTGTCTTCGGAAGAAAAGGCAGACCCACCCTGGCAGGAAGTTATTACCAGAAAGGTGAAGAAAAGTGAAAGGAGAGTAAAAAGGATATACATGAAGGCACTGGTGCCAAGAAAAAAAATGGCACTAGAGAACTACGAGACGGACCCACCAGATCTGATGCACTTGTTATAAAAGCTGCTGTGGGAAATTCGTATGTTGATATTTTAAGGAAAATAAAAGCGGATCTCAATCTGACGCAGCTTGGTAAAAGCGTAAATAAGATACGCAAAATGGTGGCAGGAGATCTTCTTTTGGAGCTACTACGCACCAAAAAAGTGAAAAAGCAGGAACTTTAAAAAGCGGTTAAAGCGGTGCTGGTCAAAGAAGCCACAATCAAGAGGCTTCAGCATGAAGTGGTCTCTGAAATAAAAGACTTTGACATGCTTACCTCTAAACAGGATATTCTAGAAGCCGTTAGTAGAGAGTTTTAAAAAGAGAAAAAAGTAGTAAAGGAGACGTCCGTAAAGACCCTTGGAAAAACGTTGCGAGTGCCACTGGACCAGAAGACGAAAACAACGGGCGTGGAAGAAATACTATAAAACTGGTAGGGAGGCCAGGAAATAGTAGATGCCCGCGGGCAAGAAATGAAGAACGCTAAAAGGAGTCTTAAGAAGAGAATTCGTGAAGAGCTACGTGCTGCCACCGAAATGCCTGGACCTATTACACCGGGTAGTGACTACACTGTTCTCTAGGCAACTGAAAGAGCCAAGTGTCTTCGAAAGAGGTGTGAATGAAGAGACAATCCCACCGATCGCGATTAAGGAATTGTTAGCAGCCTGCAGAAGGGTAGGAAACAACAAGGCCTCAGGGCCGGATGGCAGCCCAAATATTGCATTGAAGCATGCTATTCACGCTCATCTAGAGATCTTCATAGACTTGTACAATACATGTCTAGAAGAGGGAACATTTCTCACAAACTGGAAGAAACAGCGACTAGTGCTTCTGCCAAAAGGATAGAAACTACCCTAGGAGTCCTCATCATACAGACCGCTCTGCATGCTGGATATTCCAGGCAAGATCCTGGAACGCATTATCTGCGTCAAATGGATCATTTTATAGAAGGAAAAGGTGGATTAGTGAAACACCAATGTGGCTTTAGAAAGAAGCGTTCAATCCTGGACGCAGTTAGTCTAGTGATTGACACTGCACAAACAGCGATAAAGGGGAGGGAGGAAAAAGGAGAAACTCTAGGGGAAAACGAATAGACTCTATTCTAGAAAGAGCATCCGCCACCACATTGTCCGAACCTTTGACGTGTTCGATACTGGTAGTGAACTGACAAATGTATCCTAACTGACGCAAACGACGCGGAGGAGCTTTATCATTGTTTTGAATGAAAGCGTAAATGAGTGGCTTGTGATCGATAAGAATCGCGAAGTCACAGCCCTCAACTATGTATGAGAAATACTTCACTGACTCGAACATTGCAGTGAGTTCCCTGTCATAGGTACTGTACAATTGTTGAGCTGGGGTGAACTTTTGTGAGAAATAAGCTAAAGGTTCCCAGATGTTCGATAGTGGTTTCTGTTCTACAACAGCACCCATCGCTACGTCGGACGCATCCGTTACAAGGCGGAGTTCTGCGCCGCAGCGAGGATGTACGAGCAGAGAAGCATTGGCGAAATCTGATTTGATTTGCTCGAAGGCTTTGCTAGTCTCTGCAGTCCATTCGATTGGACGTTTGTCATTTTTATGAGAGTCCCGAAAGTATGCGTTCAGAGGAACCTGAGCCTCCGCGGCATGAGGGAGGTTGCGGTGATAAAAGTTCACCATGCCGAGAAAGCGGCGCAACTCCACCACAGTGCCGGGCTTGAGAAAATCCATCACTGCCTTGACCTTCTCCTGAGTTGGACGAATGCCCTGCGAGTTGATGTAATATCCCAAGAAGACGAGTTCCTCTATCAGAATATCGTCAATATAAATAAAAACAAATTTCAAGTCCCCTAACGCTCTGTTGATGTACCTTTGGAAGGTTTGGCTAACGTTGCGCAAACCAAAGGTCATGTACATAAATTCAAATAAACCGAAGGGCGTGATTATCGCCGTTTTTTCAATGTCTTCGGTAGCGATGGGAATCTGATTGAAAGCTCTTAAGAGATCTAAAGAAGAAAAGATTTTCTTTCCATGCAGTTCACTGGTACAGTCGTACAAGTGCGCTGTAGGGTATTTGTCAGGGACGGTCTGTGCGTTTCGAGCACAGTACACGCCACAAGGACGATAAGACCCATCTTTTTTCAAGGCCATGTGTAACTGGCTAGCGTACGGACCGCTGCCAGGCCTACAGATGCCGGCGTCTTGCCAGGTTTTGAATTGAGCTTTGACTGCTCTGAGCTTTTCCGCGGAAAGTCGACGTGGACGCTCAGAGACAGGCGGACCCGTGGTGTAGATGAGATGAACGATGTCCGGTTTGAACTGAGGATCGTGCGGAACTGAGCCTGTTATTTTAGGAAACTGGGCTAAAAGTCGAGCAAATTTGGAGCTAGAAGCTACTGAATGGATTCCGACACATGGAACCATTTTGATTACACCTACGGATGATAGTGACGTGACCGAGTCTATGAGACGACGGTTACGAATGTCTACAGTTAAACCATAATGAAATAAAATGTCTGCCCCTATAATTGCGTGAGACACGGGCGCAATGACAAAATTCCACGCTATGGGACGATTCAAGCCCAAGTCTAACAGCAGGAACGTTTTACCAAACGTGTCAATGGTTGTGTCGTTGGCCGCATAAAGCTTGCGCGAAGAGGGTTTCGAACTGACCTTGGAACAAGCTGGGAGTACAGAGATTTTTGCACCTGAATCTATGAGGAATCTACGACCTGATTTTAGGTCTCTGAGTGTGAGACGTTTCGAATCTAAGGAACCACCCCCTGACGTTTCTGCAAGGAAGGGTTCACTTAGTTTTTTGACGACCACAATTTCCATATTCTGAACACCACTTCCTGCAGGATATGGGGTTCTCTGGATATTTACGGTGTGCCAGGCAAAGCCTTGAAGAGTCACGAGACTTGGAACGGCCTCTGGACCTGCCTCTGTTACCACCATTATTAGAATTGGAATGAGCTTTCACAGCTTGGACCGAGCTTTCAAGCTTGTCAAGCCTAACCGTAACTGTGCTGAATAAATCGGCCAAGCGTTTGAACTCAACGTTTTTGAGGAAATACTGGGAGAATCAACCTCTTTCGAAACTGCTGCCATACGAGCCTCTGATTGAGTGTTTTCAACAATCTTATCAGCCAAGGTGGCAAGCTGGTTGAGATCATCAATACTTGAAGCAATTATGATTGCCCAGTGATTGGGTTGTAGTTGATCGAGAAAAATCGATTTGAGAATGTTCTCGTCGCATCGAGAACCTTCATCGAGGTGCCTGAGCCTGCTCAAAATTAACGAAGGCTTGCCATCATTGAGCACCTGCCCTTTAAGGAGTTGGCGAAGCTTACTCTCTGCAGAAGAGGCGATGAGCCTCTTTTTGATCTGCGTATAAACATCTGCAGGCTGAGGCTCTTTGGCCGCAATGTCAATAATGACTGACATGGCCTCGCGATCGAAAGATTGAATGACGTAATCCGCCTTGGTACCTTCAACCGTAATGTTGGAGTGACGGAAAGAAGCATCAACCCTGATGAAAGGGGGCAGCTTAGGGGCCTGATATGCCTCGACGCACCCGGAACCCACACGTACTAATAACGCATTGGCAGCCGAAAGCTCGCTCTCAAGACGTGCGGCACGCTCTTCCGGAGATTCGGTAGGAGCCATGGTTGTCCTAATTCCTTACGTCGCAATGCGTATTACAAACTAACCTTGGAACACGCTTAAAAACTAACACTGCAAATACCTCGGAAAAATTCGCTAAATGATGCTGGACGACGGATGATGGCTGGATCTGCTGCGATGTCTCGGAGATAATGTCCGGGTTGACGTGCTGCGAGAAGCACGCCGTCGATCAAAGCTGCCGCAGGACAGGTGCAAAAGGCGGTCGCCGGGCGAGGCTGACCGCGGCTCGAATGCCGCCGATGATGATGCTGCTGCTCGAGGTTGCTGGAGACGGCGGTCGCCTAGAGAGGCTGACCGCGGCTCAGATGCCGCTGAAAAAACGCTGCTCGAAGCTGCTGTACGGCGGTCGCCTAGAAAGGCTGACCGCGGCTGAGATGTCGCTGATGAAGTTGGACGACGCTGCTGCAAAGGCGGTCGCCTATAGAGTCTGACCGCGGCTGGAACGCCGTCGACGAAATGAGCTTGTTGTCTGGTGCACGGCGGTCGCCAAGGAGGCTGACCGCGGCAGGAATGCCACTGGAGATGCGATGAGCACGGCAGCGGGGCACGGCGGTCGCCTGAGCGGCTAACCGCGGCAAAAAGCCCGCCGGCAAAGATGACGCAATTCCCGGAAGAAGTGCTGCTCCTGGAGACGGCAGGACGAGTGGTCACACGCTCGCCTGCTGAAGTCGGGGTCACCAATGTAAGAGTGGGCGTCCGAGATGACGCCGAAGTGAGTCCTACTCTCACGTGTGGAATGGTAAGGAGTAGCCAAGAAGAAGAAAACGTTCTCTTATCCGAGACAAAGACTTCTCTTTATTGAGTAGCTGTTGCTGGCACAAGCGCCGAAAACGTTATGCCGCGCGCAGGCGGCTACATGCGCTCCTTCGTTCTCTCTCTCTCGCTCCAACCAATATGGCGGACATCCCCACTCCTGACTTACGCAGGCTAGCTGGGGAAGCTCCCTACAACGCGTGGTGAATTGTGAATAGCGCGGGGTGAAATCGCAAATGGCGGAAATTACTTGTATACGGCATGTACACATGCTTTGAGGTCCTGGCTCCTGTTTACTGTTAAAATCAGTAAAATCCTTTAATTGTAAGTATACAATGCCATAATAACATTTTATTTCTTATTATCGTCATTTTCTAATTGTGTTATATATCAGTTTTAGCTCATTGATATAGATGGACATATAGGAGAGGAAGCCCACCATACACACTGTTGGAGGTTAACTTATTCACTCAGCTATACAAAAAAAAAAAAAAAAAAAACGCTGGACGGGAGGACGGGAGAATAAGGAAGGAGAGCTGAACGTGTTGCTCGTTTTATTATCCGTGAAGAAGAGAGCGAAAATCCAAGGTCCGAATAATATTTGGGCAACGTAAGTAAGATTGGTTATTTCCTTCCGCTTTAGCCATTACTCTTTCTCTCTGTTCCTTTCTTTCAACCGCCCCCCCGTCTCTCACTCTCTCTCTCTCTCTCTCTCTCTCTCTCTCTCTCTCTCTCTCTCTCTCTCTCTCTCTCAATTGTGTTTCTCACAAGAACGTGTTGTGTGTAAAGTTGTAGAGGTTCAAATGCGCACTTCCAGAGCAGGTGTAGTTCTTCGATATATCTTGTGCTTCATCAGCTCTAAACTAAAATAGCTTTTGATGTTAATAAATTTGTCATCGCTTTACTGCATAAGAGCATCATTAGAGCTATTTTTGACACATTACATGTGTGGACTGTGTATAAGACCCCTGCTAATGCAAAAATTTAAATAATGCTACCTGATAAAAATGAACCGCACTATTTAGCCCGTTCATGCCCAGTTCGGACTCGACTGCGCAGTTTCTTCAATAGTGATTAAGAAGTGCGAAAAAGTAACTTTTTAATGCAACATGAATCGCTGTTTCCTGTATTCGACAAAGTCTAGCAGTCATCTCTTGAGCATAAATTGTGTTGTAGCGTCGACTGAGGGGACGGCCAGTGAAACTTATCACTTGCAGCCTCCCTAACCTTTAGCATGTCTTTCAGATTCAAACATTCCTATCAATTGATATTCATTTGTGATCTAAGTCAAGTCCCTGTTTACATCAAAGACCTAAGGTGTGTTTGGTATTTAAATATATTGAAAATATTACAGTTTGATAATAAGTTTTAAATAATAAGTTGTTTGAACTCTATATTATAAAACAGGTGCATGACAGTACGAGTGTTTCGTTTTCTATTTCTCGCATCCATCTCTTTTGCACTGACTCTGAACTGAAGCCTTGCTATGAATGAACAGTGTTTAGTCATCTGTCGCTTACATAATTACCTTACATGATTAGATTGCTTTGTACATAATCTAACTTGTATTTTTGTTTATAAAAAACAAACTTACTACCATCCCATTATTGCATTCAGAGTGGGAAGCAAACGAGTTACATAAAAATTTCAAATTTTATTTGTCGGTCCCAGATAAAATATCAACTTTGTTAATTATAATGATAAAAGGATAACTCTAATTCCAACTTATTCACCAGCTTTTGGCATTTCTAAAAACATATAATAACCAACTTCCGATTATTAGATCAAAAGTTATGTTAAAAATTCAAAACAGTTTTAATGCTTATTCCGTTCTTTTGTATTTTATGAAAACTTTTTTTCGAATAACTTTTGAACTAATAATTGGAAGTTGGTTATTGAATATGTTTTTAGAAATGCCAAAAGCTGGTGAATAAGTTGGAATTAGAGTTATCCTTTTATCATTATAATTAACAAAATTGATATTTTATCTGGGACCAACAAATAATAGAATTTGAAATTTCGGTGTAACTCGTTTAAGGAGACACAACACCTTTAAACCCTGAAAAAAAGAACTCTGAGAAAAATTCATAAATTTTAAGTAAATCATTTGAATTTTTTTATAGATTTATTTAGCATAAATACCTTTAATTTTATCATGCTAAAACCTTCATTATTCCTGCTGGCCTATTGTGGCATTCGGTGCAAGAATTTGTGAACTTTTTCACTGTCCGTAGGATTCCAAGTGAACGAATGGTTCTTTTGGGCTCAAACTCAAGGGGGATACTTTGTACACTTGTAGTTTTGGTATAAATGCAGGGATTTTAATTTGAATGTTTAGAAATGATTTGGCGATGAAAAAATTGCATTTTTTTCTTTTTTTCGCTTATTCTGGCACCTCAAATTCATACGTTATTATTTATATTCATCATTATAAACTTGACCTATTCTGCAGATTATTTAATTATATTCCATTTTTATATATTTCTAGATAAAAATGATACAAAAAGTTGACGGACCTAATCAAAGGATTTTAACCTATACAAGTCTTGAAAATTTAATGACTAATAAACTTGCTGTAAAGTATTCCTATACTGGACAGTCAAGGGGACAAAACAAAGAACATACAACTTAACGTTTTAAAGACCTGAATATTGATTCTCTTTTAAGAAGTAAGTTGAACATCCTATTAAAGGGACCGTTTAAAATGCAAATAAGAATAAAAATTAATTATTCATTTTTTGAAAATTATATGAATAAGCCTGTGATAACATTTTTCCAGGTGCAACGATATCGGGTAAATTTACTTATACTTAATATGAGTATAAAAAACTTGTTTCTCAATGGTTAAATTGTGCGAAAGAACGAGTTAACAAAGAAATCGTCGAAACAGATGAAAGCCTCGACCCTCCACAATCATAGACATGCAGTTCAATCGGAAACGATGATTTTAGTTTAATTCGATTTAGTTATTTAAAAATGTTACACGAAAGACTGTGAAATCGACCTCATTATTATATAAGTAATGAAAAGTAATAATAATTAAGTAGTAATAAGTAATCAAAAGAAAGCTTAAAGCAAAATAATTAATCAGAAAATTAAAAGATATAAAGTATATTTAAATGTTAAAGAGCAATGTTAAATATCTGCAATGTTATATATCGCATAAGTATCTGTAGTTTTAAAGATAAATGGATAAAATAGTCAATTATAAAAAATATGAAGGCAATCAGCCTTAAATAAAATCGTCAATTGTAATAAAAAACTATTCAGGCCTTTAATAACAAATGTTGATTTTGATTAAGTATTTATTGTTAAATACTGTATTTGTGTGTATGGTTTTGAATAAAAAATTGCAAAATTTTTATTATTTAATTTTGATTTTAAAAAATTATTGAAATAATCTTAAAGTAATCTTAAGGCATACTTCCTAAATCTGTAAAAATTGTTTTATAATTAAAAAGAAAACATAAAAAATTCTTTTCTAAATATTAATAAAAAGTTTTAGTATCAATTTTGTTGCAAATGTATCAATATTTAATAGCAAAAAATACTTTTTGAAGTCTTAAAGAAAAATATTTATCGGACATAACTGCTTACTATAGGTGAACATAAAGAACTCTAATAAGATTTCCTTTTGCTCATTGGAATATTTGTAATTATTTGAGTTTTCACAGGAGGTAAAATTTAACGTTGTGCTAGTATTTGTGATATGTAGTGCAGCATGCTCGAAGTATGAGACGTGAAAAACTGTGTTGAATACTCGTTCGTGATTTAACGAGTTTTTCCTTTTATTTTTTTGATCGAATTAAGTTTAGGTAATTGTGTTCATTCATTGCAGAGCAAGTTCCAAGAAATCTGTGCTAGTCAATCATCGAGTAATATCTCGCTTTGTCGTATGAATTTATGGTAGCGCGATTTTAACAATCTATTTGCAATCGTAATTTTTAATCCGAGATCTCAAGTGGTTAGCAACCGTAGCAAAGTTCAGTCGCGCTTTTGATCCGAATTGTCGCTGTTGCGATCTAGAATTCTTGGTTTGCGTTATTGTGATTGAATCTCAATACGAGTGTATATTTATTTCGTCGCGCTCCGACGCGCAAGTTTAAACGAGTTGAATAGATTTAGTGAGGATGACATATAGAAAGGTGAAACATCGTAAAATTTCCAGGCAGCGCTGATGGTCTCCGCGACTTCGCCAAAGATTTCCAAAATTTAATTAATTGAATTATTTTATTTTGTGTTGCATTAGATTAGGATAGCTAGGTTTAAATGAATAAACGATTTTTGTCCGAATAACTATAACTGAAAATTTGTGAGTACCTTTATTTCTTGCATGAGACCCAAATACCTTCTAAATTCCCCACCAGAGAACACGCGAACGTATTTGTTAAAGTAATACGGCCAACCACGAATTCTGGGTGGTTGAATTTAGCTGATTCCCTTCTGGGATCACACGTTCTATCTAGCTGACCAGGAATGCATCCACCTAGCGCCTAGGTAAATTAAAGTATTAATAAAGAATACTGGTGAATATTATCAGTACATGAACACGGAATAATCCAGATCGAGTTTTTCCCTTACCTTGGGTTTGCCGCGTTACATATGTCTCGGTCAATACTGGAAAAAAGTGCGTTGAGGTTATACGGCAGAATAGGGCAAGATATAGGACTAACTCTGGAATTTTTTGAAAGTGCTAAGAAGCGACAATAATCTTTTGGCGACTCCAAAAATGCAAAAACCGATATCTTCCAATCAACTTTTGCCACATTCAAACAATATTTAATATATTGGAACTATACATTTTGTTGGAAAAAACTACGTGCCAAAGAATTGGATGCGGTTTTTTCAATATAATCTGTATTATTTTAATAATAAAATTTTCTATTATATTAAAATGTTTCTGGTAGTCTCCAGCTATAAGTTCACTTCATCTCTAAAATTCTTTGGAGTTAGAGTAAACCGGAAGTTGACCGGAAGTAGACCGGAAGTCAACCGGAAGTAATCGAAAAAAATACAAAATGACCTGGAAGTGACCGAAAACAACTGGCAATGAACAGGAAATATACTGAAAATGAACAGGAAGTGACCAGAATGAAGTATATTCGCTAGAGTACTTCTAAGGAGTAAATCAGAAATTAATCAATAAACTAGCAAAAATCACCTCGCTCGGTAACGCTCGCTCGGTTGTATTTCAATGGAGATTTATTTCAACTTGTACATTGTAAATAAGTACATTTAAAATAAATTTTTTAGGATTTGAATTTATAATTATATAAAAGTTAACATTTTTGAAATATTGTAAAATCAATTAAATGGTTCATTTTACAATTGTTAAAATATATCTGTTCTCTTGCAGAATCTTATAACATAAAATTTATCTTATAACATATATATAAATTATTTCAAAATTTAAAAGTGTCATTACTCAAAAATGCTAAAATTGAAGGACTAAATACTAAAACTACAAATAAAATTTATAAGAGTCTGCCGAGTTGTACTACTAAAAAATTTAGTTAAATATTATACCAAATATTAAGATAAAAACTAAAACTAAATATTAGAATATTAAGCTAAAAAATAAAACTAAATATTAGAATAATCGAAAGCATAATATTAATAAATACAATACTGGAATCCATAACAAAATAATATAATAATCGGCGGCTGTATAGTAATAAATGCAGCGCTGGAATCTATAACGTTATATTCTAAAAATCGACAACAGCATGGTATTTAATACAGCGCTGAAATGCACAACAAAATAATATAATCATCAACAGCAGCATATTAATAAGTAATAACGCTGTCATATATAATAATATAATGCGAATACTGCCAAAAATATCAAAAAAAAAATATTACTCTTGAAAACATTCCTTACCAGCACGTCCACGCCGTGAGAGTCGGGCTACGGAAGAACATTGGCTAACGCTATAAGGTAAAACTACGCAAGCGTTGGAATCACTGTGCATGTAATGTCTTATAATATTTTTCTGATATTTATATATGCAGTCTACGCATGCCCAACATTGTATATAAATAGCCAGGACAGTGCTTTTATTCTTTAGTATGTTCTCGCCCTTTGAAGCGGAGAGGTCGGTAAAACATAACAATTTTTCGACAATATAATTTGTATATTTTTAAAATTTATTTTTCCATTCGTGGGATGATGTCCATTCGTGACGGCGCGCGAACATAGATTTAAGAACGCTGGGCTGCGCTAGCAGACCCCAGTGTTTTAACTGACGCCAAACTTGCTCGTAAAATAATTCTCATGCGGGCTGCTGCGGGCTGATATGGTCGTACATGGCATGATTTCGAATGTACGAGTAATTAGTACAATTGTGAATTCCGAGTGTGTATGTTAAAAATTACCGAATTAAAAAAAAATCATTTAATTTAAAAATAACGTAAAATAAAATGCGAATTTAAATTAGATAGTAATAGTTAGATAAGTAAGAAGTAGAATTAAGTTATGCGTTTAAATATATATATATATATATATATATATATATATATATATATATATAATTTATAAGAATTTACAAGCAAACTATATCGACTCGACACACATGTAAACAGACGGACCGAACGGACGAATCGACACGTACAATAACAAGGGCAAATCGCCGCGCAGCTACCGTATACCGAGAACAGACGGACCGAGCGGGCGAACCGACATATACAATAACAAGGGCAAATCGCCGCGTAGCTCTCGTATACCGAGCATTGTTGACACTTGCGGCACGATACTCCTGACAAATAAGACAATAGCTCTCACTTGCGATCCAGTTAGCAACAGTTACAGAGGTCGCGCTCGCAACTTCTAAAGCTCACGTGCCTTCACAAAAATTGTAAATATGGTCAAGCCGTTGAACATACAATCAGCTCTTGCGAATAATAACATCTATCGCGTGTGCTTAGACGTGCGGTATATTAACCAAGTAGTGTCGAATAAACAAACGGGAACGACAACAAATCAAGACTCGCCCGGTACATCAACAGAGGCAAGCCAACCTACAAGGTCGGCGACAAGGACGCAAAAGCACGTCGCACGGCGATAGAGGTGCTCTCGCGCACTGACGCCAGCAGCGAAGCGCTCACTTCGACCTCAGATCCCGACCGGTCAACTTCGAATCACTTTCGATCTAATCATTCCGCAGGCACAGCACGTGACTCTATACTTATAGAATCATCGTGAGCGTTCGGGCGAAAGAGCACTGGTAGAGTTTAAGTGAATCAACCATCTTTCCGACCTATTTTTGTATAAAAATTTATAAACTGTGTATAATATCGACGACTCGACATTAAGGCAAGCTGAAATTGAGGAGGCTGGTGATATCCTGGAGACTTCTCGTAAGTACCTTTCACACTTATGCGTGTGAATTAAGTGTTAAAAATTCTGGTGTTAATAATTTTCCCCTGGGGGCGTGAAGATTTTTCCTTTTTCGATCATTCGGTGGAAATAGTGTGTCTGCGAACTATCGAGCGCTGAATAATCTTTTTTTTTCTCTCCTTAAGAACAATTGCGACCTTAGTGAAAACCTTTATTCAACACTAATAAGTAAAAATATAGCGAAAAAGGGAGAATATAGTTAGACACACTTTAGCTCGCTCTCGTAATATACAACTACCGCAAGCTACCGAGAAATTACACTACCAAGCTGTACCGTAAAATATTACCGACTATAATTGCCTCCTTAATCCACAGCTACCGAAAAATTAAAATACCGTGATTCACTATCGATTATTGTTTTATTTAGGCGTGGGACAGTTACCGAAATTCAAGCTATTGTAAGACGCTACCGATTGTTATTTTGTTACCTTACTGAACAGCTAACGGAAAAATAATTTAACGTAATTTAATACCGAGTATTATTTTGTCTTCGACAATCAAGCTACCGTAAATTTGACAACAAAGCTATCGTAAATTAGGACCGAGTGAATTTGAACTGTCGCACTACACGTGGCTATCGGAAAAATTAAACCAAAAAATTTTTTTTTCACACAGCTACTGATTCAAAATAGTTATCGTAAAAAGGCACGGTATTAAATTCCTTTTTGTTACCAAAAATTAAAATTACACTACCGTATCTCGTGCAATAACGACAGATATAATTTTTTTTTCTAAACAATGACGGACGCAGGTCAAAAGGAGGAAGAAATTAACCGTTGGGTATTGAGACTGACATTAGACGACTTACGCACGGAACTTTCGAGTAGAAACTTAAATGCAGGGGGCGATCTCAAAGACTTGCAGATACGCCTCGCAGATGCATTATATGTGGAAAGAGGCATTGATTCGATGTCGAGGGCAGCTAGCGGTAGTAAAGGGGAGGGAAATAGACTAAGTCTAGGCCCGCTTGGAGTGATTCCCGAAACAAACACGTTGTCGACTCAGGACGCGAGACTGAGTCCCCCAGGCGAATTCCCACTCCGCGACGCGAGAGTGAGTACGCCCGACCCCAAGACGCCCTCGAGAATTACATTATGGAATTTTACGAACACCCAAAGCCTCGCGCCATCCTCCCAAAACATCAATACTAGGACAGTAACGTCCACTGAAACATTACCGCCGGGCGCAAATAATTCTCGGGGGACAGTCAAACGTACAGGGTTCAGCAGTAGCACACCACTTCTTAACCCCGCAGGTAAATTTCCGATTAATCCGGGAAACGCGGCAACTCACCGCAGTCTTGAGCCCCAAGCGCAGCAACGCGAAGGTCGTCAAGATCTAACGGATTTCGATATGACTTATGGGACACCCGGTAGGCGCACTGTACACTTCGTACAAGAAACGTTTCGCGATAATCCAACTTTTGCAGAAGAACACCCCCGGGATCGATCTAATAATTTTTCAAATGATAGACAAGTAGATAGGAGTCGGCAATGGACCCCTAATCACGTCTTTGAATTTCTTCGAAAATGCAGAATGCGTTTTTCGGGTCGTCGGGACGAAGACGCGGAAGAGTTTCTACGTCGTATTACGGAAGGCAGACGTTTCATGGAAATACCGGACACGGAACTGATTGCGATGCTACCATTTCTCTTAGAAGGAATAGCTTTAAACTGGTTTAGAAATAATTCACATAAATGGAGATCGTTCGGGGAATTCGCGTCGGACTGGCGTAAACGCTTTTTAGATGCAAACTTCCAACACGCGTTACAAACTGAACTACAGAAATGGACTCAAGGACCAAACGAACCGGTTGCCGACTACTTAACATGTTTACGTACGATATTCCGTAGACTGGAACCGAGACTGACTCCCGACCGAGAATTAGACATAGCATGGTGAAACATTTTCGACTTAGAAGACCTCGAACGTGCCGCGGTTCAGAAAGAGAAAGGATTACGGATTGCAAGGGACTATAGACCTCCATCTAGTGCAAATGATTCGTTGTTACCGAACGTCGCGTACAGAGACAGCAATTACACGAGAGTACAACGACCCAACAGACCAGGCTTGGCCAATCTCGACATTACCGAAGACGAACAACTAGACGATGACTTTAACCATAACATGGACCTATCATTTTTCGATTCTGACGACGAATTAGACTTAGCAAACCTAACAATAAGAGACGGTAAAAATAACCGACAACGCACAAATTACCGACAAAATAGAAATGACAACGCTACCGTAAATCAGCAACCCCAAGGGAATTCGCGACTCAGATCCGATCAAAATGGCGTACGCTCAGACAGATGTCATAACTGCGGAGAATCGGGACACTTCGCGCGAGTGCAATGGTCCACGGAGGGTGTTCTGTCGTAGATGCGGGGAGCGGGGAACGGTAGAAAAGCTTTGCCCGAAATGCAACCCCAAAAACATATTTTGCTATCACTGCGGCAGATTAGGTGTTATCCAAAAAGACTGTCCGGATTGCTCGGGAAACGGAAAGTGAGGTCGCCCAGGGAGGCGGGAGCGACCGACATAAATAGTCTAACCGCCCCTAAAGTATCGATTAATGACACAACACACAGACAAGACGAACTCGACGAAGCTATCGTACCGATGATTGATCTAGAACTGACTGATTCGATTCTCGCACTAGAAAGTTTAACGTTCAAAGAATATTTTTCGGACATAATAGATATCGTAGATAATGACACAGAAACGGAAAACGAGACGCTTTACGTGCTACCGCTAAAGAAGATATACGATTTGCTGTACTTAAAAGACACTACGCTTGAATCAGAAATACTGGCCCTCGTAGATTTGGGCGTTTCAAGCACATTCATCGGAAAAAAACTTTATCATCGCGCAATGACCTACGGCTTAGAATTAATTAATAATATACGCGGGAATGTAAATACAGCTGTGGGTGCGGTAGAACCCATTAAAGGCGGGATCAAATTATCAATTAAAATCAAAAGAGTGACGAAACAGTTAACGATACGCGTACTTGACAAACTGGACTATGACTTGATACTTGGTATTGACGCTCTCGAAATTTTCGAAATAAATATAGACTTCTCGACATGCACGTGGAATTTCCGTAGTAACAGACAGGAAAACTTTACATTCGACCATCCCATGACAACCGCAATGACGGAAACCGATTCTCGGGCTTGCGGACTAAGAGACCTGGACCGCGAGCAAGAGAAAAGGCTCAGTGATTTTCTTAGGCGCGAGTTACCACCTGACACGGGAAAATTATGTAAACGGACACCCCCCAATTAAACAACGTAGCTATGCGCTTTCGAAAGTTAAAGAACAGGCACTTCACGCGGAAGTGGACGAGATGCTAAGTCAGGACATTATCGAACCTTCACATAGCGATTGGGCATCACCCGTAGTTATGGTAAAGAAAACCAACGGTACATATCGATTCTGCCTCGATTTACGTAAAGTAAATCAAGTTTCAAAGAAAGACGCTTATCCACTCCCACTGATGGACGCAATTTTAGATAATCTAAGGCGAGCGCGCTTCATTTCAAAAGACTTTGTTTTGGCCTTTCGGGTGCGCCAAGTACATTTCAAAGATTGCAAGATAAAATATTAGGCCCGGGCCTACAGCCACACGTATTCTTTTACTTAGATGACATATTAATAGTTACAGAAAACTTTGATGATCACCTCCGTTATCTAAAAATTGTTCTCGATAAGCTCAAGGGCGCGAACTTAACGCTAAACAGAGATAAATGCGAATTCTGCTGCGCGTCGGTAAGATACTTGGGTTTTGTTATCAACGAGGAAGGGTTGAAAATAGACACCGAAAAAGTGACACCCATTAGAAATTACCCTCCACCGAAAACGCTGCGCCAAGTCAGAGGCTTTATCGGAATGGCATCGTGGTACCGTCGCTTTATCAAAGACTTCGCGACGATAACTGAACCAATTACCCGACTACTCCATAAGAAACAAACATGGGAATGGGGCCCCGCGCAATCCAAAGCATTTGACACCTTAAAAGAACTACTATCCTCAGACCCTATCCTAATTAGACCAGATTTTGAAAAACCGTTTGCGATCCACACAGACGCGAGCATGGTAGGGCTGGGAGCAGTTTTGACCCAAACGATCGATGATACGGAACACGTGATTGCGTACGCAAGTAGAGCCCTTTCAAGTCCGGAGAAAAATTACACAACTACGGAATTAGAATGCCTAGCAGTCGTATGGGCGTGCGAGAAATTCAGACGTTACGTGGACGGATCCCCGTTTACGGTCATTATAGATCACAGCAGCTTACTGTGGTTGTAAAACCTCAAAAACCCTCAAGGTAGATTAGGGAGGTGGGCAATGCTACTGCTGGAACAGGATATTACGGTAATACATAGAAAGGGAGCCCTACATCAAGTGCCCGATGCACTGTCGCGAATGTTTGAAAGTACAACGGAAACGCTAGCTTCTATTTCCGATACCCCCGTAGACTGGTATGATAAGCGTATCGAGGACGTAAAGAACAATCCGAGAAAATTCTTAGACTGGAAAATTATTAACGAACGGTTATATCACAGGGTCGAAAATCCGGTACTGAACGAGATAACTAACGACGGCTCGGAATGGAAATTAGTCCTAAAAACGATAGAACGGGAAAAAGCACTCTTTGAAGCCCACGAGACTACCCAAGCGGGACACTCGGGAATCGAAAAGTCATACGCGCGTTTATCGCAGGATTACTTTTGGCCCGGAATGTTTAAGGATGTAACGTATTACATCAGAGGTTGCGACGTATGCCAACGCACGAAAGTCGAACAGAGGCTAGCCCCGGGGCACCTAGGTCAAAGAGTAATCGAGCACCCCTGGGTAGTAGTCGCGGCGGACATAATGGGACCTTTTCCAACGAGTAAGTCTGGCATGGCATACGTACTCGTAATTCAAGATCTTTTTACAAAATGGGTCGAAATAAGGGCGTTGAGAAAGGCTACCGGAAAGAACATTAAAGATGCACTTTTAGACCTAGTCATTAACCGATGGGGAACCCCTCGCGTCTTACTAACAGACAACGGCACGGAATTCGTGAATAACATAATGTCATCGCTAGCTACCGAACTTAAAATCCACCACTCGTACACACCTCCCTATAGGCCGCAAGCAAACCCAGTCGAGAGGGTTAATAGAGTATTAAAAACTATGATATGTGCATTTATTGGTCAGGACCATAGAGATTGGGATAAGCACTTGCTCGATTTTCATTTCGCGTTCAACACTGCCAAACACGCCTCCACAGGGGTAACACCAGCCTTCCTCAACTTTGGCCGAGAACCATTACCCGTACTTAGCTTGCGCAAAGAATTAGAATCAATACCGGACATAGACAAAACAGACGAGGCAACCTGGGTTGTACGCATGCGACGACTGACAGCAATATACGACTGGGTCGTATACAACATGGAGACAGCACATGATCAACAGGCCCAATACTACGACAAAAAGCACCGCGCAATAACGTTTGTAGCGGGTGAGAAGGTATGGATGAAAAATCGAGTTTTATCTAATGCAGCTAAAAATATAGCAGCAAAGCTTGTAAATAAGTTCAAAAGTCCATTCACGGTTACGAAAGTGATATCACCACTAATTTACGAATTAGTCGGGGAAGATGGTAAAGTATTACCGCGCATTCATATTACCGACCTCAAACGCTACAATCCTTCAAGACAGACAGACAACACACCCTGAACAGACGCACTACCCTCAATCTTGTCCCGCTAACGCTGCACCATTCTTTCCAGGCTTGCACATCACCCACGCTATCGCCAGAATCTCCGCTTCTAGCACGCTACCGCTTCATTCAAGTTTTTTTCTCACATATATCAGCTACACTCACTCTCACTCACACACATACACGTACCATCCCTAGCTACCGCACGAAACACACACCCTTGAACGCTACCGACACATACGCACGCGCACGTGACTGCGACGAACCTCGAGACAGCCATGTCTCGACCGTCCTCGGCAGACGAGGACACCCTTCTGGGGGACACCTCAGATTTCGAGGTGGACGTCGACGACGAAGGGGACTACGTGCTGATCAGCAGCGACGACGAGGGTGGAGCGCCACCCTCCACTGAGGTACCATCCACCACCGAGGGACCTCAGCTGCCACCGACCACCGAGGCACCCCAAACACCACCTACACCTGAGGCGCACCCTTCGTCGCCACCCCGCTCCCCTAAGGAGGAGGGGGAATCCCAATCGATGGATTGGGATATGGAGTCCTCGGACGACGAGCCTCCCGTTCGTCGACCACGCACGAGACCACGCTCGGACGACGAGCCTCCCCTTCGTCGACCCCACACGAGACCACGCAACAAACAAAGGACAGACAGACAAAGGACAGACAGACAATGGACAGATGACCGGAGTACGAGGCACTGTGGGTCTACGAGCCCCTCGACGAACACGTCGACAAGATCGAGGCCTTCCTCCGCGCCAACCCTCCTATCCGAGACGCGGTTCAAGAGACGATAAACAGGATCGTCGAAGTGGTGCGCAGCCGACCTTGCAAGGCAGCAGGGTCCACTTTACCCTTCATGGGTAAAGTGGACATACCAATAGTAGTAGCCTCTCGCTCGCGACAGCACTTCTCGGTGCAGCCACTCCGATCGTCTGTAGACGTCGAGACCTGGACGGAACAGACGACGACAGACACGACGACCCAGACCAACCCACCAGATACCGACGAGAAAGGGACGCAGTCGACGACGACGACCACAACCGACGCGGAGACGCAGACGACCCAGCCGACGGAAGTTCGAGTCGAGATGGAGGTGGCACGGACCAGCGACGAGGCCGAACACCGCCAGGATGCCACCCCTCGGCACCGGCCCCCAGACCAACAACAGAGCCAACGCCATCGGCACCACACCTGCGCCCCGAGAATTTCACGTGGTAGCAGACCATCAACGGCAGGCAGGTCTTCGTGAATGCTCCCCGGCCAGGGTGCTGGGCCTGCGGAAGCTTCAGCCATCGAGCTCCACGCTGCCCTGACCGGCCTGGGCAACGTCACCATCCGGGACTGCCCCGTCCACAGCGAGACTTGGCGAGCCCAGGACCCATACATCCCCTCTCGGGGCACCAACATCCCTCGGGATCAACTGCCCCCTCGATGATAAGACCGACGCGACACGACGACTGACGAGACTCTTACTTGGCTATCGACCTTGACTCACCGCACGCTCTCGCCTACCCTTACGCACCTCATCACACAGCCATGCTCTCGCTACACCTCTAATTTTTGTAATAACCTGACACTCTCACTTACACACATACTACCGCTCTCAGCTACCGCTATACACACCTACACGAATCACCTAAGCTACCGTCACACCTTACACCACACATAAAATTGTTATCGTTCTCTTTTATTTTGTCTTAACTGTGCCATGAGGGTCAGAATAAAGAATATAATCAACTAACCTAGACGCCTTTATTTTAAAATGAGCATTATTTCTTAACCTACCACCCCGTATTACCTTCTCACACAGCAAGCTTGCGTAGTAAGTTCAAGCGATTTAGGGCCAGCGAAGAAGCCACTACAACCGGACGACACCAACCATCCACCAATCAGGTTGCCACCATCGAGCAAAGGGGTCTTACTACAGCGCAACCCCTCCACCCCAGGAAGAAGGGAGTTGTAACGTGGCAGTTCGACTGCACGTTTTTCAACATTTTTCGACAATATAATTTATTTTTTTTTAATTTATTTTTGTATGAGAAGGATGATATACGTGATCGTTGTACTATAGCGGACTGAGCATTAATATAGTTTCTTGTTTAAAAGATGGATTTTACAGTTAGAAGTGCCTCAACCGACTAAATGGAAAAGCTGTGCAGTTTATGCTTTTTACTGGTCGGTTAAGTCTATTTAAAAAATTGGAGTACAAAATTCTAATGTATACTGTTTCACATTTGAACTGTTTTGCAACTTTTTGTTACTTTGTCGACTTTTTGGGTTTCAATGGAGGGGGGGGGGGGGAGTTATTTCCACCCAGGCATTCTTAGGCTAGGGCTAGTTAAGTCTCAACAGGTTATGGGCCCTAGCACGCTTCCACTGCGCACATGAGACTTTGCTGGACCTTTGTGTGCCTGGTGAAATAACTCGCGAGTGTAGTGATACAAAAGTTCGACGTCTAACAGCCCGATAGTCAACGCTCGATTTCTGTGAGGCACGGATCTACGCACGAAGGAGTCACGACCTGGTGAAGGGTTTTCTTTTGACCGTGGAAACGACCGGTGGCTTTCTTGTTCAACGGCAGTCCTTTTTCCAGCCCGAGCTAAAACATATCTGACCAAAAGAAGCGCCTTTATACATACCTAAGTCCAAGGGTAAGTCATACATTACGTATCATAAGTGAAAAGTGCGCTAATGCAAATTTTTCGCGAGAAAGCGGGAAAATCTGTCGACAAAGCGGCAGATTCCGAGAAATCGTGCGCGGCCGGGCAACAAGTTCGAGCGCGTATGTGAGCGCGAGATACGCGCGAGCTAAAGATGACGGCATGGTAGAGCACGGGAACTTGTGCGGTGAAGAAAGTCGTTGCAACGCTCGGGCGCCATGTTATTCTTGATGAGGGCAAGAGAGACGCGACGAGTTTAATACTCAGGTACGCCAGAGAGGGCGCTCGCTTCACGAAAGCTTGATGTACACGTTGGCGCTATAGTATACGCCATCTATTGTCCGATGCATAGGATCATGAACTATGTTTCGGCGTGCGGATATATTCGGGAACCGAAAATGTTTATTAAATTAAACAATAATATGATAGAAATTAAAAATTGCAATTTAATTTTTATTAAAATTATTATAAACAGTTAACTGATATGCTTATATTAAATAGATAAGAAAGATGTTCAGCTGTTTCTGCTACTCCAGGACCAGAAATTAGGGATATCCGATGAATACCCTGAGGATACTATATACCCCGAAATGAACGATGCTGGATACGTTTATATAGTGACGTCGAGTGGAGTTAAATATGAAATAGGTAACAGCTTGAATTTTCAATATAAGTTCGAAAAGAAAAATTCGTATTTTCAATAAACATGTACATATTAAAAATTTGAATAGCATGCAATTCAGTCCCAAATTAAAAATGTTGACCAGTACATGCATCGTAGTGTATGTTGTTACTGCTGCACTGTGTGTACTGCAAAATCAGAAATAGTAAAATTAAAGCATTTGGCATTGTTTCTTTGATTGTTGTACATCAATTAAGCATATATCCAATAATATTGCTATATGTGAAAAAGTGCAAATTTTTTATTGTCGTACGTCAAAAACAAGTAACTCATTAATAAAAATTTTCATAAATAAGTCTCTCATCGAGGAGCAGGTGTTCAAGTCAACATGAGTTGTCTACTTCCTCAAAGCTTGATGAGGAACCAGTGACTACTGACGATGGGCCGGCCTTTCAGCTGGAAAACAATGAGAAAGACAAGTCTGAATTTTTAGATATAACAAGCTGGAAGCAAAAGCTGGATCTACAGATGACAAGTAAATCCACCCCAGTTATTAAATCAACCGATATTATAAAACTGGATTTGAGACTAAACAAAACCCGTCAAGGAATGAGGATAAATAAGCTCGAATTGAATCTCTTTGCAAAAACTAATCAGAAATATAAATTTTCAGAGATTGTAGCTAAGCTGGAAAAATTAGAAAAGGAGAATAAACAGGCCAGAGGATTGATTGATACAAGATGCAACTAAATACACGATGATTTGGCGTCCGAAATGATCAAATACATGTGGGAAGTAAGAGAAAAGTACGAGTGGATTGAAGAAAAGGTTGCGTACTGGATAGAACAGGATTTTTTGCAAGAGCAAGAGCTGGAAGTTCGGTAATTGATGGGAAAAATAATCAACCTCCGAAACTCAAAGCTCAACCGCGCATGTGAGTAAAGGCTTCTTAGCAAAACTATTCCGAGATGAAATTGATAAAATGAATTGAAAATGAAATTAACGTAACTACCAGAACTGTGAGAAACGAATTACAGAGCATTCGATATAATCCGAAAAACGAAAAGGCATTTGCTTTCTGGGATTTTGAGTTTGATAAAATAGTCCGAGCATACAATAAATTGCCCGATACGCCTCCTTTAACTGAGGTAGAGATAAGAGATGCATTTTTTGAAGCTATTGTTGTGAATTTACCTAAAGTTGAAGAGTCCGATTTCTTGCATAAAAACGCGACAGGTAAAAGACTGACAGTAAATCAGCTTAAGTATTATATCATACAACAGGAATCATCAGCTCGAGCTGGACAAATTGAATCAGCTGGACAGAAGACCGACACAGGAGCCAAAGCCTACCACGTCTCTCATCCTAAACTACTTTGCTATAACTGTAGCAACAAAGGCCACTATTAAAATGAGTGCCAGTGAAACGGTAAAATGTGCTTCAGGTGCAAGAGGTACGAAGGACACGTCCGTGCAGTGTGCCCATACTCGGACGAACAGCTGGAAAAGATTTTACAGGAGAATGAGAGTAAAAGTCAAAGTAGGTATGATTCATCGAATTCTTATCGTGGTGGTGGTAGACGTGGTGGCTCAAATCGTAATATAAAGCGGCGAAACCCAGAAGCCCCCAAAGGTAGCGATCTAAAGAAAAATAAGTTTGATAGAGGCCAAAACCGAAGCAGATCACGCGGAAAAGGTAGACAGAATAAACATATCAACAATTCTACCAAAGCTTCTGAATCTGGTGAGTGTGTGAGTCTGTATGTAGACAGTAAGTCTTACAATACAGAGCAAAACGATAATAATCAACTTATTAGATTTCTGGCTGACACGGGTGCAACGGAGCACATGACGAACTCTAAATTAATTTGTAAAACGTTCAATAGTACCAAAAGGCTTGATATTACATGTGCGAATGACGATAACTCAGCGATTATAAAATCGAAAGGAGCGGGTAACGTTTCTGGTCATACAAAAGGTAATGATTTTTTAAGCTTGAAAAATGTGATTTATGCTAAATAATTGTCCAAAAATTTGCTGTCGTTAAGGAAATTTGTTGATAAGGGATTAGGTATCTACTTGGATAACAAGCGAATCGATATTTTCGACCCAGAATCTAAGACAATCTTCGTCTCTGGAATATATGAGCAACCTAATTGGGTAATAAAGGTGGAAACAAACAATCCTAATGGATATGAAAACGATAAAGGTATATCTATTAGAGTCATTGCATATATTGCCACAAGGCTTCGCGAGTAACCCCCTGTAAGTGTTGCGAATAATAAGTCTAAGAATAAAAGAGAGATTGAAAATGAGGAAGTCACTCGTGAACAAAACAAACTCAATAGCGCTGAAGTTGTTGAAAATAATAAGTCTGATGAGTCAATGCAAATTGATAGTGATGTAAATGCATATATCAAATCGAACAGCAATGAGCTATGCTCTGGCTATTTAAATTTTGGGGACACTTTGAGAGACAGAAACATAAGTGACCTAAACGAATCAAACACTTTTGAGAGTTTAGATTGTGAATCTAATATCAATAAACTCAATTCATCTTGTACAAATACAGCGATGTTGTGGTATGTCAGATTGGGACATGCTTCATTGAAAAATTCGAAAGTATTCCAAAAGAAATTTCCAAATTTGAAAAATCTGAAGGAAATTAAGTTTGATGACTCTGTACTAGATTGCGAAGTTTGTATTGTGTCGAAATTCAGTTCGACTAGACAGAGGGCGAGTAAACCTTTACAAATTGTTCACGCAGACACAATGGGACCGTTTAGTCCTGCAACACACCCAAAGAAATACAGATTTATATCTGTATTTATCGATGATTATTCTCGACTTGCGATGGCGTACCTAATAAAACATAAAAGTGAAACAGGTCACTGTTTGGAAACCTTTATAAAACGCTCGAAAAATTTATTGAGATACGACGCTAAATTTTGCTACCTTAGATGTGATCAAGGTAAAGAATTTACAGGTGGATATACTCTGGAAGTTCTTGACAAGTTTAAAGCAGAGCTACAATTGGCAAGCCCTGATACATCAGAGCACAACGGTGTGTCTGAACGATTCAATCAGACCATCCAGAAAAAGACGAGAGCCCTGATGTACGATTTACGTCTTCCTGAGAATATGTGGGACCTTGCCCTGAATGCAGCAGTTTGCTTTTATAATAGAACTCCTCACAGCACGAATGAGATACAACCCTAACTAAAGTTCAAACCAAACTTTAAACTTCATTTGGAACAGTTAAAGCAATTTGGTTGTATTGCCTATATCTAGGTACAAAGAAAAACAGGACCTAAGTTTGATCAGCTAGAAAAGAGATTAGTATTGATTGGCTATAAACCAATGGGTTACTTATTCTTGAAACCGGAAGTAGAAAAATACTACGAAAGCAGAGATGTTCGATTAAACGAAAAACTTGTATTTGGCGACAAATACAATAAACGGAGTATCAAGGACTGGATTAATCCGATAGAAGAAATAAATCAAGAAACATGGCTTGTTAAGTTCGACGAAGAAAACGAGGTTTCGATCTCTGAAACGGGAGAAAAACGGAAGCGAGGACGCCCAAGGAAATAAAAAGAAGTCGAGCAACCATCTGAGTCACATACGCTTGAATCAGACTTAAACTTACTGGAAAGCGATGAAATAAATGCATTTGTTGCTACCGTACAATGTGATCCAAACTCTTATAAGGAAACCATGAGCACCACAAACAAGCTTGAATAGCAAAAAGCTATTGCGAGATAAAATCTGCAAAATTCAACGTGCCTAATATGGTTTGAAGATAAGTCCGAAAAAATGGTATGAAAAATTTACAGAAGTTGTAACAAAACTAGGATTACAGTCACATGATTCCGAACCCTGTCTCTTTCCTTGGCGAGACAATAACAAATACTTGATACTGTTATTGTACGTCGATGACATACTAGTTGCCAGCAATGATTTGAATAAACTAGACGAAATGTTTCTAAAACTCAAGCTGGAATTTGAAATATCTGATATGGGAGAGCCTGGCAGTTTCCTTGGCATTGAAATACATAGAGATAGACAAAATCGAACAATGACTCTAACTCTAGAGAATTACATTGACGAAATGTCAAAACGTTTTGGATACAGTGAGATGCATCCTCAAAGAACGCCTATGGTGACAAGCCAAGTGGCAACTCGAGAAAGGCGAGTTTGTCGATACTTAAAGTACACTAGAAGTCTGGGTTTTAAGTTTGAAGGAAAACTCGATGATATACAAGGTTTTTCAGATGCAAGTTTTGCTGACTGTAAAGGCTCGATTAAAACAAGTGGTTTTGTAATTAGACTGTATGGTGACACAGTTGCTTGGAAAACCCACAAACAGTCTTATGTAGCTTTATCGATTTGTCAAGCTGAGTATGTCGCTATGAGCGAAGCTAGTCAAGACATGGTATCATTGGAAAACTCTTTAAGCCTGTAAGGTCCAGTTTCCGGCCATTGCTGATCCACATATATTCAGAAGTAGAAATTTGATCTCTCTCCCTCACTCTCTCTCTCTCTCTCTCTCTCTCTCTCGCGTCTGCACGTTAGCCCCCAAGCCGTAGCCTGTAGCGTCACGTGGTGCGCGCTCGCGGCCTCGCTCGCACACGTACGCGCTCGACTCGGCTCTCGCCGGTCGCCGCACGGCCAGTGTGATCTCTCTCTCTCTCCCTCGCGCGCACGCGCGCGCGGGCTATGCCTCCCGCTTGTGGCAAGCCCGACCTGCTGCAGCCGCGCAGATATAGGGTTTTCTCTCGCGCTGTCTCTATCTCACGCACACGCGTCTCCTCGCACTGCTCTCTCTCTCTCTCTCTCTCTCTCTCTCTCTCTCTCTCTCTCTCTCTCTCTCCCTCTCTCTCTCTCGCGCGCGCGCGTACGCTGGCCAGACGCCTCGCGCAGAAGATGTCTTGGTGTGCGCCCGCACTGCACACCAACACCCTGGTCTCTCGAGTTCTCTCTCTCTCTAGTGTGCCCGCACCACACTCGCCTCACTTTCGGATCTCTCTCTCTCTCTCTCTCTCTCTCTCTCTATCTCTTTCTCTCTCTCTCTCTCTCTCTCTCTAATACTTTCTTACTCGCTCTCTCCCTGGTGGACGTCCGTCGGTGCTCCCGCCGGCGCCTCCCTGACTCTCGTGGATCTGGTGACGGCTAGCTTCCTCGGCTCTCCCACGCCAAGGCTGCTGGTTGCTCTGGTCCTCCGGACAATGATGGCGGACTGGCTAGCTTCCTTCCTCTCGTGCGGATGGTTGCTGGCTCGTCCGGGCGTCGGCACTTGCTCGTGCCAACGCGCTGCACCTGTGACTCTCTCACACTCTCGCACACTCGCACAACCTCGGGAGACTCTCCCAAATCTCCTCGTAACAGAGGAGGCCACGTATCTCTCTCGCACGTCGACGTACTCCCTCGACAGTTGTGAGAGAACTCCCCGATTTCCCGCTCGTTCTCGCGCTCACTCTCCACTCGCGCTCGTCGGGCCCGCGCATCTTCCTCGCGCCTGATTGGCTGGCGGTCCGCGCGGATAGCGACTCGCACATCGGCACCCGCTGATTGGCTCGCGACATGCGGAGGACCAATCAGCGCGCGCGCCGACGAGGCTCACTCTCGCGCCAACGATGCTCACTCTCGCGCTAACGTGGACGGTTAGCCGGCCCGTTCCTCGAACTCGAGGGCAGGCTGGCACCGACAACAACAATCCAACTCGCTTGTTTCTTCCGCGCACTCAGAGCTTGGCCGCATCGAACGAGATTCCTCGTATCGACGCGGCTGCGACGTTTGCAACGTCGCAGACTCAATCATCAAGTACGTTTATATCAATTTTCCTTTGTTTATCGCATATTCTATTTAATCAATAAATATTTCATTATATTCCATGAGTCATTAATTTTGTATTTAATAAAAATAAAATATATATTTCTTACTTATTTCTGATATAATAATATATTTTATCAAGATACATATTATAATTATACATATGTTTAAGTGTAGTGTGGGAGAGAGGGACATAACGAGTGCACGGGAGTCAACTCGTTATAATATCATAAATATTGTTTAATCACTGTTCATCTTACCTAGATAACGATTATATGTGTTTGGTTGAAATACTTCCTCTGGTCTATAAAATAAAAATCGGAATGGCAAAAATATTTTCACATCGGGTCGTTCTTGTAGTAAACCTTCATCAATCGATCGTGCGTTTTTCAGTTGACTTATACAAACAGCATCTTCTCGTGGTCGATTGCAGATAGCATCAAGAGGATTTAATACCTTTCAAAAAATATAAAATGTTAAGAAAGTTTGCAAAACGTACTGTAACTTGTATAATCTCTTATACTAAAAATAATTTTCCATCATACAGCATCGATGTAAACAAATCTTTGTCACTAAAAATTACTATACTTTTCACTAACCGGGGACAAACTTGATCTATATAGAAAATGTAGTATACTTGTATGAATATTTACTATATATTCTTTAAAAATTGCTATTCCAGTATAGTAAAAATTGTACTTATGGCTCTGACTCTCTATGTTTTGTCAGTAAAAAATTTTCGACAGAGCTAAAAAATTTGTAGTATCTCAACACGACAACAGAAACTCGTTTGTTCACTTATACTGACGATAGAGAGTGACTTGTAAACTCCACTCGCAATTTATGAAAAACTATTCATATAGTATTTAAGGAATTTTCTGACCAGTACATTATATCATGGTGCGCGAAAGCGCCCCAATGGCAAGTATAAGTTTTAAACACTATGCTGCTGGGAGCACCGCAACCGTATTAAACTTTAAAATTGCTTTTTACTTTAAACTTTAAACTTATTTGCTTATTTTTCTCTTTCGATTTTAAAGATTTTAATTCGATCTTTCTAATTAACACGCTATTTTGTTAAGAAAATTGCCTCTTCAGCAAAATAGTTATAATTGCAAATCATTTGGTAAAATTTTTTTCAATTTTTGTCTCCCGATTTTTTTTTCTGAGTCAGCCAGTCTAAAATATCGGCAACATGTTGAGAGGTAAATCGATTTTTGAATAACGTTTAGGTGTTTATAACCCAATCACTACCCAAAGCTTAAAACTCTTTTGAATTTTTTCAATAGCTTCCGAACTGTAAATTAAAAGGTATTGCTATCTACTCTTTTTGAAAATGCCAATAGCTGATAAAAAATTCAAAATAAATTTCCTAATGCCTGACTTAAAAAATAAAAAATTATGACCTAGTTTGCTTAAGTAAAATGCACTGCAGTCAATGCGTATAACATAAACTTCGTACAGATAGTGAAGTAGGACTGTATTAATTATATCAAATAAAGTACTAATTAAATCAAACTAATTTATTAGCTGGTAATTATGCTAACCTTCTAACCTCACAATAGCGTCTCTCTGCCTCTGCCAGAGTTTTCAGCAGATTCTGCCCGAGTACCGTCGCCCGTGGAAGGAGTTTCCGCAGATTCTAGGGTATATTTTGCCCACAAAGCAAAAAATTTTCCGGATTGTGGGCACTAACTCCTCAATTAACTACCAGGGTTCTAGCGATTCGTTGTTAGATTGTGACGTATGTATATAGTCTTGCGATGTGTTTAAGTTAGATTAGAAATTTTACGAAGTATCAGATATTTTTATACATACAGTAATTCAGTTTTTTGTTTTGTAACGGGGTGTAAATTCGATCAAAGAATAACTCGTTAGACGACTGGATCGCGTTTCCTCGATGCGGCGGAGGACTCTGCCCGCGAAACACCTCTGTTGCATGCAGCCATTTCAGCTGCTTCTGTTTTGCTGGGTCTACGCGCCGCCTGGTGCGTGCTCGGCTGCTCAACTGCGTTAAGGGGTCAAGCCTGGTTGAAATCCTGGAGTGAATCCTGGAGTCTTGCAGCCTGTCCAGGATTAGGAACGTCGTCGACGAGAGAGAGAGAAGGTTTGTGTGGTGCGCAGTGCATGGGAGGTCAGCAAGACTTGGTCACTGCGCTGGACGGCTAGGCAAGGTCAGGAATACCCGGACTCCGCGTCTCACTCACTCACAAGGTACACTTCGATCCGCTGGACACAGCACAGCACACGATATCACGAAGTTTTTCGATTTCTATAAGCGAAGTCCCGTGTTTACCTTCGGAAGGCCGAAAGTTACCTGAGCGAGCACCTGAAGGATTAGCCCGCGCGCTCGCTCTCTCTATCGCTTTCGCACCTATTGCCGAATTCGCACGTGTTTATTATCGCGCACGCGACTCTACGCTGTTTCGGCGCGGCGTAGCGGTACTCATACCGCTACGAGTTGGCTGTGGTACTCAACTCGTTACAGTTTAAGAGTTCATAATTTTTGTTAAAGAACTTAAAATTATTTTACATGGTCGCAACTATAACCGTAAATTATTATGTAATTCAATAAATTTCACAAAACGTATATTAATTTCAGAAGTTGCAAACCTAATTTATCACCGACAGATACCTTTTTTTGTGAAACATTCTGAATTTTTTAATAAAAATACTTTTAAAGCCCTATATGTATGTTAAGGCTACCTTATTTGCAGTTTAAACCTTAAAATATGAAAATCTGAATGTTTGATCTGGACTCCGACAACCTCAATACAGTAAAAAGATACCTTTTTATAGTAAAAAAGTAGCTGTAAAGTTTTAGAATGGGCCTGACCTTCTACTAGAAATTATGTAGAAAACAAACATGATATAATGGCTAATAAGTGGTTTTACATTCAAATTTGACACTTATAACCTAGTACATTTCATGACTACTGATACCAATATGTGTTATATATATATATATATATATATATATATATATATATATATATATATATATATATATATATATATATATATATATATAACACATATTGGTATCAGTAGTCATCAACAAAATGTAACAAGCATGGCAAGTTACGTGGTATGTATCTTGAGAATTGATTAAAATTGATTGAAATATACTACTCAAGTTTAAATTACCAATTATTCGACTCAGCTCTGAATTAAAACGATGATTATTTTTAGCATATTAAAAATAATAAAATATTATTCTAAACTTATTTTGTTTTTATAGAACTTATTTGTTTTTGAATCTGTAACTGGATTGTAAACAAAATTATAGACATGCATGACAATACGCAATACATCAAATTCGCCTAAACTCTTTGCTTTAATTAATAGTCTATTTAGAGTTTAATGCCAGAAATTTTTAGACATAAAATTGATCTAAATAATTTATCGTTGAAGAATAAAGTAATGACATTACCTTTAAATTCTAATAAATTCTAAGAAATTTTAATATTTATGGCAGTCCTAGTAATGGAAAAAAAATTATCAAAGATATTAGAAACTATATATATATATATATATATATAGTTTCTAATATCTTTGATAATTTTTTTTCCATTACTAGGACTGCCATAAATATTAAAATTTCTTAGAATTTATTAGAATTTAAAGGTAATGTCATTACTTTATTCTTCAACGATAAATTATTTAGATCAATTTTATGTCTAAAAATTTCTGGCATTAAACTCTAAATAGACTATTAATTAAAGCAAAGAGTTTAGGCGAATTTGATGTATTGCGTATTGTCATGCATGTCTATAATTTTGTTTACAATCCAGTTACAGATTCAAAAACAAATAAGTTCTATAAAAACAAAATAAGTTTAGAATAATATTTTATTATTTTTAATATGCTAAAAATAATCATCGTTTTAATTCAGAGCTGAGTCGAATAATTGGTAATTTAAACTTGAGTAGTATATTTCAATCAATTTTAATCAATTCTCAAGATACATACCACGTAACTTGCCATGCTTGTTACATTTTGTTGATGATTTCGTTTAATTGTAAGTGTAACCTTATACATATTTTATCTGTATATTTCTTATTTCATAGTTCAGTACAGAAAACATACTAATAAGACAAAAAACTTACAAACAGCAACGATAAGCATTTCTTTTTGTATCATGAAAAATCCGAACAACAATATAGACGTTAATAGTGCCATGGGTGCAGCGGCTTCGTCTGCTTCTCAAACAAGCCTTTGTGGCACTACCGCATCACTTGATTATTAGTATAAATTAATTCCTGTGAGATTATTTTATCATTCATTTCTGATTCAAATTTCGCATTAAAGCTGTCAACAGTTTATAGGAGAAGTGCATTGCGGGTCGCTTCTGTCTACCGAATAGTATCAGAAGATGCAGTGTACGTTATTTCAGGTATTCCGCTTATCGACCTGATAGCAACAGAAAGAAAGAATATATACGAAGAAAGCCGGCGTGGTGACAATATTCAAAAGGAAGTTTGAAAATCCGCGAAGGAACAAACCATAGCTGAGTGGCAAAGACGATAGGACTCCAGTAAAAAGGGGCGATGGACGCACTGCCTGATATCAAAAATTGTTGACTGGACCAAAAGACGATATCGGGAAGTGAATGACTACCTTACGCAGTTTTTGAGCGGTTATAGGTGCTTTTGAGCCTACCTACAACGCTACAAGATAGAAGATAATTCAAATTGCCCAGTATGTTTGGAAGCAAATAAAGATGCGAAGCATGTCTTCTGTGATTGTTCGCGATGCGGAATGTAACGAAAAGAACTCGACACGAGTTACCTTCAGACTGGAGTAATACCTGAGTCAATGATGACAGCTATGCTGACATCCAAGGATGATTATTAAGCAGTAAACAACTAAGTAAGGACCATTCTCTAGAAAGTTAGAAATGTCGAAGAGAAAAGAAGGGAAGGACAAGGCAAAACAGCCGAGTAAAACTGTTGCTAGACGAAGGCCACTAACAAGGAAAGGTACCCAACCCGAACTCACCGATTTTGATGATTTTCATATATGTTGTAGAACATAAAAAAAATAAGAGACACGTATTTTTTTTTATCGGCTAATTTTCACTTTTAAGGGGTAAAAACCTCCCCTAAAGTTAACCCCCAAAAAGCGTTTTTTTTTAAATATCTCGGCTTAAAATTAATATTTTTCAATGAAACAAATTGGAGGTTATTTCTTACAAAAAGAGCAAGTATTTCATGGTGATTTGAAGAGTAAGGGTAGCATCCCCTATTTTTTAGGGGTTGAAAACAAATATTTTTTGGCATAATTTTATAATAAAAATGTTTAAACCGACTAAAAAAAATTGGAAAAAATGTTTAAACATCCTTAATAACAAAATTTAGTTGACGTCTTTCGGTGTTTTCATAAATATTACCCCTAAGGGGGTAAACCACCCCTAACACAAAATAACTGTAAATATGTAATTCAATACATAATATTTCGTAGAAAGTTTGTATATAGAGGTTTTCGAGGTCGCTGATTACAAAACTGTTATCAGATTTTGAAAATTCAAAATGGCGGATCCAATATGGCGGACGGAAATATCGAAAAAAAATTTTATATAATAAAAAAGTTTTAAACGACTAAAAAATTTGGAAAAAATTTGTAAACATCTATAATAAACAAATTAAGTTTTTCGGTTTTTTCATAGATACTTCCCCTTAGGGGGGTAAACCACCCCTAACACAAAATAACTATAAGTATACTTCAATCCATAATATTTTGTAGAAGGTTTGTATATAGAGGTTTTCGAGGTCGCTGATTACAAATCTGTTATCAGATTTTGAAAATTCAAAATGGCGGATCCAATATGGTGGACGGAAATATCGAAAAAAAATTTTAACTTTCAAAAAAAACTTGTTTACAAATTTGTGATCTTTGTAGCCTGTACATGTGAACTAAAGAGCCTTAAACCCTAAACCCCTAAAGAACAAATAGGCTAAATGGTTGTGCATTTTAACCAAACGACTCCAAACCCCTAACCGCCAGACAAGCCGAAGGCCTATGCTTTACCGTAGACACGAGTATAGACATATTACCGATATTTTATTCTATCATTTTGTATGTAACAAATAACGTCTCGTTTTATGTTTCAATCAAAGATTATTTATTTTTCTGCTTTTATAAATTAGCATAATTTCAAAAGTAATTTCATAAATTATAAAGTATTTCATAAATTGCATAATTATATAATTTTATAAATTCAAAAAGTCCACACTTTTTTGCAAATGAAAAAACATAGGTTAATAAAATTAGTTTATCAAACTCTTTTGCGTTTTGTAATAAAATTTAATGTTGTCAAACTTGGGAGTTTTTCATTGTTACAATTATTTCGTAAGCCAAACGTTTTTTAGATGAATTCTCGAAGTAATGATTATTGTATCTATAGTAAAATATTTACAGTCTGGAATTCCATAATAATACTATTTGATACGATTTAATGAATTTATCAAAAAATCTAAATTTAATAATAAATATTATTCTAATTATTATTATTTTTCATTATCATTGCTATTATCAGTATTACTGTTATTATTGCTATTGCAATTATGCTTATTCTTCTTCTTCTTATTATTATTATTATATTACTATGATAATTTTTGTTATTGGTAAAAATACATAAAAGAATATTAATACTCGAACTTCATTTGCAATTAAAGAACACGTTGTTATTGAAAGGAAATTTTATATGCATTCATTAGTTTAATGAATGTTATCGTACATTCAATGATAATTCCACAGATAAATGTCTTTCACTCATAAAAGTTGTTGACAATATGTGCGAATCAGTATGTTCTTTTTTTAGATTGTTTTCATCGAGTGTTTACCTCAGCTGCCTGTGTTATTTTTTAGGCAGTGAGTGAGTTTTGTGGGTATTCTAGTTCGATGCCGGAAAGTACGAATAGTACGTCTTTTTGTTTGTCAGTGGTATCATACAGTTGTAGAAAATTTTCTTTAGTGATTTTATATAGATTTACATTATTCAATTTCAAAGTGAATAAAAGTTGAATAAAACCAAAAATAGAGTTTTCCGAACATCACAAAGTGGAACGAGAATTCTTCTCCAATGCATAAATTAATGATTTGATTCAATTTACATTCACTCGTTTTATTCTGGTAGAAATGTAGCAGTCGTGCCTTACATGCAAAAACACAGCTTGTATAAATTTTACCGCTTGTTTTCATTTTAGATTGAAAAATGAAAATTAATCCGTTAAACGTTCTAAACTTATTATTAGCATACTTTCAAGCGTTAAACATACCAGATAGTGTCACGAATTATCACGAAACAGAGTTGGCCGAAAAAATAAAAGAAATTTTAATAGATGCAACACATGATTTCAACGATGTAGAAATGATTACTGATGACTCTTTGGATTTTCAAGAAGAGTATAAAGACCATAATGTGGAAATAATTGAAGATGAAGTGCAACATCATTTTCCTGATCCGGATATAGCACCAACAAATCAATGTACAGCAGATAATGAAGAACTAGATTTTGAATACAAAAAAAGAGCTGTAGAATTTTGGAGAAGTAGCAAAACGAAGCAAAATTTAAGTCTCAAAACAGTGCAAAACAGATTCAAAAAAGTATCATCTATTAATCAGCTACGTCGTTGGGCTCATTCAATTAATAAAGGTGGCACGTATAGAGAAAAAGTAGCACAAATTTGTCAGTATACCCTGGATAATTTTCAAGCAGCTCTCGACAGTGGTTCAATTATCCATGATGAAGATATAATTCGATGGGCCTTAGAAGCTAAAAAAGAAATTGGTTTTGATGATATTAGATTCAAAGCTTCTAAACATTGGTTACTCAAATTTAAGCAAGCACACCGAATAGTTTCTAGGAAAATAAATAAGTTCATAACAAGAAAAACACTAGAAAGTAGTGCAGAACTTACGGCTAAAGCTGAAGCATTTATCGATGACGTTAAATCGTGTATACCAAGGATTGGACTCGAAAATTTGTATAATACAGATCAGAGCGGATTTCAGCTAGAAATGCATTCTGGAAGAACATTAGCAGTAGAAGGAGAAAAGCAAGTGCAATGTCTGGTACAGTCAATTTCAGCCACAACGCATAGTTATACTATACAGCCACTAATATCAGCTACTGGACAACTGTTGTCACCGCTATTTCTTGTTTTAAAGGAACCAAGTGGCAAGTTTGGCCCTATTGTAGAACAAAACATATTTAGACCAGAAAACGTGTACATGGAAGCATCCAAATCTGGAAAATTAACAACAAGTAAGGGAACTAATAACAATTTTTACATTGTAATATCGTTGATCAGTTAATTAGTAAGTCGTTTAATTGCAGATCACTTCAAAATCTGGTTGGAAAAAATATTTTATCCCTATGTAGGCCATCACTCAATACTATTACTTGATTCTTGGAGTGGTCATTGTGACAAAGTTATAGAAGAAACAATGCCACAAAATAAAATTATTAACATAAAAAAATTCCAACTGGAACCACAGGAAAAATACAACCACTTGATGTCTATGGATTCCGTATTTGGAAAAACTTTGTCCGAACATTTTCTGATAATGTAATGTTAATGGATCATGATATGAATTTACATGTGAGAAATAATATAATTAAACTTCAATCATTGGTTCACAACCAACTGTCTTCACCGAGATATATAGATTTGTTTAAATATTCCTGGTATAAAAGCGGTTACGTCAATGAAAAACCAGATAAATTTGATAATCCTATAGATTTCAGTTTTGGAAAGTCTTGTGCAACACATTGTGAAATAGAAGGGTGCACAAACATTGCAATTGTACGATGTGGTTGGTGCAAAAAAGCATTGTGCTTTAAACACTTTTATGAGGACTACCATTATTGTAAAAACATCGTAAAATAATATATTTTATGCTCAATACAAAAAATGCACTATGGCAAAAGATAAAAGATTGTAGATTATTATTATACTCTAATATTATAAACAAAAATACATTATAAGTTGAATTTACAATAAAGGAATTTCAATAACATTCTGATAACAATTTCTACGGAAATTATAAAACTGCTTCACACACAGAATTTTCTTGTTTACAAATTTAGGAATTTGAGGTGGCTTGGTTAAAAAGCACAACCATTTAGCCTATTTGTTCTTTAGAAAATTTTTTTTCGACATTTTCGTCCACCACATTGGTTCCGCCATTTTGAATTTTCAAAATCTGATATCAGATTTGCAAAGAGCGATCTCGAAAACCCTTATATACAAACCTTCTACAAAATATTATGGATTCAAGTATACTTATAGTTATTTTGTGTTAGGGGTGATTTACCCCCTAAAGGGTAGTATCTATGAAAAAATCGAAAAACTTAATTTGTTTATTATAGATGTTTACAAATTTTTTCCAATTTTTTTAGTCGTTTAAAACTTTTTTATTATATAAAATTTTTTTTCGATATTTCCGTCCTATTGGTTCCGCCATTTTGAATTTTCAAAATCTGATAACAGATTTGTAATCAGCGACCTCGAAAACCTCTATATACAAACTTTCTACGAAATATTATGTATTGAATTACATATTTACAGTTATTTTGTGTTAGGGGTGGTTTACCCCCTTAGGGGTAATATTTATGAAAACACCGAAAGACGTCAACTAAATTTTGTTATTAAGGATGTTTAAACATTTTTTCCAATTTTTTTTTAGTCGGTTTAAACATTTTTATTAAAAAATTATGCCAAAAAATATATGTTTTCAACCCCTAAAAAATAGGGGATGCTACTCTTACTCTTCAAATCACCATGAAATACTTGCTCTTTTTGTAAGAAATAACCTCCAATTTGTTTCATTGAAAAATATTAATTTTAAGCCGAGATATTTAAAAAAAACGCTTTTTGGGGGTTAACTTTAGGGGAGGTTTTTACCCCTTAAAAGTGAAAATTAGCCGATAAAAAAAAATACGTGTCTCTTATTTTTTTATGTTCTACAACATATATGAAAATCGTCAAAATCGGTGAGTTCGGGTTGGGTACCTTTCCTTGTAAGTAGTAGATACGAATCGCTTCTCGGACCGATGCAGAGAAGCGCAGGTCACAGAGTTGAGTCCGGTCTCCCTCACCCAATGCAGAGAAACGTAGGTGTCGGGGTTAAGTCTGCCCAGAGGATGACCAGTCGGTGCTGCTCAATGTAGACGACCAGACGATGCTGCAGAAAGCAGACGACTGGTCTATACAAAACAAGTCTTCTTTGTAAGGACTTTTATCCTGAACCCCTAATCACCTTAGTATATAGGAAATGTATGAAAATGTCGAATTTTAAAGAAAAAGCAGACTAGGCTAGTTAACGGGCCCCACGGAAATATTGTTTAACGATAGGACCTGTGGGGATCCGGTATCGGAGGTCCACTTGTGCAAAGCTTGCTCTGCCTACGCCACATAAAAAAAAAACATACTCACTGTGTGTGTTCTTTTCTTTATGTGGCGTAGGCAAAGCAAGCTCAAGAGTGAAGCGTTTTTTCTGAAGCCGTATTAATATTCCGCTAGTCCACTTGGTTCTTTAATGACTTGGTTTATTCTAACGCTAATTATGCGCTCTAAAATCTTGCCCGAGGTGTCAAGCATGCAGAGTGGTCTGTATGAGGCAGCTTCTCCAGGTGGCTTATCTCCTTTTGGTAGTAGCACCAGGTGTTGCTTCTTCCAGTTCTTAGGAAACGTCCCTTCTTCGAGACATGAATTGTACAGGTCCACAAATACATCGGGGCGTGTATATCTTCTTTCAATGCAATATTGGGTATGCCATCCAGGCCTGGATCCATTTCTAATTCTTTTGCATGCAGCCCATAATTCCTCAGTGGTAATTGTTGGAATGATTTCGTCATTTGCCTTCGCTTCAGGGATAGCTGTAACTTTCAGTTAAAGGGGAAATAGCGTAGTCACAATAAGGTCCAGCGATTCCGGGCTTTTAGGAGAGGAAATATAACCTCCCTTTATCTTCTTCATTACTACTTGGTACGATCACCCCTAGGGATCCAGCTCGACCGCGTCCTGTAACTCTTTAAGGCACCGTCGTTTATTTTCTTGGATTTTTTTCTTAAGTATCCTTTTAGCATCCTTTATCTTTTTGTTTCGGGCGTCTACTACTTCTTTACCTCGATCAGTCTTGTAGTATTTCTTCCGGGCTCGCTGTTCCCGTCTCCTGATTTGATAACACTCGCTGCGGGCAGCGTCAATTTCTTTATTCCACCAGTATACTGGCGGTCGTTTATTATTGGAAGCCCTCCTTAGCATCGTTGCGTCGCGGGCTAGGGGTAATATTTCCTATTACCTGCTCGACCTTATCATTCGCAAATAAAAACAGCTGTATTTCTTCTAGAGCCAGCAGAATTGTCTCCTCATCATAATCCTTCGTTTTCCAACCGACTCGTTCCGTCGTTGCCCTCCGTTGGATCTCCGATTTGATATTCCTATCTTCATTATTATCGCTTGGTTGTCACTATTTGCGTAATGATCGCTCACCGTCTACAATCTAACTAAGCCAATCAGGCAGCTGCTAACAAACGTGAGATTTATGATGGACCCTGCGTCTCCTCTTTAAAATGTATAAGAACATCCCAGGTTAACTAAGACCAAGGTAAAGAGGGCAAATGCTTTCAATAGTGCTCGTCCTCTTTCGTTTGTCCTTTGGCTGCCCCACTCTACTGCCTAGGTGTTAAAATCGCCTGCTATCAGTACTAGTTTTCTTCCTACAGCATCATATACTAGCCGGTCCAACAGCTGTCTGAATTGTTCTATTAACGCGTTAGGAGAAGCATAGTAGCTGTAAATATGTACGCCTGCGACCTTAGCGTGTACGAATCCTTCATTACGTCTTGTCATTTTTTTTCTGGATGCAGCGTCTCCGCATGCCCATATCAACGCTTTACCAGTACTGTCCATATCCCACGATCATTTGTCCAGGTCTCTGTATTGTTCACAGACAATGGTTATGTCGATTTCTGACACACGGACATACTGGCTCATTAGGTCCTGTGCAGTCATGCAGTGATTTATATTCAACTGCACTATTTTTATTTTCTTCGTCTATCAGTGGATTTTACTGCAGCTCGGTAAACTGGTCATGCATAGCTACCAGCTGCCTCGTCACTCTTCCCACCTGTGCCTTCTTTGCAGAGTACACAGTTGGGTTAGTTCATACACTCCTTCGCTTTGTGCCTAGCTTTTCGACATTTAAAGCAAAGCCTACTTCTACCTTCAGTTACTGTGCAGTTTCTGCTGATATGGCCAAAACCTAGGCATTTATAACACCTAAGCGGCTCGTTTTTGCGTTTAACCATTCAGATCGTACAGTTGACCTATCCTATTCTGATTGAGATATCCCCTTCTGTAGCTTAGTGATCTTAGCCACTATCTGAGCTGATACCCATATCACTGCAATCTGCGTGTTACCGTAGGTCTTTCGCAGAGATCTTATCGTATAGTCTTCTATGATGTTTTCTTTGCCAATTTCCTCCTGTAGTGCTTCTAGTACCTCCTATTTTGAGGTAAGCATGTCCAGATCTCTTACTTTAATGGTTTCTTCTTGCTGTAGTGGAAAAGAATATAGGAGTCGTAGCAATGATTTTTTCCGGGAAATCAAGCCTCGCGTCGCGACGAGACTTCCTTGTCATTCACTTCTTCGTCAGTCATAGTCGTCAATCGTTCAGTCAAGTCCAACCTTAGACAAGCGATTTTAGGCCAACAACAGAAGTGAAGGAGAGTGTATGTAGCAGTTTAGAGGATTAAGGTCTGCTAAATTATAACATCGAAGTTGTAAGTAGCCGTTCTGAGCCCTCCGATTGTGTGACGTGTAACGGCACCAATTAGGTAAGAGGTTAATGTTTTTGCAATAATCCCCGGTTTTAGGTTGAAACGGCAATCAAAACAATTAAAGTTCCAGTTTTATTCGCGAATCCCGATCGATAAAAAAAATAGTGTCACACAGGTCTAATAAGCGTCTAAAATCATATTACAAGAAAAATGTCAAGAGTAAGAGAAAAGGAAAGAGAACAAGAGAAAGAGCAAGAGCAAGAGCAAGAGAGAGAGAGGGAGAGAGATCCTTCCGCTCCTTTGTTGACTACTTTCGTGGTTAGACGGTACTAGTTTCACTAGTACTGCTTTAACTTCTTTTTGGAAGTCTCTTGTGCGTTTAAGCTCTATCAGAAGATCTCCTGCAACTGTTCTGCGTATACTATTTACGCTATTCCCCAGCGTGTTAAGTGACGAAGCTGCTTTCATTTTTGTCAAAATGTTTGCATAGCTCTTTCCTTCTGCAGCCTTGATGATTAAAGCATCCGGTCTGGGAGGTCTTTCCCGCTTTGGCCTATCCTTGCTGGTCTTATTCTAGTTTGTAACGCCAGGGATACTTTTATCCTCTTTGCTTGCCTTTTTCTCCTTTCTTTATGATTTTCTTGTGGCGACTTCCTGCCACGCTGCCTGTTTAGGTTAGTTATCCTCTCTTTTATTTCCTCCATTTTTATCCTGCGGGGTAGTTACAGCTTCCTTTGTTGTACCCGCCTTCCGAGATCTAAGACTTGGGGTTATCTGGGTTTCCCATCCCTGAGTTCCCGGGCGTTGGTATTGCTGTAAGTTATCATCTGCCATGCAGAGATTCTTAAAGCTTGCTCTTATGATTTGAGCAAGATCTTTAATTGGTTCGTGCAAATTGTGCTTGTCCCTGACATAGTCCATCAATTCCTCGATTCTGCTGCCAAGTGCGCATTCCTTTGCGTTATGCAAACAGCTTTCTTATCCCTGTCTGCATCAACCTCCATTTCCATATTACCTGCGTCTCTACATGCAGCAGGAGTCAGGTGACAAACCTCTGCGGCTCCTAAGGAAACTTGGCTCCTCCCAAACTCCATGGGGCCAGCGCCGATTGCCAGGGCTTTCACCCGATTATTAACTTACTATCTTTGTTTGATTTATCTTCGGGGTTTCTTACTCTAGCCTGTTTGGTCCGCGGAGCATATTTTATTTCTGCTGTACCCTTCGGCCGGTTGAGGAGACCTTAACGCACCGATGAGCATTTCCTTATTCGACACCCAGGGGAAGTACCTACGACGACATACGGAGTATCGGCATCCCCGCTGGGAGTGTGAGTGTGTGTGTATTTATAAAATTTGACAATCCGTGCGACTGCTCACCCCAAGCTAATGTAAATTGTCAAATTATGCATTATTTGATAATAATTAGTAATTATTTTTAGCAATTTTTTAAAATCAAATCATACATTTTTAATTTTATTGTCACAATTAATGTCCATATGTTTATATATCATTATATGTCATAATCATAAATATTTTTTTTATACAATTCGCGTAAATAGCATATTGTGTACTAAAGGCGTAAAGTGGGCTTTTTTAGTTCGAGTGTGGATTTAGCAATACGTGTCGAAGACGAGGTAGCACGATCCGAAGGCGAGTGCGTCTCCGAGCCGAAGACGAGTATTGCAAACCACACGAGATCAAAAATCCCGATTAACCCTTGGTGCACACCATAGTTTTTGTGACGCATGTATTTAGAGATTGAGGATCTTTGCTACTGCTCTCCAGATAAAAGCCAAGGCAGGAAAGGAGGAACAGGCAGGTAAAGAGTAAATGATACAAACTAGATACTAAATAAGACTAGATTATATTAGAACTATACAAGATAACTATCTTAAAGATCTGTTCGCATCGGCGGCCAGGCCGGGACTGACTGATAAAAGCGTCCAAGCTGATAAGCTTCTCTCGCGCTCGCCACGTCGTGGTGCTCCGCCAGGCAGCGCGTTGGGTCGTATGTGGTGGTAGGAGGGGACCCCCCACATAAATGGATTTTTTGTTAACACGTGCATGAAAAAGACCCGTTCCCCCCCTAGTTGCGCAATATACTATTACGTTTTTCATGGCTATAAAGCGGGAGTAAATTGGCTGTTTTTTACACGGTCACTACATAGCCATGAATATTCATAAATAATAGTATTATTGTTTATTAACATTTTCATTAATCAACACAAGTATTAATATTTATTAAAATTCCTAAAATTTAAAAAATTTTGAAAAATTACATAAAAAAGATTACGGGCGCCTAAGTTTTTTGGTAATATATAAAAAATCACGCACTTTGCAAAAAATGATTAATATACAGTTTTCTCAAACCAAACGCATTAAGCGTGCTTCAGACCGACGTGAATTGATTGCAATTTAATTGCGGATTAAAATCGTTATAATAACATTGTTATATAATTTTGATTTTTCTCTACACGGCACGTAAAGTGCGTACTGTATGCTTTCCAGGTGGAAACAACGCAAAGCATTTCACGTTCCTTGTTGAGAAATAGTAGATTATGCACCGGGGGGGGGGGGGGGGTAAAAGTAAAGAATGTCTCAAAGCACATATTTTTCGAAATTTTCATGCAATCTCAGACTCTGCTTTTACTTCCTTGGTGCATAATCCACTATTTCATAAGGTTCATTCGTGGAGTGAGTGCGTTTTTAGAGCAGTAGCCACGATATGCCGTTCTTAAAGTGGCGGCTGAAATAGGGCGGTTTTGGAGTGGCACCCGTGATAGAACCTTCTGAAAGTTCTCAAAGTGGCAGCCAAGATAAGGGGTTTTTGGAACGGCGGCTGAAATAGGCCGTTTTTGGAGCGGCGGCTGAAATAGGCCGTTTTTGGAGCGGCGGCTGAAATAGGCCGTTGTCGGAGCGGCGACCGAGATAGGCCGTTGTCGGAGCGGCGACCGAGATAGGCCGTTGTCGAAGCAGCGGCTGAGATAGATCGTTCTATCACTTAGCCGCCAATATTTGTTGGATTATATGTAATTTATTGAAACAATGAGAGATACGACACGACGTTAAGGTGACTATGAAACTGAGTATCAGTGAGATCGTAATTTTCATTCATAATATTTCACAATATTATATAAAATTATCGATTTTTTGAATCAATAAATTTGTGTGTTCTGAGGTTCTCTACACATTTACGAATTAGTTCAGTATTCAATTATATGAAGTAAATTGCGAGAAAAAAATTAACACGGCCCAAGTTGGGGTTACAATCGGTAAAGTTCGCTCCAAAAACACTTTAAGAAGTATTTATATATTAAAATTACAATATTAAAATAAATAATTTGATATTTTTTCTAGCAAAGCATAGTAATAAAACCTTCAAATTTCCCGTGCTAAAACATGAATTACTCATTGTTGCACTCGGTGCAATGTTTTGTGAATTTTTTCACTGTCTGTAGGATTCCAAGTGAACGAGTGGTTCTTTCGGGCTAAAATCTTTGTACACTTGTACAGTTGTAGTTTTGTTATGAATGCAGTGATTTTAATTTGAATGAGTAGAAAAGGTTTGGCGATGAAAATTTTGTAATTTTCCCTCGTGAATCTTTTTTTCACGATTTAAAAGTGTTGTGTCCTCTTAAGAGTTAATACTCAACATTAAACAGTATACGCTCAACTTTCAGAGTTTACCCTTGACTCTATATCTTTCAGAGTATTGACCCAATTTTAAGAGTTATCCTTTAAGTCCCGAGCATTAACTCTTAATTTTTTAGAGTATACAGTGCACTCAGTATCCCTCAGTGCATACAGTATAGTTAACTCTTAATCTTTCAGTGTACACTTACTTTTTGAAAGTTAAACTCTTAGTCTTGTTAGTCTTGAAAGTATACACTCTATTTTGAAAGTGTTCTATTTTGAGAGTTCTCAATTTTTAGAGTAAACGATCAATTTTGAAAATTAACTTCTAATGTCTGGAGTAAACTCTTAAATTTTAAGTTTCTTTTCTGTACCGGTCACGAGTCGCAGACAAGTATTGCAACTACACAAGGCTTTGCGTTTAGGCCACCGGCAATTCAAGCATAGCTGCATGGTGCAGGGATACCCATTGGCTAATTTCAGAGAACATAGCGGAACATGGATTGTTCTTACCGCGGTGCCCCCTGATATTGGCATTTATGCATACCTCTCAATAATCGTAACCCTAGCATTGATTACGGGCAGTGTCGTCTTACGTTTTTATACTATTTTATATGATAGGGATTAAGTTAGGGGTTAAGTTATCTTAAGTAAAATGTCTCTTTATTATCGTAACTTTAATTTATGCATGCTTTCCTTCCACAAATATTATTTGTATACTAATTACTATAATACTTAGAACAACAATAAAAAACTATTTTCTACAATTTTCAAAAAAATTTAGAATGTGTAGATTTAAGCGTGTTTTATATACAGTAATGCAAATGAAAGTGCAATGGAAAAATGACGGACCTTTGGCTTGAAACGAGATCCTCTAATTCGCGAGATAAACTCATAGTCACCATGCTACCACTGACACCTACATTGAACTATTTCACTCGCTTTTTTATAGTAATTAGATACTCGTAACCTATATACACACAGAAGAATTTTAATAAATCTAGCGGTATTAAATTTCAATGTTCAGCATTAACATTTCGACCTTTAACATAGGATCACTATGTTAAGCTCTTTATCGAGGGACGTTTCGTCAAATTTTAAATTAAGTTTTTCTGAAATATTGTCGGAAAACAAGTATATTATGTAAAATAAAAATAAAGAAGAAAAATGTTTACTAATTCTTCTTAATTATTTTAATTGATAATTGTTGTAATATGTGAATTTACACAATCGTAGTATACAAAAAGGTACATGTCGCGCCATCTACTGGTTGACGATGATTTCGTGCAACGAGATAAACTCAAGCGAACGCGAGCATAGTGCGCATGCCTCGCGTATATACTCTAAGCGCACGCTATACTGTATATTCAGCTTCGTAAAGTCAGACCACACTATACTGTACTCTACACTTTCTCTCTGCTGTAAGACTCCGACTTGAAGGTACGTGCCGACAATTTATGGCTATGGCCACTTACTAAGTTCATTGTATTACAATATACACTCTAAACCCAAAGTTGAAAATCTGGAAGTAGAAAATTTAAAACCTACATTTTAAACTTAACAAAAGATTAAAAGCAAAAGATTAATTTATAGTGCATTTTAATCTTTGTAAAAAATTGAAATTAGGCAATTAAATTATGCAAATTTAATTTTACCAGCCGGTGGCGGTATGACGGATCGGTGGTGGATTTTGAGGTTAGGAATTCATTCGGTACGGTGGAGTCGTGTGCCCACGGCTACACCGATTCGAATGTGACGCGTAACAACGATCTCGACCGCTCTGTGTGCGCACAGTAACGGTCGGGATAGTGCAACGGGGTTTTGAGGTTATCCCTCGGATTTATGGAGTCGTGTGCGCACGGCTTCACAAATCTTCGTCGCTCGACTCGTTCCTCTCTTTATCCTGTGTGCGCACAGAGATAAAGCGAGTCGTGAGATGTCGGCGTAAGGCTGGCTTTGTTGGTTAGGATCTTTACGGTGGCACCGGGTATCGTCACGTGTGCTCACGTAGACGAGGCTTGATGTCGCTCGGGTGTTCCGGGTTGCCTCGTGTGCTCACGACGGCAATTCGGAGTTTCGGGTTTCGGTTCGTCTACCAAATCATCACGTGTGCTCACGAGAAGACTTCGTCGGCGCAGATCTATCTCTCGCTATTCCCTATAGTAACGTGTGCGCACGATGCTACCTGGAGTGGAGCTCGAGTAGAACTGCCCATCGTGCCGCGCGATCCGCCTTATAAAGGCGCGCGGCGCGGATATGTATGGGTGCGTTCACGGCGCACGGCGTATGCCGCTCGCGCCACCTGGCGCGTCGTCGCTGAGTCGCTCGCCGGTTGCCGCGCTCGTGCGGCCTCGCCTTTCGTTGCGCGCGCGCGCTCGCTGCGCATGCCGTGCTCGCCACGGTCGCACTATATGTGCGAGACTCGTGTCTCGTCACAAAACTTTATAGTCTCTTTAGAGTCTATTATTTAACTTCACAGTGTTATTATTTATCCACCCTTAAATTCCAACAATAATAACAAAAATGAGTTTTCTTATAGCGCGTGCTTGACCGAATTATGTGTACTTTGTGTAAGAATAATACAAATGCATGCATACCACGCCTTGTGGTAATCCGAAATCATACGTCGGTGGCTCTGTAGAGGGATGATACGGACCACGAGCATATCTAAGAATCGCTAATTGTTGAGCTCGTTTAATACCGCATTCTCCAAGTCCCCGTAACTGAATCCAGTAAGCTCCAATTTCTTGATCAGCATTTATTACAAAATCGTATCTCTCTCCTGTAAAAAATGATATTGTAAATATATATATTCACACGTATACTAACAGGGCTCCACCCCCTGCTCACTTTGCTGGCCAGCCCCCCATTTTAATTTTTTTTTCGGAATTTTATTTTTATGATCTGATAATTACGTTCTGATTAGTTCAATATTAATGCCCTATTGTATCATATCAAATATGTAAATTATAAAAAAGTCAAAAATTAAATGTTTGTTGAAGTCGAGAAAATAATTAAAAAATGCGTTACTTAAAGTACTGAATTAAGGTGAAACTTCTATTGCTAATGTATTTAAAATGTATATGGGACGTTCCACGCCAAACGTAACAAAGCTCTGCCCAAAATTCCTTTTGATCTAAAAATTTTTTAAAATATGGAAAATTTAGCATTTTTTATGTACTTTCAATTAGTGAGGGGCGAGCACGTTGTCAGACAGGCCAATCCATTGGGGAAGTGAAATTTGGCCCAGTTGCGCCAACTGGTCGGTTAGGAAGTCCCATCTTCGCCGTGGTCGACCCATCGTCCCACTGCAAGCTGGCGTGCTACAGCGACTGCATGAAGACTTTGAAGCTTACGGTGATTGGCGAGATCCACCCCAGTTGGTCGTAGAGTTGTGCGATGAGCGCTAGAGCACTGCGTTTTGTGGCAGTTCCTGTAACCTTAGGTAGGTTATAGATAAAGTAAAACGCATTGCCTACTGGATTTCAGAACACACCAAGCATTTGAAAGCATTCGAAACTCTCTTGCAGCCAAATGAGTCGTCGCGATGGAGCAACACGATCCTGTGGAACGTTCTCTAAGAGCAAAGGATGATTGGCTGTCCACTTACTCAATGGGAAGCCGCCCGCGTTGAGGAGCTCAACTAGTTCATTTTTTAACTGGTTGGCCTTTTCGACGGTATCAGCGCCTGCAAGTACGTCATCTATATAGACGTTATACAGTAGTAAGAGGGCAGCGTGAGGGTATCGCTCGCCTTTTTCAAAGGCAACTTGTCTTAGTGTCCTGTTGGCCTGGTAAGGTGAGCAGGCAAATCCGAAGGTAACCGTTTTCAGGTCGAAAGTGGCTATCGGATGGTCTTTAGATGGTCACCATAGGATTCGCTAAAGCTGTTGATCCTCCAACATCTTTTCTATGTCAGTGGAAAAGACGTAGCGAAATGTACGCCATCGTAGCAAAACGTCGAAGATGTCTAGAAGTAGTTTCGGACCTACGTGGAGGCTCTCATTGATAGAGAGACCATTCTTCAGTTTCACGGACCCATTGAATGCAACTTTCAACTTTTCTGACTCTCCGTAGACTTTGGTGATGCCTTGGGTGACAGATAAAAAACGCGTAGGTTACGCTCTTTCCCATCCGCCGTCGCTAACTGCATGTGACCGAGAGATAGATAATCTGCCATGAATTTAGCTTAGCTTAGATAATGCCGTGGTTATCCTTGGAACCGTCTTTTGGTGCGAAGTAGGACGGATCGTGGGGCGTGCTCCCAATCGCCCAGCTGGTGTATGTTTCATTCGACAGGTAGCCTGAGAAAGTGGCGTTCACACTCTTCTTCTTCGGCAGTGAGGGGCGTAGGTCTACTTGCCTGGAATTCTTCTTGATTCAAGAATCTTTCGAGGAGTGATGATAGATCTAGATCTACAAGACATTGCAGACTAGTAACAGGTGGATAAGGCACATCTCTTACTTCCTCGAAAGCGATTGGGTGGCCAGTGACGATCCACCCGAAAGCGGTAGTTTGGGCGATCGTACTAGCATCGGAACTCTTATGTAGACCCTCCTCTATTATTCTTGTGTAGACATCAGCACCCAAGATTATGTCGATTTGGTCAGCGGCCTCCGGTTGTGGATCAGCTAGACAAAGTCCGTCCGAGAACGACAACGTGGGTGATATGGCTTGAGCCGACGGCACATAGTCAGTAAGATGAGGCAGTACTAATGCGGTAATACACCAGTATTTCGTGCTCTTGAAGTGTGGCGCGATAGTGACGTTAACCTGAGTTTTTGCTGTCTCGCATCGCGCGGCGCCCATTCCAGTGACCGGGACAAAGACTAACTGACGTTGGAGTTTAAGTCATTGTACGAGCACCTCCGAGATAAAGGAAGCCTCTGAGCACGGGTCGATGAGTGCCCTTGCTCGGGATGTACGCTGCTGAGCTAGGATAGGATGATCCTAGCAGTGCCTAGAATCATGGACTGCGAGCGGGGATTGGCATCGGTAGTATGGCTCTTGACTCCAAAGCGTAGCTGTGGGTTTTCTGGCTGCGTCGACATAGAAGACACTCCCAAGGTGTCCTGCTGATGGGAGTCGGTATGGTTTGGACGCGAGGAAGACGCTCCGTGTAGTAGGCTATGATGCTGTCCACGGCAGGTACGGTAGGTTCCCTTCGAGTGGAAACCTCGGAACTGATGTACTCCCAGGCAATTGAAGCTGAGTTGCTTTTTTTAAACGAAATCCAAACGGTTATTGACAGGAGAAGTATGAAACTTATCGCATATAGATATATAGTGATCGTCGCCACAATAGGAGCAATTATGTTTGCACGGTTTGATTTCGAGATAGCATGCGAGGCGATAGAGTTCTCAGTTGACTTCTTGTATTCAGCAGTGGCGCCTTTGATCGGTTGATCAGATGCTAAAACTAGCGGAGCCGCTGGCTCTGACCACTCCAGCGCTAGAATGCGAGAATTCATGAACTTGTCTAGCACTTCCCACATGACAGGTGTGGTAGATTCGCCGAGAGACAGCTCCCAGTCACGCCAAGTTTTGGAGTCGAATCGTCTTATGGTGATATAGAAAAGTAGGTCATCCCTGGCGTTGCCTTTCCGATCCAGAACCTCCAACGTCTCAATGGTATCCAAAGTAACATCTGTAATTAGCTTTAGTACTTAAGGAGACTCAGATGACATGGAAGGTAACTGGAATAGTGCATTGAGAGAATTATTAATAAGGGTTTGCTTATTATCAAAGTAAGACGTTATTTTTGTCCAGGCTCGTGCTTAGTCGTCCTCCGTGATAAAGACATTTTTTACTAGGTTCGCAGTATCCCCTCGTAGACTGGAATTCGAGTAGTGAAGATGCTCCACATTAGACAGTGACCGATTGTTGACAACAAGCGACGTAAAATAGTCCTTAAAAGACGGCCAATCTGAGTACTTCCCGATAAAGTGCGGTCTATAGTGGGCAGTTTTCTTCGCGACTCTTAATCTAAGGCAGTAGCTTGATTAGGTGGTAATAGAATCGGTTGTGAAGTAGGCTCTAGCTTCGCTAAAGCGTCAAGAAAAAGGACTTTCTGAGTCAGGTAATGGTCTTCGGTTTCGGAGAAGACGTCTTCCTTGAAGTAGTTTTTGCTTCCATCATCTTTGGTTTTTGTGGCCAGGATCTGGTCGTGACGGACCTCCCACTTACTCCACCGTATTTCCAAGCGCGAGAGATGAGCTTGAATAGCCCCTTTTGTAGACTGCTTGACCTTTTTGGTAAGATTTAGATACGCACGCGCGATTAGTCCTTGCTCCTTGACTTGTTTCGCTATCATGTCGTCCATTGCTGTACTATAGTGTTGAAAGATAGAGCACTCGTGAACGCTGAGCACACCAAGTACAGCAATGTGCGTTGATTTTGAATTGCAGGATTCGTATGGAATTAGGCAGCAAAACTCCGAAGTGTGAGAACCCTTGGCAATATCGGGCTAAATCCAATCCGGTGCAATTTGGATTGCGAGCGAGTAGGTAGAGCGCGATGTAAACAAACATTTGGCGTTCTCTTGCGAGCCGACAACGCGTAGAATTCTTCGGTTTGCGCGACTTTTAGCGACGATACTTTTGAGGTTGTACAATGGAGCGCGGATAAAACTTTTAGATTAAAGTTTTAAGATGCAGTTACGGCACTCGATATTACACAAAGTACATCAACTACGATTACAGAGTATCAAACTTAAGCAATAGTGTATCGTAAGTGTACGTGTTTTCGGACTCGCGGCTCGAGAGTGACTGACTGAAATCAACAAGGCTCTCGCAGGTATGAGTCGTGTATGTGTACATTGTTGTATATGAGTGAGCGCGTTAGTTTGGTAGTAATTCTTCTATCTGGAACACTTGGGGACAGCCGATAGAAGTAAATACTTAAATAGATGATGTGGAATTTTGGAAAGTTTTGAATAGTTTCGTTGCCAGAGAATCAAACGTATACTAAGTAAGAAATGTACTGGTCTTCGCAGCAGGACTGCAAATGTTCTTCATAGCCTTCGACGCAAAAGTTCAAAATATATATACTATAGTCTTCGCGGCAAAACTGAAATATATTAGTCTTCGACGCAAATTCAAATGCGTCTTCATTAAATGTAAAGTAGTAATCTACAAAGATAAATTTAATTGTGACTCTTTTGATAAATTTTTATAATTTTTTGATTTAGTGATTTTGATGCGTAAATCGCCGCCATTTTCTTTTTGCAACTTAATCGCAACTTTGACAGAGATGTAAAAAATCTTAGGTGAAGTTATCGTTGATCAACTAGTACTTTTAGGATAAACAAAATATAATACGAATGAAGAAAATATAATAAGAATAATAGTATTGTACGATATTTTATAACACAACGTGCGTAAACCGAGATTTAGCGAGTGCATTTTTGCACGAGCGTGCGGTAAATCGAGGTATACGCCACGGCGTGTCATAAAGTAATAATGTTCACCGAAAGTCAATAATGTTTACCTGCAGTAGTATTCACTTAAAAAATTTAGACTTGGATACTTTTTCTTATTCTCTTAATTTTGATTTTTATATGAATCTATTGATCTCTATGGATTAAGTGTACTACTTGACACCTTCCTTTGAGCTACGAATCAGCTTTATCAGATTTTTAGATATTTGAAGTTTAATTTAAGGCAATATTTTATGAAAACGTTAAACTTGTTAATTAATTAGCTAAATCAATAAGAACTATTTCTTAGTGAAAATATTGACGTGATTTTGTAATGTATTAAAATGATGTATTTCTTCATGTAATTTTGATATGTGCTCTATGACGTCAGTTTGTTTATTTTAGCTTCATGAAACATTTTTACGTTATTTTACAATCTTATTTAATTCAAGCCCTCATTATCCGTACTACCACCCGCAAAGTAGCCACTTATTTTAACAAATTTAAAGTAATTAAGAGTATAATTATTTTGAACTAAATATTTATGTAGTCAAATAAAGTACTAAAATTACGTAAAAAAATTTTATAAAGCTAAATTATTTTAATTTTCTTTTAATAAATCATAAAATTACGTGATGAAACGTTCAAAATCAATACATAATCAACTGTCGTCACAAATCACATATCAAAATTACATGAAGAAATGTAATTCCAGTGCACCACAAAATGACGTCAATATTTTCACCAGGGTTAAATATAAAAATTTTAAGTTAATTCGTAAATACAAAAAATTAAATCGTTCTACTCACAAACTAATTTATGCTTTTTGTGGAAAGAGTTTATGATATCAAGTGCTTGCATTAATCTAGAGAAAGAATTAGTCATTGCTTACACGAAATCAAGAGGCGCGATAGCGTCGCGCTGACAAGTAAAAGAACAAAGTTTGGTTCAACGACAATGCAGCCCAATCATACTTTGAAATAGGGTTTCCTACCCTTAAACAAAATCTCAATTGCATTTAAATCATTAGTATTGTGCGTATGCGCAATCTGTTGGCATCTACTTAAAAAGTATAAACCTATTAGAAATATGTACAGTTAGCAACAAAGGCCTTTGCGCGCTTGGTCCCGGTAAAGGGCACGCTTCTTGAATATATTAACTATAGGTAAGCTACAATATTCGCGGTGTCCTACTAGAGCTGGCTGTCGGTATGCTAAAAGACTTTATCCACGTCTCACGATCCCGGCAACTCGCTCCTATAAGTATCCTTGGGTAGCTACATCAGTTGTGAGTTGCCGGTACGCAATGCTTCGGCGGCGCTGTGTCCATCTGGCGGACGAGTATGGAACTAAGGTTTTGGTGCAACATACGCGAATGCGTATTCGTCACAGCTTTATAGTAAAAAATACGATTGTTTTTTTGTAAAATAATGACTCTACCCCATAATATATAAAGTCATATAATGGCATGTCTATATAAGGGCGCAATCAAAAAATGCATTTTACAAAGGTGTCAAGTAGGTTAAAGAACTTAAATTTGACGTACACAACTTTTTTTCTATATTTATTAATCAAATTAGCTCATTTCCGTTGTGTACATTAAATATAAGTTTTTTAACGTACTTGACACCTTTGTGAAATTAATTTTTTGATTGCGCCCTTTTATAGACATGCCCTTATATGACTTTGTATATTATGGGGTAAAGTTAATATTTTACAAATAAATAATCGTATTTTTTTATTATAAAGTAAAATCTGTAAACATGACTGCGCGTCATCTCGAGCAGTAATTCAGAATTTTTGTTAAATTATAATTTAATTATAATCACGTAATGCTAATTGGTCATTAATAGTTTGAATAATCAATCATTAGGGCTTGCAATTAATAATTAATAATTAAATCATTAAATCATCAATTATTCAGCGTATAAATAAAAAAAGCTTTTTTAATTATCAATTTTGCGATCCTGTAATTGATGAATAATAGTTTTAATTATCAATCATCTGGCGCATAATTACAAAAACTGTTGTTCATTATCAATCGTGTTGGCCAATAATCAATGATTCATAATTTTAATTATCAATTATTGAGACATTTAATTTGTGACAGTGCATATGCCCTCACAACGGTTCGGCATAAGCCCAGCACCTACACACGCGCGAAGCGCGCACACACACACATACACCTTTGGAACTCTTCAGGAGCTGAGGGCCGAGTGCAACTTGCTGCACCTGCTGCTTGCCGAGACCAACCGAGCGCTCATCTCAGAGCGACGCCAGCATCAGAGGTCTCCCACTGCCGACGCCGCCGTCCAGACCGATCCCACACCAGATCGCCGGCACAGCAGTGATCAAACGGATCTGCCGCTACCCGCCACTCCACCGCCTGGGTCAAAGCCACACACCCCAGGATCATCATCCGACGTGCTGAACGCCGAATGGCCCGAACATCTACAACCCCCACTTTCCCCTTTGTAAATTGGGTGGTGCAACCTACACCGGGTTGGGCGGCCCTCCCTCGTCCAGACTCGATCCAAGAGTCGATCTAGAGAGGTCCGAGCAGTGTCCGCTCTCTAGGCAACGAAGAAGCCAAGGACTGTAAGCCTCAGCAGGCCCTTTCTGCCTGCCTGCCTCCTCACCGCCTGCTTTACAGCAGGCCTCTTCATCACTCCGCTCTCCAAGGAGCGAACTCCATTGACACCAGCGGGCTGCGTGTCGCAACGAGCGCACGTGCCTCCTTCTCTTCACCCGACCTTTTTAGACCACCCCGACTAGCCCGCTTACATCAACACGATCGCACGTAGTACATATTGTTATTTTGAGTGAATAAATGTTCATAGTTCATAATAGTATAAATTATTAGAGTGACATTATTGCGTATGCTAAAACCCTTGCTTCCATTCATAAATAAGCCGAGCACAGAAGGACTCCGTCACTCTCCGCGGTTCGTCAAGACGGAGATGCTGAGCAGCTGAGGCGAGTTCCTCGTCGTCACCCGACGATCCTTTTGTTAACGTAGTAGCTTTGCGCGTCGGTCCCTAAGCTCGGTGGGACACATTTTGCCTGATTTCGCGCTAGCAAAGCCGCAACGTTACAAATTAATAATTAAATCATTTAATTATCAATCATCCGGAGTAATGTTAAAAATATTTTTTTGTTACTATCAATTTTGTGAAGCTATAATTGATAATTAATAGTTTCGTATTTAGCGAGCCAAAATATATAAGAATACATGTGCCATGTGTCGGGGTCAGATATTTTTTTTGTGTGCAGGTGTTATTATTCATTTAGATCACAATTAAATAAATTCTTTTTAATTATCAATCATCAAAGCCTATAATTAATTATTGAATTATATAATTATTAATAAAAAATGGGTAATTATTTATTTTTGCAGCCCCCTTTGCTACTCTTCTCTGGCCCTCTACACTATTTCTTCCAGTTCTTTAAAGTTACCTTCTACATCTTTTCTCATGTGAACTGTCCCTATCCACCATGTCTCTCCGTTTCTCTTAATATGCGCACCAATAAACTCATTTGTTTTCTTTGCCAGCTACTCTATCTTCTCTATTTCTCCTCCTTTTTTTACTGATATTATGAGGCCTCTTTTCATTTTACCACTTTCCTCTTCCTTCTTCACGCCTCTTACGCTAAACTCTTATCCTACGAGTTTCTTTTCCCAGTAGTTCCTTGCTTTGATCTCCAACCATGTCTTCTGCAGACATATTATGTTGAACCCCCTTATATACATCCATGAGTTTTCATCTAGCCATCTTATTCTTGCTATATTCCAGCTAATCTCTCTATATTTTAAAAAAAATTTCGCCACCGCCACCGATTCAAAAATTTTCTACCTTATTTATTCCCCCTTAATTACTTCCTTAGTCATACTTCTTTTGTAAAGATCCTCTCAATTATTATTTATATACTTACTAGGGGGTATCTCCCTGCTCGATTCGCTTGCCAACCCCCATTTTTTTTGTTTAAAATGTGAAAAATATACTTATATTAAATAGAAATTGAGTAGCAGTTTTTTATATGCAGCACGTACAGTGAATGACTTACAAAAGTATAAGTATATAGTAAGTATAAGTAATATATAAATACTATACATACACGGCGCTCGCGCGTTTGATAATGTATCATATATTCCTACTCGATTACATCGTTTCTTTTTGTTTAATGATTTCGGTCCCACGTCTCTTTTTGTGAATGTACTGTAGCTGTAGTCTCATCAAGCCGTCGAGTCGAGACAAGTGCACTACATTATGTAACACAAGAAACAAACAGAAAGCGACTAATTCAGCGCAATGGTCCACAAATTGCAGCGGGAGCATCGCTTTTCAGCAACATTGACGCGAGCTCAACTAAAAACATTGCTCCATTTTTCCCGCCTGGATATGCTCAGCATTGAGCTATTGCACTAACAAGCGCGTGCAAGAGCATTTGACAGTATATGGGCCATATCAGAAACTCTGCGTGTCATGCAGATCCGTACATTAAGCACTCGGCGAGAGACTTAACCTCTTGCATCCTCCAAAGACTTTTGAAAATGCAGCCGAAAATTGCGTATCTGCTGCTGCTGCTTCTGTGGATAGTTACCGGATGCGACGCAGTGCACTGAATCCTGTTCAACACGAAGAACGAAGCTGTGTACCATGTGCCAATTACCCTGGAGAACCGACTAGAAATGCCGATCCCGGTGTCCAACACTACGATCCCATATCTCTTGCGATTTTATTTTATGATACAAAAATTTCGCCATTGCTGCCGCCACCGTTTCATAAATTTGGTCTCTCAATTAATGTCCTTTAATTAGTGTTCCGCTATTATTATATTTATTATTGTCCTCGATTACTACTGCTAGATTACTCGATTCAGCATGTAGAATGCAATAATGAATGATAGCGCCTATTGAGAGAATCATTGCTCTACCTTTGTGTATTCTTTAAATTCGATTCGCAATTCTTTTGTTAAAAATTTATAACCGAGAAAAATTGTTTATCGAAGTGTAAAAGATTTTACAAAGCACAACACAAGGTTTTCTTGGCCGCTTGTAAAACGTTCGTTGAATTTATGGCGTGGGTAGTGTTTTTGCGGGGATACTTTATGGAAGAGGAACAAGTAAGTGTATGTAGAATTCTAATATTACATCAAGTCCTACTTCAATTATTTCATCTCCAATTTTTAATTAAAATGATGAAAAATCATTATTTTCTGATCTCATGATACTTTTTAATTTCAATACCTTGAAATTTATTCATAAATCTGAATTTTTAATAGATTTATATATAACATTAAATTTAGTGCTATATTTTATAACAGGAAGTGTTTGTGTAAAATCGCCAACTAGAATCACTAATTTTTCATCAAAAGGAACGTTTTCTAATTTGCAACAATCATGTATAGTATTATAAACAATTTCTAAAGCTTTTTTAGGAATCATGGAAGCTTCATCCCAAATTATAATTTCAGATTCTATCATTTTTTTCTTATCGGATGGGTGTTTTAAATTTGATGTTTTTATATCTTTTAAATTCAAAGGTAATTTGAAAGCGTTATGGCTTGTCATTTCTCAAGGTAATAAAATAGAAGGAATACCTGTCCAAGCCATTGACAAAAATTTTTTTTTACTCAGATAATAATAAATTAAAGTATTATATACGAATGTATGGGTATCGCTGTTTTAGTAAAGGTTGGATATGTTTTATTTTCAAATTGTTTCAAATCATCGAAAGATGTTGCACCTTTAAGTCTGTGTAATATTAACTTTAAATAAAATAACTCGCGTTCGTTAGAAATCACACAAACTAATCTTCCTAAGGTATTCGAATAATTTTTACGTTAGATTCACTTTTTTTCGTAAAACTATAATGCTCTGGTATCTCACAATATGATAATTTTTTAGCATAATCATCTGTTTTATTTAGTTTAAACCATGCTGTTAAAGTTATCTCATGTTTAAGAGAATCAATATCGATATGATTTTATTCAAAAATTACTTTTTGTTGATTCTCTAAATGAACAGCTAATTTAATTACACTATGAGATCGAGCGCAAATAAGAAATTTTACGGTACGTCAAGCAGCATCCATTGGACCTATGTATCTATAATAATCCATGTAATCTGTGAGTTCATCATATATTATTGTGTTTTCATTATTTTTATTCGTTTTAATACAAGCTCGATCGTGTCCTTCATATAAATATTTATATACATATTTTATACTTATAATAAATGCACAGTATTCAATGGCAATTGTATTTTCTTATAAAAGTTGGATTATACGGAACAACCAGACTTATTACCTTTCACAGTTTTTCCATAAAGTCTTTTGTTATAGACGTAGTTTTTGTTTTTATTATTTCGACGACGATATCGTCGCTCCCTACGAAGAGTAGCACTATTCAAATTTTTTGTTATAAGTAGCACAACTCATTTGACGCACGCTAGACTAGCACAGCTAAAAATTTCCCGCGAAGACTAGCACAACTCAAACTTTAAACAACCAATTTCTATAAAAATTTCCCGATTTTTGCGAAACTGTCATTAATGAACATTTTTAAATATTCACAATTTACAACTTTTGACCGAATTTAAAATTGTTTTCCCGAATACAATAATTGTTTACAGACATTTTTTAAATTATTCACTTTTTTTAGAAATTTCTGAAACCTTTGAGGTTTGTCTGTCTTTGTCCAAGGTTTTCATGAACTTAACCAACCTAATGACCCAATAAAAACATAAAATACTCACATTTAAAGTAATATAAAGTCGCGAGATGTGCTACTCTTGGCGGCATTTCTGAACTGTGCTAGTCTTCGTGGGGAGCGATGATATCTAGGGAAACCATTGTTTTTTAATTGTGTTGGATTACAAAAAGATTTCGGAAAATTTTTTGAACAAGTTTTCGTAGTTTTATTATAACACAAAGTGTTTTTTGAATGGGGACCATGTAACATATGCTGGAATATTAATTCTTGTAATATTACATCACTATCATCAGAAATTTAAGCTAAAATATGTTCATTAACGTAATTTTTTTTTTATTATATCTCAAAAAATTAAGTCTACAGTATTCTATCATTATATAAGCTTGAATAATATACTGTTAAATTAAATTTTTCCAATATAGAATAGGGCTAAATTTTGACTGTAGTGGAGTGGAATAAGAGAGCACACATGTAGATCCGTGAAAGTGATCATTTATTTGATCTGCCTTTGTATGATACAACCTCTCATCTTGAGGGTTTAATCTGATCTGACAAGTCGCGCGTAGTAACGGCTCTTGCCCCTTTTGCGTACGCCATCTATCGGTTACTAATCTAGCTATACCACACCCCTCTGTCCTAAGCAGTTGTCTTCCTAAATTCAATTATAAATTTAAACGATTTGACTTTTTAATTACTTGCTTAGGTCGTTCAGTTAAATTTAATGTTACCTTAGGTTTGACAACATTTTCTCCAATAGATTTTTTCTTATCATCTTCTATGACTACTTCGCATTGATACTTTTTAATTTTAGTATCCCTTTTTTCTAATTTCTTACTTAGTTACTTTATCACTTATATACTCTTTACTACTTATGTACTCTTTATCATTACTTGACTTGTTACTCGCAGGTAACTGAACACTCGTTTTTGACGTATTATTACAATTCCCATCTGGAAACTCTTTTTCCGTTATAATTTTCTCGCAATCTTGTTTATCAGATTTTCTTTGTTTGCTATTTATTACAATATCATGAAAAATACCAGCTCTACGCATCTGGTTTACATGTCTTTTCCATAACTCTTGGATTAGTTTTTCATACATAATTTCTATAGCCTAAACATTCTAAAATCTTAGCCTTCTGCCATGTTTCTTTATTTTTATCTCTGTAATCTTTTACCTAAACTAACTCTCCTATACTAAATTCAACTTTTCTCTTTACTGGATAATTTTCTACTTTTCGTTCTATGTTCTTGCCGCCGTAATTTTCTTTCAACATATATAGTCTAGTTTTTAACTTACGATTAAACATTAATTTAGTTAGCGATTCACCAGTAACAGTGTGCGGCGTATTTCTGTAAGCAAAGAGATATCTTGCAGTTATAGTTTCTATTGTTTCATTTACATTCTAGTATTCATTTTATTTACATTTACATTTTATTTCATTTACATTTCTAGTATCATTCATAGCTTTATTTAACCCTCTTTTGAGAGGTCAAGCTTGGGTTAAATCCTTTAAAAAAGTTTACTATGTACACTATTTCTACCGAAAAATATCATATACATACTATAATAATTAAAAATTATTATCCATACGATGTATATGTAGCTAATAATTTTAATTAATATTGTTTACACTATACTTGTTGCTAATAACATTTAATTTATAATTTTTAGAAATGTCTCTCGATCAGTTTGAGGGGGCATGTTTAAGATACATTTTAAGCCCGGATAGAGTAAAGAAGGCGGTCCGGATCATTCAGAAAGCCGTGGCAAGTGACTAAAAACACTTATTTATATAGTGAAATGTCATGAATTTTGGTCAATGATTTTACAAGGTATATACATGTTTTTTCTTGATAAAAATGGCGTATATTTTATGTTTTCGATAGAATTTTTTTTTCAAATAAAAAATTTTTTGGTAAGAAGAATATCTTTTTGTTTCTTCGCAGGATTTGACCCAGGCTTGACCCCTTATAAGATTTAACTGCATTTCCCGCGGCCCCATTCGTCGCTTCATGGTATGGTGCCGAAGTAACATGTTTTATTTTGTTTACTTTACAAAATTTTTCGAATGTATCTGACACTAGTTGTCTTCCATTATCAGACATGATCTCCTTTCGCAACCCATACCTTGCACAATAATCTCTTAGCTTACTTGCAGTATTTTCTGAATCTATTTTATTCATACAGTACACCTCGAGCCATTTAGAATAAGTATCTACAATGAAACGGTCACGACTCTTCTCGGTCTTGTGCGCGTATATGATTTTAGTTTTAGAGAAGAGCAGTAATCATTTAAGATCTGTGTCGTAATTCTAACGACAGATCTTATATAGAAATTTGATTTTATGCTATAATATATTATGATAATAAGAGAGGTTCGGGATACTAGATAGTGAAAGGATATTACAATAATAAAAGTTTTGTTATTTCTTTTCAATGAACAAAATAAATATATTCAATCAATAGTCTTTTTAGATAGAATATTGCGTGAATTGCAGATATTTTTCGAAACAGAGAATTTTATGTATTCGCTTTGATTTTACAGTATTTTTGTAAGACAATACGCTTAACTTTTGCGTTATTGACTCTAGATCACGATTGCATAAGTATAGTAGATATTTGAAATTATTCTAAGTTCTCGACTGATACGTGTTAGTTGCGTTATCAGTTTTGACTCGAAAAATCTATAAGAATTTTGAAATACAGAAATTTTATAAGTTTAAGAAATATTCGAAAATATTATAAGTGTTTTACCTGCCCAAGGCGTAAGTTGCTCAAGAGTAGGGACTAGGCGCTTTAGTTGCGCTAACACTTAAGTTGCACTTTGGCTAGTGAGCTCAGATAGCTGAGAGCAGCGGAGAGAGCGGGTATCTCGCCGCCAAAAAAATCACATATATACTTGCGCACGTGCATTCACACCTATATACAAAAATCATTCACACAAACATATTCTGCTGCGCTCGCCGCTCGCTGTATAAAATATACGCGTGTATTGCGCGCTATTCCCGCTCTATCGCTGTTTCTGCTGCCGTCACTGGCTGGCTTGTGGCGCTGCTGATAATATGCTGCTGCTATGAGCACAGCTGTGATTCGGAGCGTTGAAATGAAGAGTGGGGAAGCGCGATATACTCGCATAAAATCTAAAATTTTATTCAACAAAATTAAGTTTTTAATATTTTTTATAATTTTCTGTGGAGCTTATACGGGGTGTTACAACAATAATTAAATAAGTATTTCCTTTTATCGAACCTACGAAATGAATATGAATTCGCTCCGTCATCCAAGTCTGGAAAATCACATTCGCCCCTCGTTGTTCACCGTGCTTTTTATAACAAGTGTATAAGGAAGACCGTTTTGTCGCCTATGAAATAGATCGAGAATAGAGTTTTTCGAGTTGTCCACTACGGTGTGCATGTGTGTATATATATATATATATATATATATATATATATATATATATATATATATATATATATATATATATATATATATATATATATATATATATATATATATATATAAATAAAAATTTTAAACATTTTGGAAAGTTTTGAAAATTTTAGAAAATTTTGGAAATTGTTTCCAAAGTTATTAACGATTTAAAGCTTTAGTAAGGAGATGAAAAAAATAAATCAAAAGGAGCGAAAATGACCATTTTCGCTCCTCTTGATTTCCGATTCTCAAATTATTGTAGGCTCGTTTTACCTTATAGGGAGCGAAAATGGATTAATTTATACATGTATTATGACCAGGGACTCTTGCTTTTCATTTTGTCTGACGCTCGAAAAACCCTATTTTCGGTCCACTTTATAGGCGCCGAAAATGGTCTTTTTTATGCACGTGTTATAAAAAATCTTTTTTCCTAATGTCAATTCGTAATAGTAGGGGGGGGGGGGGGTAAACATTTCAAATAATAAAGATTTAAAACACAAAAATTATGCATTGATTTATAATGGAAGGTAAAATTTTGAAACAAGAAATATTAAAAAACTATGACAGTCAAAAAAATAAATTTTAAATTCTAAATTTGAAACAAAAATACTTTTAAGTCTTGTTATTGTATATTTCCTAACATTTTAATTGAACATTTTCGTTTTAGGAATCGTTTACTCTCAGTTTTTCAATGTTTTCCTTTCATGCTTTATCTTTTTTGACTTTCAATTTTTCTAAATTTTTGCCGCCAAGTTAAATTCATTATTCAATCACTGATTATCATGAAAATAAAGACTAAAATTTTAGTAAACAAATAGAAAAATATGATGTCTCATTATTATCTAATAAGCAACGAGAAATTTTTATATTATCATATACATATAGTTATTTATCACTGGCGTGATTTTGATATGTATTTAAATTTTATAGCTTTCTACGTCAATTCGTCACTGTCGATGTGACATTTGTTTAAAAAAGAGGTAAAAAATATGTATGCTGCAAATCACTTACACCAATTAATTAGTGCTGAAATACTTAATGAAAATGAAAATGAAAAATAGATTATTTGCTGTTATACGACAATTTATGATACATTTATGATACTATAGATGTATTTATTTTAAAAGAAATTGGAAATTATTCTAATTCTAAAAGTCAATTAAATGATAACCATATACTTGAATTCAACAACATTTTAAAATTTTACTCGATTTCTGATATGCAATTTACAGTTAATTTTCAAAGATTGTCTAATATTCAACCTATTGATAGACATAAAGAATATATTCAAATACTTTTTTCTGGTTTAAGTACATACAGACACTGGATTTGTTTGTGGTACAAAGACAATGTAATATGAATTTTTGATAATTTTAACAAAAAATGTCTTGATGATGATCATACAATTTCAATTGACAGGCTGTATTCAAATAAAGATAATTTACGCATATCTTTTGAACAAGAACAGTATCAGACTAATTATTATGATTGTGGTGTTTTGCTACAGCATTTGCAGTCGCTATTGTATTTAATATTTGCCCGTGCAATGTTCAATTTAATATCTGTGAAATGCAAGAAAATTTGATTAGAATGTATGGTACATACTCTTTATCATTTTTTCTAATATCAAAAGATTATAAAAATAAAATTTATGCCGAAACGATTACTAAAATTTCAATTATAAGAAACATTACTCACGAAATAAAATATGCCGAATTTAAGTTTAATTTTGATAAAATTAATATTGAGGAACTTGAAGCATTATATACTACAATCATTAATTAATTCTTTTAGAAGCCGACACAAAGAAAAAGTAACTGTTAAAAATCAATCAAATAATAATTTGGATAATAAACTAGATTTTTGTGATTAGCTGATAAAACAACTAATAATTGTATTCATCATTTTGAAAGAATCATATCGATGGATGTGGATAACAATGACATTGTACATTTATCAAATCTAAATAGCAAAAAAAAAATGCTAAAATAAAAATTTGATTGAAACAGTATAGTATTGTATGATACCTTATCGATAATAGATCAATAGATAAGATATTATAAAATACACAGATAATAGATCAATAGATAATTGATTTGTCTTTTGATATAGCCCATAATATTTATTAAAATTCAACTGTCACATTAATGTTAAAGTGTGTTCAACTGTATACTGCGTTAAATATTTATTTAAATGTACATTTCTGAAAATGATTCATATTGATTTGATTTTTAGTATTGGATACAATTAGAATTGTACATAATTTTAAATATTTTGCTATTTCAACACTAAAATATGTATGCATGTATTATTATTTACAGTTTGTGAATAATACTTTTCAAACTTTTCAAAATTTTTATCAATTATTTATTGATTAATTTCCGGTTTACTCCTTAGGAGTACTTCAGCAAATATACATTATTCTGGTCACTTTCTGTTTATTTTCGGTATATTTAGGGTTTATTTCGGTTATTTTCGGTCACTCCCGGGTCATTTTGTATTTTTTCCGATTACTTACAGGAGTATATTCCGATACGGAAAAAGTGAATCGCCAGTAAATTGATTTGGCAACAGCGCATGTCCTAAAGCGGTCAGATACGGTTTTTGACTACTGGAGCTGTATTCCGCATATGTAAACACAGTAATCAGCTGATTACAAAGTTCATAAATAATAAAGGTAAAGAAAATTAATTTGCAAAATTCATATTCAAAAATAATGGAGACATGGTTGTAGAAGGTGTCTAGGTGTTTGGAGGGTCGTGCGATGATGGGGTCCAGGAAGTATGCGCTCCGTAGTTTTTTGTATCTAGGTTTCAGGAAATACAGTTGTAGAAGGTGTGTAGGTGTTTGGGGGATCTTCCGATGATGGGATCCAAATAGGGCGCCCGTTGCTGACCGTTTCAAGACGTCAAATGTTGTACACTGAAATCAATTTATCCCGACCCTTAAGGAGGCGTAGTTTTGGGAATAAAGTGAACTTATAGCTGGAGACTACCAGACACATTTTAATATAATAGAGGAAGAGGAAGGATTATAAGTGTTTAGATTTAAAGTTGACATATGGATTAAAAAGATTCAATAGATTACAAAAGCAAACAAATGTTGATAGGTTGTAAAATTATTCCAAATAACCAATCGAGTTATTTTTCAGGCAAAAGCTCGAAAAAAAAACTCGAAAAAGTACTCGAAGCTTTAAGTAACATATCACTGTTACGAGACAGGGAAAAACTATAGTATTTTTTAGATATGCGTAAAAACTCGACAATTGTCGTGTTTAAGTAGATTTTTAACATCCCAGATTTATTTCGCAATCAAAACAAAAAAAGTTCGAGTTTGACTCACACATCCCTAGTCTAGGTGGTGCGCTCCGTAGTTTTTTGTGTCTAGGTGTAAAAAGTATTCGAGGACTACGTTTGATCTTACAGGGCGGCCGATGACGAGGTCTAGGCGTTGCGCTCCGTAGTATTTTGTGTTTAGGTGTAAAAAATATTTGCTCAAATAAAAGAAAAAAACTTCTAACCAGAGTTAAATGGTTTTGCGAGTTTGATGCATTCTGTATTATGTCATGCATGGCAATAACATAATGCAACATAATAGCATTATTTTATTTACAACGTAATTACAGATTATAGAAGAACTGAGATTAATAAAAAAAGTCAAGTTTATTACAATATTATTTTAATCATAATATAGCAAACAGAAAATTATTGTGTTCAATTAAGGGCTGAGTCGAATGATTGCTAACTTAAACTTAAGCAATATATCGATCAATTACAAACAACTCTCGATACTTACTACGTAACTTGCCATGCCCGTTTCATTTTGTTTATAGGTGAACAACTGAAATATTTCAATAAAATCTCATACATTTCCAATGTAGATTATACGACAGTCGAAGTTAAAAATCAATAAATTTGATATCACATTTTGATACACAAAAAGAATTTTACAAGTGTATGCACACAAAATATGCAGAAAGTCGCCGATAGACCGCACCATAAATAAAATGCTACAAGCATAGAAAGTTACGTAGTAAGTATCGAGAGTTGTTTGTAATCGAATGACGTATTGATTAAGTTTAAGTTAGCAATCATTCGACTCAGTCCTTAATTGACTCAACAATTCTGTTTGCTATATTATGTTTAAAATAATATTGTAATTGACGTGACTTTTGAATTAATCTCAGTTCTTTTATATTCTGTAATTTTGTTGTAAATGAAATAACGCTATTATGTTACATTATGTTATTACCATGCATGACATAACACGTAATGCATCAAACTCGCCTAACCCTTTTACTTTGGTTAAAATAGCATTTTCTTGAAAAAACGTTCTCTGACATTTTTTGTTTGTTTTACAGCTTATTGTATGTTATAGCACAAAAACACATAATCCAGAAAGAAGTCAATATATAAAAATCAAATAAATAAAAGTAAACAATTGTTTTCCCTCAGTTATTAATATTTTCTATTGATATTATATTGATAATAGTGTTTTACCTGAAAATGAAATAATAGTATTAACATCAATGGGATGAACTGGTTCTCCATCTGTTGCAATCAATGTTAGCTTGTGCCCTTGGAATGTGATTTGTGCAGGGCACACAGAACCAAATGAGTTAATCATGCGAAACCGGTAGCGGCGTCCAGATGTTATAGTAAAAATTTCAAAAGGAGTATTTGTCATAAAACCGGTATTGGGATCCTGCAACATGAGTACAATCAAAATTATAGTTAAGAAAAATAAATGTTGGAAATATAATTAATTAAATTAAAATATATGCATATGTTAGCAGTTTCATGCATCATTATACAATTTTGCAAAAATCTTTTAAGAAATATAGATTTATGTTGAAACATAAGTTTTTAAGTGTTATTTTATATTTTTTGTCTATGTGAGTTTCTGTATAACAACGCATGTATATGGATCTCTCGTTATAAGGCTTATTTACGTCTACCTTATAGGGACTCGACAAGCTGTCGTGGAATACCTCTGTTCCAAGAAGAAAACCAGACATTGGCTTGAATTTGTTCAAGTCACAGGCCCGCCTATGAAACTCACTCCCACAAAGCTTACGGACTCTGCCTTTGCTCTCAAAGTTTTAGCTAGCGTTGCAAAGCTATCTATTGCCGACTCTCTTGTGCAATATAATGTAAGATTGTTATAGTTTTGTCTATGCTACTTCACTTTGTGCACCTTAATCCATTAATGTATTTTTAAAATTAGCCGGACTTGTTGTCTAACATGACGCAAAAGAATAAGCCGATCTATACGCCATAAATATCAAAGTTAAATGTGTACCTATGCAAATTTCTGATTATCACTGTCGAATCTGTAATATGTCTTGTTAGGTTAACCCAAATTTTGGGTGCACTGATGGTCCGGTTGACGTGAAACGTCCCATATATATATAAATATATATATATATATATATATATATATATATATATATATATATTTCCAGACAACTAAAATGGCTCATGATTTAAAATAGAAGCTTTTTGGGTAAAAACACATAAATACCTTTTTTTGCATATTTGTTGTAGAATATGAAAAAAGTTTGTTTTGACCTATATAGCTTGTTTCATGTTGCTATGTTAGAATACAAGCTATAAGGGTCCAGTACTCAGCTTTAGCAAAGGCAATTATGGATTTTCAATGGTGAAAGTGTTACTTATGACAAGAGCTTCGAGCATGCCAAGTTTACTAATGGGACGGAACCTGCAGTAAAAGTTACATGATTTTAAACAAAATAAGGTGTATTGTTTCTGTTTCTTTTTCTGTCACGTCTGTATAGTATGTAATTATCTAGTAAAGGGATGGATGTTATCTTGTCATTGAGCCAAGTCTTAGTCACAGCTATTACGTAAGAGGGGGAATGAGTGGACGAGAAGAGCCTAATCATCTCAATATGACCCGTGAGAGAGTTCGCATTGAAATGACACGCTCTCAGACCTTCAGACAGAGTAACCTTAGAAACAGATGTAGGCGTGCTCTATGATTTAGATGGTTGGTTGGCAGCGTCCGAGCTAAAAAAAGCGTCTAGTTCAGCATCGGTGGAGATTATGGTGGCTTGTTCGCTGTCCTCACCAGAGTAGATGAATATTCTTTCGTCCCTCACGGAGGCGCAACTTGTGGATGTCTGGAGAAAGCAGCTCATTAATGTAAATGAGTCCTTGCTGGTCTGGGATGAGACCTCTTGTTTCTTTGGTGTAAAGCTTGCATCTTCTTGCATTGTCCATGATGATCGAGCGGGCCAGCGCACTAGAAGAGAGGGCGACAGCTAAGGTGGAAGTCTGTTGTCACCTTGCGCGCCGAGTCTCCCCATGGTCCTAACCGATGCCGCATCCCTTCTTTGGACCTGGATGTAGGCCATGCCAGAAATAACCATTACATTATTCGCCGATTGCTCCAAAAAGTTTTGTATAGTTGACCTTCAGAGGACTTATTGCCTCTGAAGTCGTACTATATGGTTGCGAGAGAAGAAAAAGAAAAAGAAATATAAATATAAATATATATATATATATATATATATATATATATATATTTATATTTAACATAAGTTATTGTTCTCTACGTATATATTTTAAAATTTTAATTTTATTTAAAATTGCAAGTATAAGGAACTGGATGTATTACCAGCACCTTAACTCGCGTATAAAAAGATTGCTCTGACCGAACTCTGCTAGGAGAGAGAGCTTATTGCTCCTGTCCGTTCGAGCTCGGTCGAGCAAATGAGAGCTGAGGAGCTGGATGAGGCGCCTTTTATTTCCTGAGGAGCTACTGCGCCGAGACATTGCTGCGCGCTTTCCCTTCCAGTGCGCCATCGAGCTACTGCTGCTTCCCCTTCCAGGCCGCCGCCGCTGCTGTTCGCTGATTGGTTCGGCGCTGATCGCTTTTTTGATTTACTCCCTTTTCGGGATATTTTTTGTGTGCGCATTACTTGCGCGTCGCTAGCATGAGTCGGACCGTTACACGTTCTTAACAAAAAACTGATCAATTTGGGCCAGTTGTATTATAAAAGTTGTTTAGACCAGCTAATATTTATGCAATGGCTTCTAAATAAGGAAAATTAACTTCAGGTACTATTTCATATTAGGCGTATTGAAAAAATTATGATACTATTTTGGATTCAGAAGGCATCCTGTGTTCTTATAAGTGATAATTTTTTTGTTTTATTTTGTATTTTATTAAAAATTACTCAAATTTGAAATTTGTCTGATTTTAGATTATTTTAAAACATGGCTCAAAAAAGTATATTTTCCGAATGTTGGTTTATCAAGTGTACTTTTGCTAAACTCGTGGACTACTGTCCTCATGCCATAGAAGAAGTAAAGCCTACTAATAATAAAATAACTTTAAAAATAATTCCAATAGGAACTACAGGCAAAATACAACCGCTAGATGTTTTTGGATTTAAGGTTTGGGAAAATTTGGGAAAATTTTTCAGACACCGTGATATTGATGAATGAAGAGTTGAATCTTCACTTAAGAAATAACGTCATTAACCTTCAAACTCGAGTGCACAATCAACTATCTTCTCTGAGATATATAAATCTGTTTAAATATTCATGGTATAAAAGTGGTTACATGGATGTTCATTCTGAAAAGTTTGAAAATCGAGAAAAATTTTGCTTTTAGATGACAATTTATGGATTACCATATTGAAAAATCTCATGTGAGATCTCACGCCAAAATCTCATTTAACCAATTTTTTGTTAAGTCAAAATTTGTGATAAATTTTTCAAGTTCGAATTTTTTTAAAAAACCACTAATTGACTAAAAATGGGTTGAAACGCGTAAAAAACAAAAAATTGGTTAGATGAGATTTTGGCGTGAGATCTCACCTGAGATCTCACGTGAAATATCACCTGAGATCTCACGTGAAATATGTCTACTATACTTTGTGAAATTGCAGGTTGCTTTAATGTCGCAATTGTTCCATGCTCATAGTGTAAAAAATCTTTATGTTTAAAACACTATTTTGATGAATATCATTATAGTTCTACTTAAGTTCCTTGATAACAATTAGGAAAATTATATATATAATTATAAATTATATATAATATATAATTTATAATATATAATTTATAATATAATTATATATAATTATAAATTATTTATAATTTTTAATTACCGATGTATTACACATAAAATGCATGTTCTTAATAATTGTAATATTATAATTCGAGATAAAATTTATTACACAAGTGTTCAAAATTTTAATTTATTTCTAACCCGCAATAATTTATCGTAAAATGAAATGATTTTCATCGATATTTAATGTTGTTTTATTCAACATTTGAACATATATAATAATTGTATAAATCTGCAAATAAATTAAACAAATTTAAAAATAATTCAAGAATATAATTTTTTATTTTAGGATTAAATAAAAATCTCGAAGGTAAAACAATTAAAAAAAAAATTTTTTTTCTATAAATCTCAAAACGCGTTGACTTAAATATTCGATTTTCTTGATGATAGTGCAATTTTTAACCAAATCTAGCCAATTTGATAATTTTTATATTGAAAAAAAGCGAAAAATTGCATATTTAGCTCTAAAAAAAGAAAAAATAGGAGTTGACACTCTTCAGGGTAAAGTTGTACATATAGTCTTTTTATAATAAAGAATTTGACATTGGTTTTATTTGAAAACTCCAAATACTTTTTTAGATAGTAGAAAAAACCTGTTTTTGTGGGTAAACTTCGGGGGCTACTTTTTAGCATGAGTTAGTACGTAAGAAAAAACACGTGTATCATATTTTTTCAAGTACTACAACATATCACAAAATGATAGAAATCGGTAAGGTACACATGGAAACCCTTCCTTGTAGGTCACAAGTCTAGAAATCCAATAGTTGGGTACAAATCAAAGATTCAGTGAATTTATTTATTATTATATGTTAGATTCTTAACCGGAAAATCTACCTGGATTTTGTCACGTAATTTATTTAATTTACACATAATTTCCTAATGGAATCCATATGGGATCTTTATTAATTTACCTAGATGAAAATCCATGTGAGTTATCCATCCGGATATGGGAATATGTGTGTATTGTTGGGCACTAGTTTAGAGGAAGGAATTAAATGCAGCAATTAATTCCTAACTCGGTGAGGATTAAGTTTTAAATTTACGCTAGGGTGTGTCAAAAATAGTATTTTTGTAACATGCACGTTTCGAGTAATACTTTTTAGACCAGTAGATAAAAATACATAAGTGACTATTCAAAAAATGCGAAAATTAGTACGTTTTTTCAGAACAAATGTGCGAACCAAAGGTCTTTTTATTTCATGAGTTGGCAAACCTCTAGCGCACAATATATTATTTCCGACAAAAGTGCTAGAAGTTGATTCTTGATTGAGTGTAAAGTTAACGCTCGAACAAAGTAAGAATGACATTTGCATGAGTTGAGAATCTACTTTATCACGTGCATAAAACAATATTTTTTTATTTCATGTGCAGGAAAAGCATTTTTATCTAAATCGGCACAGTTTTATGTACACGGAAAAACCATCGAGTGAGTATCTGCACACTAACCAAACTCAGATGGTGTAGAACAGAGCAGAAGGGTAGTGCCTAGACCCATGAGTTTAGAGACGGCATTGAAATACTGACAATGAGATTTGCAGTAGAGATCCAAAATTTACGTATTTTGCTAACAGGACGCACAGGTAAATTTACAGGTGGGAGCTACGAAAAAGCAAAAGCGTGAAATGGCAAGGGAAAAAAACGTAGATATAAAGAAAGACGGAGAAACAGTATGCTAATTTTAAAATTTATGAAAATTCAAAATCCACTTGATAAGCAATCTTTATATTTAGTCCTAGATAATTATTTAGTACAATCAATAGATAAAATAATAATACATACTCTAAACTGCCCTTTGCCATTAATTAAAACAGTCTCAGGATCTTGTCCAGTGTTTACAGCTAGACGTCCAGGAAAACGTTCAGCAGCATCTTCATGCATCCAATCGCTTATAAGAACAACATGAGTAGTCAAATCGTAATCGTACAGATTACTATTGGGATCTTTACTTGGTGGTTGTCGCACGACTATACTTCCATATAAGCCATCCATTTTCTGTAATCCAGTATGAGCATGCCAGAAATGCGTGCCTGCATTTCCGGCGGTCCACTGATATCTAAAAAGAAATTTTATCAACGATTAAGGAACCATTACCTATTATTCATTCGCGCCGAGCTTTAATACTAATTTATCATTGCCACTTGTATAATACATTATTCAAACATAAAATGCATTAATATAGATAATACATTTTTTTCAATTCACTTCTCTGATGTGGTCTTCTCCAACGTGTCAAAATGACTGCTATTTTTGTACGACTAATACCAAAGGTTTTAACACGGCTACTAAATCTAAAATTGTATACGTAGATGTTTCTTCAGTAGTGAAACCTGTGAGAATATAAGTCAGGGATAAAACTGTTAGTATCGAACCCATGGATGTGGACCGCTCAGGTGAAGTAGAAGAAATGCAAGTTGATGAGTCCTGTGACGAAGAAGGTTCTGAGGTTGAAGAAGAATCTGACGAAGAATCCTCAAACGAAGAATACCTGCCAGCTAGTATAAGAAAAGCTCCAGAAACCTTTAACCAAGAAGAGTTAAGTGATCTTATTCGAAATTTAGGATTACCTAAAGATGGAGGAGAATATCTAGCGTCAGTTCTTAAAACGAAAAATCTGTTAGCAAAAGGAATAACGGCCTCTTTTTATCGAGATAGAGAAAAAGAATTTAGGAATTTTTTTACGAACGATGAAGAGAATTCGTTGGTATATTGTATAGATGTTAAAGGTTTAGTCGATGCAATAAAACCGAATACGTATAAAGACGAGGAATGGAGACTTTTTATTGATTCGTCAAAACGAAGTCTGAACGCTGTTCTGCTTCATAACGGAAACAGGTTTGCATCCATTCCCATAGCTCACTCGACTAAGCTGAAAGAGACTTATGAAAATTTAGAAATTGTATTGGAAAAAATAAAGTACTTGGAACATCAATGGAAAATTTGTGATGATCTTAAAATTGCAACCATGATCTTAGGACAACAATCAGGTTTTACTAAAAATCCCTGCTTCTTGTGTTTATGGGATAGTAGAGACAGGGTAAATCACTACGTTAAGAAAGTATGGCCAACTAGAACACATTTTGAACCAGGATCGAGGAACATTATACGTACGCCATTGATTGACCCATCAAACTATCTGCTACCACCACTTCATATCAAACTTGGCCTCATGAAGCAGTTCGTCAAAGCTCTGGATAAAGATGTCGATTGTTTCCAGTATTTGGGAGAAAAGTTTCCCGCAATAAGTGAAGCTAAATTAAAAGAAGGTATTTTTGATGGTCCTCAAATTCGTACTCTATTTGAAGACGAAATATTTATCACAAAAATAAACGACACAGAAAAAGCTGCATGGCAAAGTTTTAAAACTGTTCGTGAGAACTTTTTAGGAAATAAAAAGAGTGAGAACTATCAGGAACTAGTTGAACAAATGTTGGAGAATTTCAAAAATTTGGGTTGCTTGATGAGTTATAAAATGCATTTCTTACATTCCCATTTTGATTACTTCCCTCTTAATCTAGGAGATGTCAGTGATGAACAGGGAGAATGATTTCATCAAGATATAAGTGTAATGGAGAATCGATACCAAGGAAGATGGAATGTCAACATGATGGCAGATTTTTGCTGGACACTGAAGAGAGACATTAAAACAAATAACAAAAAGAGAAAAAGAAACCCATTGCATAGGTCATTTGAAGTAAAAAGAGTTCGTTACAAGAGAAAAAAGGAGTACAGAAAGACATTGAGAGTTACTAAGCTAGTGGAAAAAAAGCAAAATAAGAAAAAAATATAAACGAAAGCAACTTTTCTCTGTACACAAGGAAGATATTATGTGATTAAATAAGATTTTTTACAATTTTTCGGTATCTTTTTCCATTTTTGGAAAGTTTTGATATGACATTTTAATCGGATTAAACTGTTTCTTCTCAGTTTGACCTTGAACTGACCTTGACCCTGACGTGATGGGGCCAAACTGATTCCGGATTTGGATTCAGCGACCAAATAAACATAAATATATGGCATTTTAATTTTTTAAAACCTTTTCTTCTTAATTTGACCTCCAACTGACCTTGACCCTGACGTGATGGGGCCTAACTGACCTTATATTCGAATTCAGCGACCCGAAAAACATAAAGATAGATAGGTCTGATTTCTCGCGCAGACAACTTTTTTTATTTTGTGTGCCGGTGTAATGCATTTAATTGAAAAATAAAATTATTAATAAATATAAAACACTTAAGAGTAACGTATAACATATGCTTCAGTAAAATGTTAAGCTATAAGCAATATATTATGCATTTTGTGAATAGTAATGAAATCAACAGTCGCTAAAAATCTGTAAACTACCTTAAAGACAGAAAAATAAGAATATTTGAGGGGAAACATTTTTTTTTTATTTTGAAAGATTTTGAAAGTTTTGATCCCACTTTTTCGGCTCAAAGCCTTTCGGCCAAACGTGGAATAAAATATTTATTACTTTCGCCCCTTGTTGCATAATGTACTATTTTGAATTAGAAAGTGCTAAAACCGGTAGTGTTTGCGTAAAATCCGCTTCTCTTCGTCGGTAATTTGAGATGTGTTATAGATATTGTTAAGAGCGACAATTTCTTTTAAACTTATAACAACGTATGAAATGGATACTAAATCGTTTTGGAAACGCACCGTTAACAAGGTAAAATCTTGGCAATCGTAAGTTTTGACTACATCAACAAAAGTGTAACTTTTTATTATTCTCAGTATCTGTATTCTTTGTATTCCGCATTGTATTAAAATGCTTATTTCATCTCTATGTAGAGAAATCAGTAAAAATATCAAACGTTTTACAATTTGCCCAATGATTAATTTATAATCATCATTGTTTAACTAATTTTTTTCTCTGAATAATATTATTAAACATAAATTATAGAGGACACTTGGAAAATAGATTTTAACAAAACTCTAATTTCGTCACTATTTTACAAATTTTCTAAAGCAATAAATTTTATTTAACACAGTATTTTTTCAACCAAGGAAAGTTAAAAGCGAGGTAAATAACACTAGTAATATAAAAATTGGTGAAAGTGAATATTCGACTTTTAAATTTATTCCTATAATATTCAATGATCTTATCTAATCTGCATCAAGTAAGTCATAGAGATGGCTGTTAGTACTAGGAAAGTATCTAAATACAAAAGTTCCTCTCTATGCTTAATAATAAACGTTATTAAATGTCGTGAAATCAGTTAATAAGTGCCAATTATGGAAGTTCAGCAGCTAAGATTGGATTAACCAACTAGCTATCTAAATCTCAAAGAGTGAAAAATCATTCGAATCAGAGGCGTTGCAAAGAGTGACTCAATTTTGACTTTAAAGAAGTGATTTTTCACCCTTTCAGATTTATAGAAAGTGGTTATCAAAAAATAATGCAAACTTGCTCAAATGAACATTTTTAAATATTCACAATTTACAACTTTTAACCGAATTTAAAATTGTTTTCCCGAATACAATAATTTTTTACAGACATTTTTTAAATTATTCACTTTTTTAGAAATTTCTGAAACCTTTTAAAACTTTGAGGTGTGTCTATCTTTGTCCAAGGTTTTCATGAACTTAACTAACCAAATAACTTAATAAAAACGTTAAATACTCACATTTTAAGTAATATTAAGTCGCGAGTTGTGCTACTATTGGCCGCATTTCTGAATTGTGTTACTCTTCGCGGCAAATCGTGAGTTGTGCTAATTTTCGTTTGAAAATTTGAACTGTGCTAGTCTTTGTAGGAAGCAACGACATAGAAGTGATGAGAAACGTCTATGTGTTTCTGAGGTTAAAGAAGCATCGCCTGGCTTTTTGTTTAGAGAGTGAAATTGAAGTAGTATTGCGTATGTGTGAAGGTAATGTGTTCCAGAGAGCTCGGCGAAGTACGCGATTAATTTGTATACGTCGAAAAAGTAAAAATATAGGTTATTGCGGAATTGTTTATAACGTTCATTATACAAAAAAAAATTGTCGTCCATTAGTTTATTTATAAAGAATGAAAAACTTTTTACGCCACGTGAATGTACAAAAATTCGTATTTCTCAGGATATATGCTTCCGAATGGGTCGAAATCACCGGGAATCTTTGCAAATTAATTTCCGATTATATAAATATCATCCGCATTGCATAATGTTAGAATATGTGCACGATCTCCCCCGACACCGACGGCAGATCCCTCGCGTCGCAGCGACTCTAGAAGCGCTCGCCGCCAAAACCACGTGATACGGCGCTGAGCTCGGCGGCGCTCTCCGCTCGCCGCCTCACTCTCTACGAGATAGTCGAGCTGCACGCACGCCTTCGGCTCTTGTCCCGCTCTGTCTAAGTTTAACCTTTAATAATAAAGTTACGCTACGCTCTATTACTTGATACACTGTCTTTTCTTCTTTATTTCGTGCAACCTTATCGCGTCCGGATCCTTATATACCGACAGGTTATGGGCCCAGCACGCTTCCACTGCGCGAATTAGTGAAAAGTGACACGAAAAAAAAAAATAGAAGAAAAGCCAAGAGAAGTCGAGACGAGTTGACACCTGTACAAAGACACGAGAACGACCTAAGCTGAGAGACAAAAGAAGGAAGTCACGCAGCCAACAAGCAACACGCCCCGCTGTCCAGAGCCTGAAGGTCAGCACTCGATTCCCTGGTAAACGGTGAACAAAACAAAGGCAAAAGTCACGATGGCCGGAAAATCCTACAAATGGGCAAACCCGCAAACTGCACGTAAGTACGCATAAAAATAAAAACGTGCTTATGAAACTCGTGAAGTAAAATCAGCGGTACGCGAGTGTATAAGAAAAGTGAAGTGAAAAATAAAAATCGCGGGATAAAAAGCCGCATTAGAAAAGAAAAGGCGCGAAAATCGCGGAAAAGAGAAAGGCGCGAATCAGTGTTGCATCAGTTCGGCTTGTCAGAACTCGAAAATCCGAACGCGCTTAAACAAAGAAAGTCGACCAAAACAAAAACGCATTTCCGAGAAGTTCAAACGAACAGAAACGCGCGGTAAAATTCCCGGTACGAAGCAACAGGCGAAAGAAAGGGGGGTTGCTAGGCAACCGAGCCAACATGGCCGCCTCATCTCTCTCCTGCACGTAAGCTATACGGAACGGAGGGAGAGCCGCCGTTGCCGCGCTCTCGGCTCACGACGACGACGCGCAAGTTCAGGCGCACGCAGAAAAAGACGACGCTAGTTTAACCTGGCTCGTAATAGGTTAACACGCGCGTGCATGAAAACGGAGGGAGAGTTGCGGTCATTACAACCACACGTAGCGGAAACGATACACGGACGCGCACACATACATACGTGCACAAAAAGTTCGCGCTGAGTCAACTCAAACGTAAAGCGAAGTCAATACAAGATTGTGCGCAAGCGCACACGAATTCACGTGACCGCTCACTTGTTGCGCGGCAATTTTTGAATTTCTTAAACGCACACCTATGCATCTAGTGCAAGTCTGCCTGCATGCTGCACTGTTCACAGACACCGCGCAGGTGGGGCTGCTGATGCATGGGTAAACTAAGCAATCATTTAACGTATTAAACTAGCAGAAAATCATCTATAAAGAAATTTAACGCGATAAACGCGAACGTCGGCTTTCGCATCTAGTGTAAGTCTGCCTGCGAGCTGCACTGTTTACAGACACCGCGCAGGTGGGGCTGCTGGTGCGCGAGCTCACTCTGCAATAAATTAAGCGAAGAATTAATTCAACACAACGACTCTGGTTTATCAAAATAAATTAAGTTTGAATATTAATTACAAAATCTTTCGACAGCACGTAGCACAAGTACTGACTGGGATGACATACGCGCCAAGATTCTGGAGTACTACGACCTGAAGGACAAAGAACCAAATGAGAGTTTTTATCTTCAACTCTACGGCGGAGGCGTTTGGTTAATGAATTCTAGGGACGAAACACTCCAACTAGGTAATGAAGTAAAGTCATAAATAACAATATTTATATGTAAGTCTAAACTTGTACGGAAAGTTTGACGGGCTACTAGCCAACGTAACGTACGACACGAAGTCTGTGCGGATCTGTGAGAGGTTTAACACGAACCCACGAATGTGACTTGGTACGTGCGCACGTACAGATACTTGGTCAGTGTCCCACGCTCAAAAACTAGACCCTCACACAGATCTGCCAAACCTGCTCTCGTGCTTAGTGGGTCTCGGACTGTGGGAGCCGTGCTTAGGCACACATTCCGCAAAAAGAGACTAAGTCGGTTTGGGAACTTTGTCGAAAAGTGACTGGACCGACAGCAAGGTGGCCCGATACTTGTGCACAAAGTATAGGGAGCTTTGCAGGGGTATCCTCTCAACCGCAGACTAACGTTTTTTGTATATTTACAGACATGAACATCCTCAGTTTGGAAGAAGCAGCCAGACTCCTGGAAGTGTTGAAAGCTACAGAGGATCGAGTGGTAGGGTTGAGAGGACCCGTAAGCCACTACAGCGACGCAGGGAGAGCAGGAGCCACTACGTCCACGCCCAGGGATGACGACCAGACATACAGCATGAATGAGATCACCAAGCTGTTGCGTGAGAGCACCATGACTCAAGTCAAGCTCAGCGAAAGGCTGGTAGAAGGAATGAAGTCCCTCGTGGAGGAGAATGCTAAGATGAATCAAAACTTCGAAAGGTTCACAACCAAGATCAGCGGAGATGTACAGCAACTGATGAGGTCCGTTGATAGTCTGAAGCTCAGAGGGCAGGATGGACAGGCAGTAAAAGATTGGCAGGAGAAGCCAACTCTTTCAGCCAACAACAAGCCAAGCATCGTCAGCTGTACACGCCCGGCAGAACCGATCAAGCTGCATCCACGAGGACGCGGACGTGGCTTTCGACCAGCAAACCGCAATCCGCTCACGCTTTTGGCTCCTGGACCAAGGGAGTTCGGACCTGCTGAACCCAGGTGCTCGTCCACACTAGTGGCCGACTCGTACGAATGGAACGAGAAAAATGAAGTAAGGAGAGAACAGTCGCCATATAAAGATTGGCGCGTTGAATCCGCCGAACGTCTTGGAATCGCGCTCGACGATTTGAATGTAAGTAGACGTTTTTCTGATCAAGACTTAACGCAACTGAATAAGCTGAATTTGTTCAAGTCAATGAACTCAGGTAACACGAGTATAAATGACGCAAAATTGAAACAGATTAACATCACGCGAATGTACAAGTTAAAATTAGATTCGGAATTTGCCCCCTTTGAGGATTTCTTATTCTCAGAGCTAAAGTCGCGAAAACTGTTCTACGTCTTCGAAAAGAACAATCAAAGTCTGATCTGTACAGATGAACTCGAACACGATAAGAATATCATACGCGAGATAATTCTGAACAGAATTGATGATAAGTATCACCTATACACGATGAACATAAAAGATCCAGTTGAATTACTGGATAAGATTAAAGAAATTAAAAAGAATGAATTGAGAATTAATGCTCATACAGCCCAGAAACGACTCTTCAACTTAAAGCTCAACAAAGATAAAGAAACGGCCTTTAACTTCTGCTTGAGGTTTGAAGACCTCGTAAGAAAGTATGAAAGTAATGAAGGCATAGAAAAAATGAGCGATACGGCAAAGAAAAGTCTACTGTTCAACGCAGTAGAGCAAGCCTACCCAGAGATCATTACGGCAGAGAACGTTTCAAGCCATGGTACGGGTAGGAAATATACTTACAATGAACTAAAAGATTTAATTTTCCAGATTGACAACTCGAAGCAGAGAACCCCCGAAAAATCAGCCCTGCTCGGATTCGCAGAGGAAAGAAACCGTTCCTCTGATGAAAGACCCAAAAGTAGGGAAAGGCCCAACAAACGGTGCGAGCGATGTGGTAGCACGGCGCACTTGTCCAAGGACTGCAAGCACGACGAGCCTAAGTGCTTTAACTGCAATAAGTTCGGGCACATCGCCGTAGACTGCAGTGAACCACGGAAAGGGCCACCACGAAAGAGAGCGACTGATCGCAACAGAAGTATCTCTCCAAAGAGAAAGCAGAGGAGAGAGCATAGCAGATCTCGATCAAAGTCACCTTTCAGACGACCTGGCACTCCTGCAAAAGGTACGACCAATACTGATTCAGTATGCATGAATGTGAGTCTGAATGAATGGGACGACGAAACGCAAAAATTTATCGTAGATTCAGGCGCGACAGATCATATGACAAATTCTAAATTCATATTGACTCAGCTGCACGAAAAGACTGAGCGCGTAATAGGCTGTGCCAATAAAGACAAACGATCTAACATAACCGCAACCAATCAAGGCCAAGTTAAATTCGAACTATCTAACGGTAACGTAATAAAACTAGATAATGTTGTATACGCAGAAAATTTGAGAAAAAACCTGCTGTCACTCAAACGCTTTACAGATCAGGGCCTGTGCGTGTATTTAGATAACAAAACGATAAACGTTTACGAACCAAATACGAGAGAAAAAATTCTAGAAGGAAAGTTTGAGAATCCATTCTGGATAATCGATTTAAAGCCAAAATTAGATAACATACAAAAGATGCCCTCGGGTGCGCTAATTGCCCATGAAAGCAATGAAAAGATTGTCAAGAAAAAGGTGACATTCGCTGATGAAAAGCCAGTCATAGATTCAGCAAATCAAAGGAAAGAAAACGGTGACGAATCTACCGTAATAAATACCATTAATTTATGGCACATTAGATTAGGACATACGGCTCTGAATAAAATAAAGCTTCTGAAAGGATTATACCCCGACATTAAACAATTCCGAGAAAATGATCATGGTGTGTGTTTGAAAGATTGCGAAATATGCAAAGTAGCGAAAATGAATAGACCGAAATTCGATAATAACAAAGAGATGGCCAAGAAACCATTGCAACGGGTCAGTGCTGATACTATGGGACCGATTACACCGGCTACCCATCCGAAAGGCTGTAGGTTCATAGTTGTATTAGTAGATAATTATTCACGCTTTGCTATGGCCTACCCAGTTAAGCAAAAGTCGGACGCCGCCGAATGCATAGATGACTTCGTCGTGAAATGTAGAAATATATGCGGAAGAGATGAAAAATTCTGCTACCTAGACTGTGATCAAGGAACAGAATTTACCAGTGGAAAGACACAGAAGGTATTGGATAAATATGGTGCTGAACTCAGAACAATTTGTCCATACACTCCACAGTTAAACGGCATAGCAGAGCGCTACAATCAAACCATACAGAAAATCACCAGGGCCCTAATGTACGATTCTAGACTACCAGCAAATGCCTGGGATTTGGCTGTAAAAGCAGCGGCCTACCTATATAACTTGACGCCTCACAAGTCCGTTGGTCTTAAATCACCTTTGCTAATGATCAACCCAGAATCAAAAGCATACATAAATCAGATTAAGAGATTTGGTTGTGTAGCTTTTACCAAGGTCCAAGGACAACAGGAAACTAAGTTCGATAAGCTCTCGAATAAAACAGTGTTAGTAGGATATACTGACACAGGATACTTGTTACTAAACCCAGAAGATGGTAAAGTATACGAAAGCAGGAACGTGCAATTCATCGAAAGCAAAGTATTTGGAGATATTTACAAGCCCGAAGATATAAAGAATTGGACAATAACAAACGATATTCTGAATAAAGAAACCTGGCTTTTTGAATTCGACGAAGAAAGCCCAGATCAACCGGAAGTGGTGATTAAGGCACCCAAGAAAAAGGGTAGACCACGTAAAGAAAATCAGAAAACAGCCATGAAACCTATTTCAAAAATAAATCACAGACCAGTGACTCGGAAGCAGACTCAAAGTAAGAAAATTGTATCAGCTGAAAAAGCACAGGGTGAAACAGAAGGTCTAAACATATACGACCCAGATGCACTGATGACGTTTGGTACGTCAGAATCAGAAAAAATGCAGGATAAAATTGAAGGCCTAAGTGAATGTGAATTGTATACACTACTGACAGGTATTAATGGGGATCCAAAATCTTACCGAGAAGCTGTATCATCACCAGAAGCAGATAGATGGCAAGAAGCCATAAACAAAGAGAGAGAAGCACTTCAGAAAAACCGAGTATATGAAGTAGTCAGTAGAACTAGCTGCGACGGTAAAAAGTTAAACATCCTGGATTCGAGATGGGTATTCAAACGTAAAGACAGTGGAACAAAATACCCCGACTACAAAGCAAGAATTGTCATACGAGGTTTTAAGGATTCAAATTTGTATGATCTTTGTGAAACGTACGCACCAGTGTCAAGACTTGCACTAGTAAGAGCTGTACTGACTATTGCTAATAAACACGACTATGTGCTGTGGCAACTGGACGTAAAAGCAGCGTTTCTTCACAGCCCTATAAAAAAGGATATATTTCTAGAAATACCAGACGGTTTTGAAGAATACGAAAATCAGAAACAAACGAAAGTTTGGAAACTTCACAAATCTCTTTATGGCTTGAAAACTAGTCCAAAGAATTGGAATGAACACTTTTCAGAATTCGCTAAACAACTAAAATTCCAAGCGAACAGTAGAGATCCATGCCTGTTCATATACGCCGAAGACAAAAGCCGCATAATCATGCTGCTGTATGTTGACGACATATTGCTGACAGGCAATGACGAGCCAAAGATGAGAGAAATACAGAAAGAACTGAGTAAAAAGTTTGATATGAAATTCCTGGGTGAACCTAAAGAGTTCTTGGGAATCACTATAACAAGAAACAGTAAGGAAAGGACCATAAAACTGGACCAAATTAAATTCATAAATAAGATGCAAACGAAATTTGGATATGCACAAGCTAAAGGTCAATCAACCCCCATGGTAACAAATCAAGTGCTGAACAGACAACGAAAACAACGAGAGGAAGAATCAACAAATGACAAAGCTATAAACCAGCGTGGATACAGAGAAGTGGTTGGATCTCTCATGTACTTGATGTCCGGCACCAGGCCAGATTTGGCATACGCAGTCAATATGTTAAGCAGACACCAACAAAATCCGACTGAACACGACTGGAAAATGGTAACAAGAGTATTCAAGTACATTGCTTACTCAAAGAATTGGCAGCTGACCTACAAAGGCCTGAAGGACGGAATGGAAACATTCTCAGATGCAAGTTTTGCAGATTGTAAAGACTCGCTCACGACAAGCGGACATGTAGTTACGCTGTACGGAGATGCAATAGCCTGGAGAACCCACAAGCAAAGCTACGTAGCGTTATCAACTTGTCAAGCTGAATACGTAGCAATGGGTGATGCTTGTAGGGAATCAATTAGCATAAGTTTATCTCTGAAAGTGATTCCAAACATGACATACTTTCCAATCATCTTATGGTGTGATAATAAAGCAGCAGTCGCTTGCACAAAGATGGATGGAAGTAATAAGTTGAGACACATGGCTGGAGTGTATGAGGACTATGTTAAGCAGTGTGTCAAGTTACATTATGTAAAAATAGAATGGATAGAATCAAAGGAGCAAAGAGCGGATATCTTTACCAAGCCTTTGCCCTCTGATAGCCATAACAAATTATCCAGATTATTGCTAGGAAATTAACAGATCTTTCATGTTACAGAATAACTAAGGGTCAGCCTGGAAACGATGTCGAGGACAATCGGGAGGGAGTGTTAGAATATGTGCACGATCTCCCCCGACACCGACGGCAGATCCCTCGCGTCGCAGCGACTCTAGAAGCGCTCGCCGCCAAAACCACGTGATACGGCGCTGAGCTCGGCGGCGCTCTCCGCTCGCCGCCTCACTCTCTACGAGATAGTCGAGCTGCACGCACGCCTTCGGCTCTTGTCCCGCTCTGTCTAAGTTTAACCTTTAATAATAAAGTTACGCTACGCTCTATTACTTGATACACTGTCTTTTCTTCTTTATTTCGTGCAACCTTATCGCGTCCGGATCCTTATATACCGACACATAATTACTTATAAATATTTAATTACGAATAAATAAACTTTTGGACATAGTAGCACTGATATTCCGCATGGTTCGCACCTTTACGTTGGCAAAGAAGTCTCGCGCAGAGAAACCGCGCGCAGCAGGCTGCTTGAATTTCTCGTTCATTCATCAACAGCATAATAAGAAAATAATAGACTAGTGTACTGTTATTTCTTTTAAAAGTGGCTGAATAGGAATATTTAACGAAAATAGAGAAGCTGTGGAGTTGTTTTTATTTCGCAGCAGCTTTGTGTAATTTCCAAGATGCTTGAAAAGTGGTTTAAGCAGCTGAAGACCAAAAGTGAAGCTAAACGGTAGATTATCAGGAAACAGTGTACCAAGAGTTGCTTTAGCTAAGGTATCATTCACTGTTAGTCGATTGAAAGAAGTTAGTGTTGGGTATTGCAAGTTCTTTACTTGCACGATTCCACAATATTTAATATATGAACGTTTTTACTTCTGGATCTATATGGAGTTAAAAGACTTGATTTTTATGCATCTGTACTTGAGGAGCTACGGTAATCTACCAATCAAGGTACGAGCAATAGAAGTAGCCAGTATATTGGAATCAGTATCAGAAAACAGACCTGTAATTCTTTTTTATAGTCATAGCTTAGAAAATGCCGTTGCAGTCAGGACAGCACCGTTGGACCAAATGAGGTTGGTGTTGTTATGATTTATGTAGTAGAAGAAAAAGCACATAGCGCTCTTAGATTTATGCAAGGCTTGCTATGCTCACACCCATCAACATTTTCAACCATAGCGATAATAGTAGTTCCACCCATTCTGGTGCGTTCGCAGTGGCCAATTAAAAAACAGGCAGGTGTAGACAGACTAGACAGAAAACTTACTGTTGCACAGATGCAAGGCAAGTTCCAATTGCAAGTGCTCACAGCCCATGGACATGTAGTCCAAGAAGTTGCATCTGAAAAAGTTCAGAAGCTGTGGCTACATTTTTGGTCAGACACAAGTACGCAGAACTTATGGCTGATTGCATCAGGTCTGTACCAGCCTGCTGAAAGATCGCCATTCAAGATTTGAATTGCAAAACATGGTAAATTTAGCTATTTAGTTAAAATGATTATATTATGTAAACATGATGTCAAAGAATTCTATTTTTGAATGGCATAGATGCAGATTGGAGGCACTGATCAATGGTTGACCATTAGGCTATCGAGACAACTTCCTGTACAAGACAGGATGCAGCTCTATGGTTGGATTTTTAAATCAGTATCCAGGTATGTCGTTATTTCTCTCAACTTGTTTTTACGCAATATCTAAAGTTGCATTAGTTTTTCACACACTAAATTTTGTCTTTCTTTCTTATGTAAAACAGATGGCAAGAGTATAGCTAATGACTTACATTTCAAGGAAACTTTTAAATTGCTACAAAGCAGCATCTGAAGAAATAGTAGCATGCTGAAGAGTTCATTTTAATTGTTTTAATTGTATGCTGATGAATTGGCTGTTCTACGTGGCATTCCTCGAGAAGCTCTTCCATAACAGAATAATTTTTCATTCTCATAAACCGAGTACAGGTAATGATACAAGTCAATTAGATTGCAAAATAATTAATGAAAGTATTTTAATCATCATTTTATAATTTACACTTTTAGGAGATCCACAGTATTTGCAGAATATTGATGTAATCTGGACATCAAACTCTGGCTCTAGATATAATTCAGCGCATGACTGTTAATGGATGTAGGTCTGGAAAGGTTTTACTGCTGGACTCAAACTCAATATGCAGACATTGAAAATTAGTTGATGTTCTCACCAAAGCCATGACAAGAGACCTGTCTTTTTCGAGTATATTCTAAACAAATACTTTGAATTGCAATGTAGGGTATACGAAACGAGCTTGACTGCTGCACAGCAACTCCAGCATTCCACATTCCTTTTTACAATTAGCGTAAAGTATTTTACAGTTTATTTTTAAAGCAATTTGGCAATATTATTGTGAAGTGTTTATTGACAATTTTCAGGAAGATGAACCTGGATGTAATCCCACAATCAAAGTATGGAATTTGACCAAAAAAAAGATACACAGGTATATATCCCACCTGCGTTTGAATATGTTGAGCCATACCTACAGTTTTAGAGCAGTTTCAGCAAATGCATTATAATGTTGTACAGGCACAAAACAAGACCTTGTTTAATTTATTTCTAGTCTATTATTCTTATCTATTTATTTAAGATATGTTTTTTAAGAGTGGATTTAGCCAGAGAAAGAAAGAACAAAGTAGAGATTTTCAAAGACAGTAGTTGTAACAGAGTTTGCGATTAAGTCCACTGGAAAACAAAGTTATTTATTTGTAGCTACTACTAATAGTGTTTATGTATATAATATTACAATAAAAGATAAGGAATTTAAGTCTGCCTTGGATAATATGGGCTGTGCAAGAAAATGCAGTATTCTTCATAAATCAAAGCATGATAGTAATTTTATCGCAATGACGTAAGATTTCATTATTATAACAACTTTTAAGACTATTTCAGATTAATTGAATTTATTGACAAGATATACTTTTTAGACTATTTATTGTTATACTCCAGATGGAAGAAGGCAATGCTATGCAGTAGTAGGCCAACAATAATGTTAAAATGGTTTAAAAGTTATTTAGTTATAATTACCGAAGATACAGGAATAATTAACAGTACCGCTACTACTATATCTGCAAAACATATTGGATAATCTATTCCAGAATTTTAGTACATACTTATGTATGACTATGTGTGATCTATATGCCGTAAACTTTTTAGCAAGCAATGCAAAGAAGATCTTACTTCATCGTATCAATGGTGAATTGTTGCCTTGCAAAAATGCTATTTCGGTCCTTTTGCTAAGAAATTATGGGTTTGTAAGCGCAGTTCCTACTCTCATGTCGAATGATTAGCAAATCAAGTATTGTTAAATTGAATACAGTGAAATGAAATATATTTGATATTCTTCTTGTAGCATAATGAAGCAGTACATAGTTTGTATCAAGCGCTTAGAAATAAATTTAGAAATAGCTCAAGTTAATGTTATGATGGAAGGAACGTCACATTCATAATCATAATTATTTTATGGACCTTATTATTTTTGTAAAATGTAAAATGATACAAATCTTAATTTTTTTACGTTTTTGTAATGACTCAATTTAAAATAAATTAAAGTATAATGTAATTCAATAATTATACATTTTGTATAAATATGAAAATTCATTCATAGAAGTATGAAGTATTCTCATTTTTTCCATCGTTTAGTCTACAAAAGATCAGGCTATCTTTGATTTGTATTTCGATCATTAAAAGCTACAAGAAATCTTCAGTTATTACTTCTTAGAAGTTTTGTCTAATCCTGGAAGCTAGATTTACAACTGAGTTGAGATTTTGATCGAATTTTTTTTTGTCGCTTATTAATTCTTGTTTTTTTCACTAATTTCTTTAGCTTGTTATTTGGTAATATATTAAGATCGTTTTATAATAATCATTTTCAAGAAACCTAAAAATTATTAATTACTATATTATTACTTCATTTTTTTTGTATACGCTCATTCTAAGTTATTCAAATCTGTATACTGATCTTTGATTAGCATGTTTCATTACTGTACTCAATGTAAATAAGGATTGCTCTATTTATTGTAATGGTTTGATCAGTGATTTTGACATGAAATTTATCGTACCAATTACAAGTATTCACGTATTAATCAAAATAAGTTTCATATGACTTATTCACTAGAGATATCAGTTTTATGTGAAAAAGACAAGATTTAGTGTGTGAAAAACTAATGCAACTTTAGATATTGAGTAAAAACAAGTTGAGATAAATAACGTCATACCTGGATACTGATTTGATAATCCAACCATAGAGCTGCATCCTCTCTTGTATAGGAAGTTGTCTCGATAGCCAAATGATCGACCATTGATCAGTGCCTTCAATCTGTATCTATGCCATTCAAAAATAGAATTCTTTGACATCATGTTTACATAATATAATCATTTTAACTAAATAGCTAAATTTACCATGTTTTGCAATTCAAATCTTGAATGGCGATCTTTCAGCAGGCTGGTACAGACCTGGTGCAATCAGCCATAAGTTCTACGTACTTGTGTCTGACCAAAAATGTAGCCACAGCTTCTGAACTTTTTCAGATGCATCTTCTTGGACTACATGTCCATGGGCTGTGAGCACTTGCAATTGGAACTTGCCCTGCATCTGTGCAACAGTAAGTTCTCTGTCTAGTCTGTCTACACCTGCCTGTTTCTTAATTGGCCACTGCGAACGCACCAGAATGGGTTGAACTACTACTATCGCTATAGTTGAAAATGTTGATGGGTATGAGCATAGCAAGCCTTGCATAAATCTAAGAGCGCTATGTGCTTTTTCTTCTACTACATAAATCACAACAACACCAACCTCATTTGGACCAGCGGTGCTGTCCTGACTGCAACGGCATTTTCTAAGCTATGACTATAAAAAAGAATTACAGGTCTGTTTTCTGATACTGATTCCAATATACTGGCTACATCTATTGCTCGTACCTTGATTGGTAGATTACCGTAGCTCCTCAAGTACAGATGCATAAAAATCAAGTCTTTTAACTCCATATAGATCCAGAAGTAAAAACGTTCATATATTAAATATTGTGGAATCGTGCAAGTAAAAAACTTGCAATACCCAACACTAACTTCTTTCAATCGACTAACAGTGAATGATACCTTAGCTAAAGCAACTCTTGGTACACTGTTTCCTGATAATCTACCGTTTAGCTTCACTTTTGGTCTTCAGCTGCTTAAACCACATTTCAAGCATCTTGGAAATTACACAAAGCTGTTGCGAAATAAAAACAACTCCACAGCTTCTCTATTTTCGTTAAATATTCCCATTCAGCCACTTTTAAAAGAAATAACAGTACACTAGTCTATTATTTTCTTATTATAAAGCTCACACCATGGTAAAGCTCAAATTTCAAGGTTATGCTGTTGATGAATGAACGAGAAATTCAAGCAGCCTGCTGCGCGCGGTTTCTCTGCGCGAGACTTCTTTGCCAGCGTAAAGGTGCGAACCATGCGGAATATCAGTGCTACTATGTCCAAAAGTTTATTTATTCGTAATTAAATATTTATAAGTAATTATGCAATGCGGATGATATTTATATAATCGGAAATTAATTTGCAAAGATTCCCGGTGATTTCGACCCATTCGGAAGCAACCTATATTTTTACTTTTTCGACGTATGCAAATTAATCGCGTACTTCGCCAAGCTGTTCCAGAGATATGCGACGCTTAGATGGAATGAGTTCCTTAGCGCCTCCGTCGCGGAGGTCGGGATGTTCAGGACTGTCATTCGCAGGACGGAGTGCAACGTGGAAGTCAAAGTAGGCAATGATATAAGGTGGCACTGCTGTGTTAAAAAGTTTTCTTGAGAAACAGGCCACAAAGTACTTCTTAGTTAGATAGTACACGTCAGTTTGGAGTCTAACACCACGCCTAGACTATGCTTAGATGACTCCTAATCGACCCGAGCTCCCCCTATGTTGAAGCAGGCGTTAGCCTTGGATGATAAGCTGTTAATGTAGTAGGGGGAGCCCAGGACGATTGCCTTGGTTTTAAGGGCATTGAGTCTAAGATATTTATTTGCAGCCAAGCCTATTATCCTATCGGCATGAGCACTTATCTTCGTGGAACAGGAATCGAGCTCCTCAAAGTGGCATTGACTGTGAATTTGCAACTCATCCGCATAGATTAGATGAGATACACTAAAATCTTAACAGCAACTGATGTCGTTGACGTATAACGCGAACAGTAGAGGTCACGGAAGGTGAATATTTCGTCGTTATCGGCAATAATGGCCTGTTTTTTTTTCTGTGAGGTAAGGGGCAAGCCAGTGGATGATTTGCTTAGAAGAGAGAGAGAGAGAGAGAGAGAGCAATAAATTTATCCATCAAACAGAAAAGTACAAAGACTGTATGTAATTACGTATAGAGTAAAACAATTTTGATATTAAAACAATACATAATGTTGAAAGAAGCTACGTGCTAAAGGCAGCGGTTTTTTTGGTATTGTAATTATTTAGCAACAAGAGAAACTATGAACAGTCACTTCTCTTCTAATCTACCTTAGATTCATAGTAGACAAGTTATAAAAAACCACAAAGGGCAATATATAAGTATGCATACCTAAAAGTTGTTCCTTGTTGAATGGGACATTGAGTTACAAAGGGTACTCCATCATAATATTGTGATCCTTTTTGCCATATTCCATGCCAATGAATAGTAACCTCCATTCCTTCCATATGATTTTCAACATCGATAACAACTTTATCGCCTTCGCAAACTTGAATGCTTGGACCAGGAATCATTCTATTTGCTGTAAGAATACCACGTTCAACACCATCTGCTAATACGCACTGACAATGGCTCCATACGGTGTTCGTCGCATTCGGAGTACATACTTGGCATGCACTGAAAAAAAATAATAAAATAACTGAATTAATTTAAACATTTTATTTGTTTCTCTGCTAAAAACATAAATATTATAAAAAAATTATGTAGCTGCAAGGAAGGCGTTCTACGATAAGTTTCAAAGGTCTCTATAGAAGATATGTTTTTTTTTCTTTTTGATTCTTTTGATTTTTTGAGATTGAAAATATATTAAAGTTTTTATTTACGCTTCAACTATAATAGCCACTTCCCCCTCGAAGGATTGCCACCTTGTCATGTGCCTGACGGGCCGGTGAGGGGGCTCCTCTGGTTGATTGTGCGGCTGATCTCGGACCCGGACCCGATAAGAGAGAGTGAATGTTTCGGCTGTATCTGATTCCCTGTAAAACGGCCTCTCAAATCTATGTGGATCCACGTAAAAAGGGCTTTCACTTGAGTGCAGGATCCCCCTCAAAAGGGCTCTCCCTTGTTTTGGACTGTCAACGGGCCTGGGGGCGGGACTTACTCAACTCTCCTCGTCTCAGAGGGAGGAGAGCGAGAACTGCCTGGCGGACCGACTAGAGACTAGGAGCAATCCCCCAACCAGGCGAAGGCAATAGTGCCGGTTGAGAAACACAACTCATGAACACACATGTAACACCTCAACACACCGTAAGAAAACTAGGTTGTCTAGCGCTCCTAGGCCGTCGGATAGTACAGGGGCCCGAGTCAGCCTAACCAGCATGACCTGGTTGCCCTATTAGCCGACGAAAAATCCCGCCTGACCTAACAGTGCCGGTTGGTGACCGGATAGGGCCATGTTGGGTGGTTGGGGGGGCTGCTGAGGCCACAGATGTCGGGGTTAGCTTCCCCGTGGTGGGTGGCTTCTGGGGGGCGGACTGGCCCGGGATGCGGAGGCGGGGCTTTGTTCACACACACTAACACACCCGTAAAACATTTAAATGATAATGGAAAAGAGTAAGATACAGGAAATGGTTGCAAAAGTGCCAGCAACAAAGGAGCTTCTCTGTTCAAGCCAAGTCCTTACGGACAATATTTTGTGAGACCATGCGGCTGTCGTCAAGACAGTAAATACCAGTGAAAGTTCCCAGGAGAGTCACCGGGCGGCTGCGGGGTCCGCCCCAGCGGCAAATATCGGTGCCTCCTCAGAAACAGAAAATAGTAAGAAAAAAAAAGAAACAGGCACGCAAATAGGAAACTAGCCTCGGGGGCAAAGCTAAGGACAAAGCGTCTGGAGGATGCTCCTGGGGGGTCTCAGGTTAGGACCCTTGCGGGCACATCCAAAAGACAGCACTTCGGCAGCTCTACCCCGAGGGAGCTCAAAAAGAGGTCGATTGGGGACTCTCCTAAGAGTTACAGCCGAGCGGTAGCTACTGACTTAAAGGTGGCCATCGTTCCGGTCAAGTACCCGGAGGAGCGCCTTGACGAGGACCAGGGAAAGAAGGTCCTTGGACAATTGCTTACAGAGGAGTGCGCAGATCTTCCACTGCAAGGACCAAAAGGACAAGGAGTGATTACATAGTAATGCCACTAAATAGTCGTGTCGGGGGGGGGGGGGGACACTCAACTCAAGGCTATTGGGATGGGAGACCTCCAGAAGCTGATCAGAGCGATGATCTACGCCCCCGGAGTGGATACTCCAGAAGTCGTGGTGAAGGACTTGCACTTACACCGGACTCCTGGGTGGTAGCCAAAACCAAAACGGTGACGGTGGGCACCGAGAGTAAAAGGCGGGAGGAGACGCCCATTCGGGTGCTGCTGGAGAGAACTGAGGTCGAGGCACTGAAGGCCCTTGACTTTCTGTGGAGACAGCAGAGCGCATGTCGTCCCGTTTAAGAAAAAGACGGAGGAAGAGCCAAGACAGACAGAAGTATAGGTCATAGAGGTCGATCCCGGCCTGATACAGTAAACGCTGAGGTAGATGCGGGTAGCGTTGCTCTCGAACAAAATGGCTGATCGGGAGTATGGTAACAGCGTGAACAATGTGAATGGGGCTTGATCTGTACCAGCCACCACCATAGAGTTCAAGCAGATCAATTTGCACCATTGCAAGAGTGCCTAGGCCTTTCTGGCTAGACGTATGGCGGGGGTGCATACAGGTATTTGCCTAATCCAAGAACCTTGGATTCCCAATGGCAAAATCGCAGGCTCAAACGGAATAGGTTCACTGTCTCGACCAGAGCATGCCTTACCGTTAAGGGGCTCCAGGTAGAGACGGTGCCAAAGTACTGCTCAAGGAATCTATGTACAGCTAGGGTAAGCTACAAGGTTACCGAAGTTGAACGAAAAGTCATTATGATTGCCGCAGCATACTTTCCTTATGAGAAAGCGTGCCCACCAGAGAAAATCGGTCGCATTAAATAGTGAATGCATAGCCAAAGGCACCAAGCTTATAATGGGTTGTAACGCAAACGCACATCACACATGTTAGGGCAGCACAGACTGCAACTCTAGAGGAGAAAGTCTATTGGGGTTCTTAGCAGCTACAAACATGGACTTTTTCAATACGGACAAAAGACCCACGTTCCGAAACGCCGTAAGAGAGGAGGTTATAGACATTACCCTGGCCTCCAGGAACGTGTGGTCCGAGGTTATGAACTGAAGAGTGTCGAAAGAAGTCTCCATGTCAGACCACCAACACATCATGTTCAGACTTGGCGGACAAAGTACGCTCGATCAGCTCATAAGGAACCCTAGGAAAACAAACTAAGTAGGATACAGAGAAGAACTTAAGGCAAAGATCAGTTGTTTTCCTGTCACGTACGGGACGGCAGGACATCGATCACTTCAGTAGGATCATAAATGACATAATAATAAGTTCTTACGAAAACAATTGTGTATTTAGACTGAAAAGGCCGTCGGAGTGCGCTCCCTGGTGGAATAAGTCACTGAAGAAACGCAGGAAGAAAGTAGTCGGCTATACAACCGGTCCAAGCACACGAAGAGTGACAAGGTCAAACGGGCGTATAGAGCGGAGCAAACGGAATATAAGAAAGAGATCGAAAATACCAGGGTGGAGGGTTGGAAACGATACTACAAAAGCCGAAGCACGTTATCAGACACGGACAGGCTGTGCAGTGTCCTGCAACACTTGAAGAAGCCACTGACAGACTCGATCAAATTAGTAACAGGGGGCTGAGCAAAGGATGGACAGGAGGCCCTAAAGGGCCTGATGGAAACCCACTTTCCAGACTTCAGGGAAGGGGCGAGGTCAGAGGCCGTACAGCTGATGGCCCGTGGAGAGAACTGGAGACTGGCGAAATGGGTAACAGACAAGGCAAGGATAAGGTGGGCTATAGGGACGTTTGAGCCCTACAAGGCGGCAGGTCCGGACAGCATTTTCCCGTATACGAAGAAACACACACACATACATCCGTACGAACATTTTCTAAAAACACTATTTTTTGACTAAAAATACATTAAAACACACTTTCCACATGTTTTTACACAAACTCCAAGAATTACTATGACAAGGCTTCCTTAGGAAAAAAGTAAAAGACAGAAGAGCCTAAAAGATGGCAATAGCTGGCGAAGTGCTGAATATAACAGCAGTGAGAGTATAGAAACAAGAAGCCGGATTAACGCAGAAAGAAGAAGACGAGTTTGATCCTGAACTCCTAATTACTTTGGTGGATGGAGGATGTATGGAAATGTCAAACCCTAAAAAAGAATCCAACTAGGTCAATGTACGGGCTCTACGAAAGTATTGTTTAACAATCGTATCTATGAGGATCTGGTGTCGGAGGGCCACTTGTGCAAAGCTTACCCTGCGTACGCAACATAAAACAAAGAAAAAGCATACAGACCTACATTTTTCAAAAGCCACTTTTCCTGACTCAAAAACTTTCGAAAACATCGAAATCTTTGATATCGAAATTTTCACCACCATAAAGCTTTGGAGAAAGCAAAATAGTAATATATGGATTAATTTTCAGCATATATCTTCGAACGATAATCTAAAATTAGGTGAAAATGAAACGGAATTTAAACAATGACTTTTAAATATTGGCGATGCAAATATTGTAAGAGTTTTGAAAACGAGTTAGATACGATAGAAATTCTACACGAAATATTATTAGAAATATTTAGAGAAAACTTAAGTGTCAATAATGAGGAGATTTACCAAAAAGTTTTTCTAGCTCCAAAAAATGTAGATGTACATAATATTAACAATGAAATATTATTCAAAATCAAAGGCGATATAAAAATTAACTGTATAAAAATTACTGAATTATTTTATTTGTGCTAAAATAATTTGTGGATGTAAAGCAGAATATGTTGTTTTAATACCATATGTCAATCCAACTTCCTCTAAAGACAAAATACCATTCGAAATGAAAAGACGACAATTAAGATTAAGATACTTAGATTAAGATACTTCTAAGATTAAGATACGCAACAGCGATTAATAAGAGTCAAACTTTTAATAAAGTTATAGTATACTTACCAAATCCAGTTTTTAGCCACAACCCTTAAAAGTGCTGCGTATAATTATACGTAGCACTTTCAAGGGTAGTTTAAAAAAAAATTTAAGGATTAAGCTCCAAGAGAATTCAACAATTTATAATCATGAAAATAGTAAATCAAAAAGTCTATATACTAAAGTAGTTATTTATCAAGAAATTTTATGATACATATATTTATGATACTTAAAATTTTACTAATGAGTCTAAATAAGAGATATAAAACGGAACGTTAGATTTCTTAATTAAAAAAAGTGTCCTAAGGGGGTCTCAAAAGCAATTAAATATTAAAATTCTGCACCACGAAATAACAGACGAAAAAACAATTAATTTACTTATAATAATTAATAAAAGCAAAAGTACGAACTAGCGAGCCACATGCGGCGTTACGGCCACGGTGGTTTGCCGCCTTGCATCGCGAAGCGTTTTGCGTATAAGGTACGACCGCTAACACTCGCGCTGCGCGAGGCAGGCAATCAATTAAAAATTTCGAGCCAGATAGGGCGTATCACACCGAAATTTTTATTTAATTATATGTACCGATAATCGTTTCTAGGGTTGTTGTTTATGTATAAGCGTTTCGAAAAAATGTTTGTCACAATAAAAAGTTGTGTTTTTAAAATATCTACAACTTTTACATTTAAGGTTTTTATGTATTATATATAGCCTCAATGTTTTATGATGAATGCTGCTATAAAAAATCGATTTTGGCCTGTTAACTCGAATTAAAAGCATTTTCACGTTTAAGTGTAAATAGGAAACAGTTGTATTTATTTGAGATTGTTAAGTGACGAAGTTCCTGGATAAATTATTTAGAAACATTATATAAAAATTACACAAAGCCAGTAAAAAGAAGATCCAGAAACTTCGACGCTTAACTAAGCCTCGAAGGAATGTACCCGAAACCAAAACAAACTTCTCCTCCCTCGGCTGAAGCGCGCGTGCACAGCCGACGCTGCAGTTTAGCCGTTGACCATAGTATTAGGCCCATAAGGCCTAATGAGTAAGACAAAGAGCGCGGCTAGGCTGAAGTAAGAAGAGAGGAGAAGTAAGTACTCCGCGTGGGAGAAAGCTTCGACTCTCTCTCTCAAGCATCACCTCTCCCGAAACGCCACTCCAGGGTGTGCGCTCCTAGAGAAAGGACGCTAATTTTAAGAGTTTAGATTTTGAGTAATTTGCCTTTGAGAAATTCAATAAGTTTTGTTTCATTTGAGTGTCTGATTTAATTTGTGTTTTGATAAGTTGATAATAAACATCACTGCAATCCATGTGTTGAGTTTTGGAAAATAAGTCATTCAGAATACAACCAATTTTGAGCCTTCCTCCGTTTTGCTAAAACATCTTGCCAAAAAGGAGATCTAAACCCCGCAATCTTTTCCGAGCAGTCATCCCAGTCTTTCTGAGCATCCTTTCGGGTTAAATTATTTCTCAAATTCCAGAAGTCCACAGAACAAAGTAAGTAGCATTTAATTCAATATTTCTGAACTTTGACATTTCGGTTAAATCAAACAGTTCTGCCTCGACAAATTAGTGTTCTCATTGATCAACCCCGTATGGGAGAGTAGCTAAGCGCCCACGTTTTAATAATATTTTATTGTTAGCTGGTGGAATCGGTTCTATCCTAACAAAACTGGGGGTTCGTCCGGGATCTGCTTAGCTTTTGTTGCTTGCAAAACTGTTTGGTTTTCTGTGTTTAAAAAATTTTTTTTGGTGAGTGAGTGAACATATAAAAAAAAAGATCCCAATTAAGTGCGCGTAAATACGAAAAATATTAAAAAGTCATAAGTGCGACAAAGAGAGAGACGAGAGAATATAAAAAGCAAGAGCATTGATAGGAGTTTGAAATTCGAGACGCGCGCGCAAGCACACAAAGACGCCGTGACGTCACTGCAGCCACATATCGGGTGGGACGCGCAGTAACGTCAGTGATTTTAAAATAATTTTTTTTATTATTTCTTGTGACTCTTACAATTAATAAGTTCGGACGTTTTACTAGTAAAAAATCATTGAGACCCAGTGGATATTAGGAGAGGTACCCAAATAAGACAAAACGCAATAATATTACACAATATCTTTTCTTACACCAGCAATTTTCTTTACACACTCAATGAACAAGCAGTTTGATGAGTCCTGCCACACAACATATACACATAAAAGTTCATTACAAGTACTTTGATATTACACACAAAGAGTAGAATCAAGATTTTGATCACACACCAACAATCTACAATATACCTCCGTAGTTTGATATCACAAATTATTGTTCACTAACCAGTACACAGAGAGACGCATAAAACAGTAACTTCCAAAACATTTACACATAGAATCACACCAATTTTCATTCAACAATTGTTTTGCATTACATTTTGATTGCCGAAACTTGACTCCAAAAACAGGCACAGTCCTACATTTTACAGTCTAATTCAGAACTAACAAAAAAAAAAAACACAAATTCTAATTGACACCATTCGCCTTGACACTCTGTATTTAACTAAAATTACACTTGTAACACTGCACTATTTCTCTTGAATACAGAACACACGTAGGGGTGGGCCCGTTAGGACACTGCTCGTGCTCCAAAATAACCGAAACACCCAGAATCTGGTCGACGAGTAGCACTAGAGTGCACTGGAAAGTGATCGCCAGAAGTCGAGCCAGGGCCTTGACGAGGCTGCTGCGTAGTCTTGGACTCCGGCTTTCGCAGGAGAAAGTCTGGGCTCTTGCACTCGAACCAGCTAACTTGGGTGTTGACACGCCTATTGAGAACGTGTAAATACCAAAAATAATTAATTTCATGCGTATTTGTACCCCAGACAATAATTAATACCATATTTTGACCACTGAGCGAGGAAACACCCATGACGTCATGCAGACTCAGCACTGTCCTCCTTGATCTTGAGGATGTTTGTAAAAAAAAAATTCAAGCTGCTGCTGACTGCCACGAAGGCTGAAAAGAAAGACAAAACAAGTTTACACAAAGCAACAGTTCTCGGGTTGTTTGCAAGAAATTTAATATTTATTTAAAAAAAAAACTTATCTGAGTCAGCTGATAGAGTTGCAGCTGCGACATTGGGAACAATCCTGGGCCCGAACTTTGACCTTTGCAGGAACACCGTGATAGCACGCACACGCACTTTTGATTGAACGATACGAAACGACACGCACGGTTCACCTTTTGCAAAACAATTAGCAATAATTTGATGGCGAAAAGCACACGCGACGCAACATGAGGCAACAGCTGACGCAAACGGACTCGACTAGGGAGTTTGACTGTAGCGAGAAGTTAGGCGCGGAGCGGTGCCACACCCAAGCTAGTGACTATAGACTCGAGAGCGGGCGGACGCCATTTTGAGAGCGGCGGAGCGCGCGCGAATATTTGAATTCGAATATTGGACTTCGAGACTTTTCAAGAGAATTATTGTAAAGTAAATTCAGTAATTAAACAATTAAACTATTGCTACTGTATTTAGACCGGATTAACGAAAACAAGGGCGTGTCCATTGGAATTAAATTATTTCCTTACGACTTTGAAATATTACGTAACAGTTTGAGACCATTCAGAAACAATAGTTTTTTTTGCATAATAGGGCTTTTACATAAATATAAATAATCTTTACGGTTAAGACTATTATTCAAACATTATATGTTAATAACTATAGGCGAATTAATTTCGAAAACACTATTTAGAGGAAATTCATTTACATAATCGATAACAACAAATAGTCATCTATTATTTTTTTAAATAAATAAATTAATTTTGAATTATACAAAATAATTAGCATAATTAAATTTTCTTTTCGGGAATTTTTGCGAAGAAAATAAATCACGTGAATATTTTAATTGAATTTACAAAACCGGACCATCACTCTTAATTTAAATTTGACTTAAATTTTGACAGAGGACACGACACAAAAAAATTTTAACTTTCAAAAAAACTTGTTTACAAATGTGTGATCTTTGTAGCCTGTACATGTGAACTAAAGAGCCTTAAACCCTAAACCCCTAAAGAACAAATAGGCTAAATGGTTGTGCATTTTAACCAAACGACTCCAAACCCCTAACCTCCAGACAAGCCGAAGGCCTATGCTTTACCGTAGACACGAGTATAGACATATTACCGATATTTTATTCTATCATTTTGTATGTAACAAATAACGTCTCGTTTTATGTTTCAATCAAAGATTATTTATTTTTCTGCTTTTATAAATTAGCATAATTTCAAAAGTAATTTCATAAATTATAAAGTATTTCATAAATTGCATAATTATATAATTTTATAAATTCAAAAAGTCCACACTTTTTTGCAAATGAAAAAACATAGGTTAATAAAATTAGTTTATCAAACTCTTTTGCGTTTTGTAATAAAATTTAATGTTGTCAAACTTGGGAGTTTTTCATTGTTACAATTATTTCGTAAGCCGAAAGTTTTTTAGATGAATTCTCGAAGTAATGATTATTGTATCTATAGTAAAATATTTACAGTCTGGAATTCCATAATAATACTATTTGCTACGATTTAATGAATTTATCAAAAAATCTAAATTTAATAATAAATATTATTCTAATTATTATTATTATTTTTCATTATCATTGCTATTATCAGTATTACTGTTATTATTGCTATTGCAATTATGCTTATTCTTCTTCTTCTTATTATTATTATTATATTACTATGATAATTTTTGTTATTGGTAAAAATACATAAAAGAATATTAATACTCGAACTTCATTTGCAATTAAAGAACGCGTTGTTATTGAAAGGGAATTTTATATGCATTCATTAGTTTAATGAATGTTATCGTACATTCAATGATAATTCCACAGATAAATGTCTTTCACTCATAAAAGTTGTTGACAATATGTGCGAATCAGTATGTTCTTTTTTTAGATTGTTTTCATCGAGTGTTTACCTCAGCTGCCTGTGTTATTTTTTAGGCAGTGAGTGAGTTTTGTGGGTATTCTAGTTCGATGCTGGAAAGTACGAATAGTACGTCTTTTTGTTTGTCAGTGGTATCATACAGTTGTAGAAAATTTTCTTTAGTGATTTTATATAGATTTACATTATTCAATTTCAAAGTGAATAAAAGTTGAATAAAACCAAAAATAGAGTTTTCCGAACATCACAAAGTGGAACGAGAATTCTTCTCCAATGCATAAATTAATGATTTGATTCAATTTACATTCACTCGTTTTATTCTGGTAGAAATGTAGCAGTCGTGCCTTACATGCAAAAACACAGCTTGTATAAATTTTACCGCTTGTTTTCATTTTAGATTGAAAAATGAAAATTAATCCGTTAAACGTTCTAAACTTATTATTAGCATACTTTCAAGCGTTAAACATACCAGATAGTGTCACGAATTATCACGAAACAGAGTTGGCCGAAAAAATAAAAGAAATTTTAATAGATGCAACACATGATTTCAACGATGTAGAAATGATTACTGATGACTCTTTGGATTTTCAAGAAGAGTATAAAGACCATAATGTGGAAATAATTGAAGATGAAGTGCAACATCATTTTCCTGATCCGGATATAGCACCAACAAATCAATGTACAGCAGATAATGAAGAACTAGATTTTGAATACAAAAAAAGAGCTGTAGAATTTTGGAGAAGTAGCAAAACGAAGCAAAATTTAAGTCTCAAAACAGTGCAAAACAGATTCAAAAAAGTATCATCTATTAGTCAGCTACGTCGTTGGGCTCATTCAATTAATAAAGGTGGCACGTATAGAGAAAAAGTAGCACAAATTTGTCAGTATACCCTGGATAATTTTCAAGCAGCTCTCGACAGTGGTTCAATTATCCATGATGAAGATATAATTCGATGGGCCTTACAAGCTAAAAAAGAAATTGGTTTTGATGATATTAGATTCAAAGCTTCTAAACATTGGTTACTCAAATTTAAGCAAGCACACCGAATAGTTTCTAGGAAAATAAATAAGTTCATAACAAGAAAAACACTAGAAAGTAGTGCAGAACTTACGGCTAAAGCTGAAGCATTTATCGATGACGTTAAATCGTGTATACCAAGGATTGGACTCGAAAATTTGTATAATACAGATCAGAGCGGATTTCAGCTAGAAATGCATTCTGGAAGAACATTAGCAGTAGAAGGAGAAAAGCAAGTGCAATGTCTGGTACAGTCAATTTCAGCAACAACGCATAGTTATACTATACAGCCACTAATATCAGCTACTGGACAACTGTTGTCGCCGCTATTTCTTGTTTTAAAGGAACCAAGTGGCAAGTTTGGCCCTATTGTAGAACAAAACATATTTAGACCAGAAAACATGTACGTGGAAGCATCCAAATCTGGAAAATTAACAACAAGTAAGGGAACTAATAACAATTTTTACATTGTAATATCGTTGATCAGTTAATTAGTAAGTCGTTTAATTGCAGATCACTTCAAAATCTGGTTGGAAAAAATATTTTATCCCTATGTAGGCCATCACTCAATACTATTACTTGATTCTTGGAGTGGTCATTGTGACAAAGTTATAGAAGAAACAATGCCACAAAATAAAATTATTAACATAAACAATTCCAACTGGAACCACAGGAAAAATACAACCACTTGATGTCTATGGATTCCGTATTTGGAAAAACTTTGTCCGAACATTTTCTGATAATGTAATGTTAATGGATCATGATATGAATTTACATGTGAGAAATAATATAATTAAACTTCAATCATTGGTTCACAACCAACTGTCTTCACCGAGATATATAGATTTGTTTAAATATTCCTGGTATAAAAGCGGTTACATCAATGAAAAACCAGATAAATTTGATAATCCTATAGATTTCAGTTTTGGAAAGTCTTGTGCAACACATTGTGAAATAGAAGGGTGCACAAACATTGCATGTGGTTGGTGCAAAAAAGCATTGTGCTTTAAACACTTTTATGAGGACTACCATTATTGTAAAAACATCGTAAAATAATATATTTTATGCTCAATACAAAAAATGCACTATGGCAAAAGATAAAAGATTGTAGATTATTATTATACTCTAATATTATAAACAAAAATACATTATAAGTTGAATTTACAATAAAGGAATTTCAATAACATTCTGATAACAATTTCTACGGAAATTATAAAACTGCTTCACACACAGAATTTTCTTGTTTACAAATTTAGGAATTTGAGGTGGTTTGGTTAAAAAGCACAACCATTTAGCCTATTTGTTCTTTAGGGGTTTAGGGTTTAAGGCTCTTTAGTTCACATGTACAGGCTACAAAGATCACACATTTGTAAACAAGTTTTTTTGAAAGTTAAAATTTTTTTTCGATATTTCCGTCCACCATATTGGTTCCGCCATTTTGAATTTTCAAAATCTGATATCAGATTTGCAAAGAGCGATCTCGAAAACCCTTATATACAAACCTTCTACAAAATATTATGGATTGAAGTATACTTATAGTTATTTTATGTTAGGGGTGGTTTACCCCCTAAAGGGTAGTATCTATGAAAAAATCGAAAAACTTAATTTGTTTATTATAGATGTTTACAAATTTTTTCCAATTTTTTTAGTCGTTTAAAACTTTTTTATTATATAAAATTTTTTTTCGATATTTCCGTCCTATTGGTTCCGCCATTTTGAATTTTCAAAATCTGATAACAGATTTGTAATCAGCGACCTCGAAAACCTCTATATACAAACTTTCTACGAAATATTATGTATTGAATTACATATTTACAGTTATTTTGTGTTAGGGGTGGTTTACCCCTTAGGGGTAATATTTATGAAAACACCGAAAGACGTCAACTAAATTTTGTTATTAAGGATGTTTAAACATTTTTTCCAATTTTTTTTAGTCGGTTTAAACATTTTTATTATAAAATTATGCCAAAAAATATATGTTTTCAACCCCTAAAAAATAGGGGATGCTACCCTTACTCTTCAAATCACCATGAAATACTTGCTCTTTTTGTAAGAAATAACCTCCAATTTGTTTCATTGAAAAATATTAATTTTAAGCCGAGATATTTAAAAAAACGATTTTTGGGGGTTAACTTTAGGAGAGGTTTTTACCCCTTAAAAGTGAAAATTAGCCGATAAAAAAAAATACGTGTCTCTTATTTTTTTATGTTCTACAACATATATGAAAATCATCAAAATCGGTGAGTTCGGGTTGGGTACCTTTCCTTGTAAGTTAAGAGACTACATACAAGATTTGAAGAATGCAAATGAACTTGTAACTGAAGCAATACGACCACAATTTATGCGAAATGTGCTGCAGAGAACAACCGAAGCAGCGAAGAAGAGTCTCAACAACAAAACCATAACAACAGTAGAAGACTTAATTAAACATTTAAAGCAGAGATTTGGTCCAGGCAGGGACTTTAGTTATTATAACACACGTATCCAGACGGTCAAGATGAGGCAAGAAGACACTGTAGGAGATTTTTATGACGAATTGAAAGTTTTACTGAGCAGTGCCAGGAATGCATTGAAAGAAGAAAAGGGAAGTGACAACCTTGACGCGATGATGGAACATATACATAAGGGGATTACCAGCTAATTTATCGGAAAGAGTGGACAAACCAAAGAATCTATGAGAAGCATACGAAGAGGTAAATTCAGTAATTAAACTGTGCGACTAGAAACACGCATGGAAGCCAGGATTATACCGGACTCCAGGCCACGAGTGAATCGAAGTTATTATAATACAGAAAGAAGGGATAGTTATAATAATGGATACCGCAATGAAGGTGGCGGATATAATAATAGAGGCGGTATAACAATGAAGAATACAGAAATCAAGATAGATACGACAACGAAGATGAAGACTACGTAGGCTACGTCAATGAGCCTGAACAACGCCAACCAGAATTCCAAGATAACCATAGGAGGAACAATTATAACCGGAATAACTACAACCAAAATGGTTATCAAGGTTATCAGAGAGGAAATGGTAGTGGCAACAATTACAATAGAGGAGGATACCAGCGGGGGTATAAAAACAGCAACAGACAAGGAGGGAGCAATTGGCCGTCGTGGAATAGAAACTATGGTCAAAGAAGCCAAAGGCAAATTTTTAATCACGAAACTGGACGTCGTGAAAATTATCAACCTAGTGGTCCGGATAGACGAGAGAATTACAATAATTATCCCAATAACTGGAGAAACGGCAATGCAAGAAACTATCAACAAAACGAAAACGAACGAGAGAATTTAAACTCGCAAAGGGCTCGTCATGGAGAAAGAATGGCGAGCCAGGAACAGAACCAACAACCTATCCAGAAACCACAGCAGAATGTGGACTACCAGAAATATCAACAACAAACACAGGGTTACAATCAAGGCAGGCAAAACCTAAATCAGAGCAGCCAGAACAACCAGGTGCAGCAAAAGGCACCAGTGATGGCGATAATGACAAGGGAACAGGAAATTCCAATATATGGACAGCCGACTGCGAGGGACCTGAAGAGTTTAATTGGGAAAATGATGAACCAACAGCAATAAAAGTACACATACCACAAGGAACCACGAAACCTTGGTTAACATTCATGATAGACAATGGAGCAAGTGTAAATCTAATCAAATTAAGTTTTATACACGATGACATGCCAATAAATATGAAAGATGTGAGGAATCTTGGAGGAATAACCACGGGAACAGTACCGACTCTAAGAGCAGTTTATTTGCTTATCAGAAATACACCAGTGAAATTCCACATAGTGACAGACGATTTTCCGACACCACACGATGGACTATTAGGAAGAAATTATTTAAAGAAGGAAGAGGCTGTCATTTCTTATTTTAACAACGCTCTAATGGTAGGCGGAGACGTGATGCACCCAATGCCATTTCTGGGACAAGAAAAAGAATACAGAGAGAAGAGAAAAAGGGCACATAATTCTTACAAAACCAGCAACGTGCTACAAGTCGAAGACAAGAAAGACGATAAAGAAGCACCTGTAACAGATGTATCCAAAAATGAGAAGACACCAGCAAAAACGAAACATGTTTTAAAGGCCAGAACTCGGCAAGTTGTAAGAATCAATCTAATCAGAAGTGAATTAAAAGAAGGATACTTACCCAGAATCGATGTAGGGAATGAAAATGTATTTTTGGGAGAAGGAGTAGTAATTAACGACAACAACACCTGCAAAATGATGGCGATTAATACGAGTGAAGAAGACGTCATGATAGAGGTCGATGCCAAAGAATTAATACCATTTGACACGGAGCCAAATTTTCTAGGAGAAACAGACAGCGAATTTAATGGTGAAGTTATAGTGGACAGAATTAAGAGGCTAGAGAAGGTGAAAGAATCAATTAGAAGAAGTCACTTGAATCAAGAAGAACTAAAAATAGTGGACCGTATAATAGAAGATTATTTAGATAGATTTTTATTACCAGGAGACAAGTTAGCGTGTACAGATATGATCCAGCACCACATACATTTAGAGGACGACATACCTATAAACACGAAACAATACTATATTTTTTCTACATAACTTTTTTTTGTAGAATGCATAGAATTCGAGTTAGAGCCAAAAAACCGTTTTCAGCGATTTTTGGATGTGACCGTATTCCGCGTACACATGCAGGATCAAGCCCAACATAAAATTGGCACCTTACTATTGCGAGGGGAGTCTGCACACAAATTTTTAGCCCGATTGATAAAAGTCTCTTAGAGATAATCGTGTAACACCAACATCAAAAAACACGCAAAAATTGAACAAATTGTGGCCACATTTAAAAAAAAAACGTAGACGATCGGGATAAATAAAAAATTAGTTTTTAGGTTTGTGCAAGAGGAGACTCCTCCCAAAATTTCAGCCTGATCGGTCGAAAATTGCGTGAGATATCGTATCTCACACATTTTTCGATGACAAAACTATAAGGCACTTCCGTGTCGCGGTCGTGCCTAAAAACCAAAAGTGAGCCTTCCGTTATCAAGTTGTCTATCGTTGCGAAAAATGCGATTTATTTTTTAAGCTTTTCTTGCGCGATGTTTGGTTTTAATAACTTGCAACTTTGGAAAATGATAGATAACTACATAATGGAAGGCAACCAAATTTTGATTTTTTTTTATAATTTTGCCTTTATTGATTATTATAAGTATATTAATTGTTTTTTCGTCTGCTATTTTGTAGCGCGAAATTAAAATTTTGAATTTACTTTGAGACCCCTTAAATAAACTTGTTTAAGAAAAAGTGTTTAAACTTATAATTTAAAAACTTTATGCATAAATGTCAATTCCTTAAATTTTTAGAACTCTTTATTATAAATATCAAAATATATAAAGCCTAAAAAACCAAGACCTAATATTGGTAAGACCCATCATTTTAGAGCGAGAGAAAAAATGTATAAGGCCCAAGTTTTATAAGACCCAAAATACAAACCGAAAATTTATGAGGTCCAAAATTAATAAGGCCCAAAATAGTAAAGAGCCCAAATCATAAGTCCCAATACAGGGGCCTAAGGTTAATTTATATAAGTGACACGGAACATGGCACGCGGCACATCATTAGCCACTTAATATAGTAGTAGATAGATTTTAAAAGCGCAAATTTTTAAGTCCCATTTTTGGGGACTTAGGTTAATTGATTAAGGTACATGGGACATAGCACGCGGCACACCGTTAGCCATTTAATATAATAGCAGATAAGTAGATAATATTATTAAATAAAGTTTAAAAGATACAACCCAATATTCATGTGTTATGTCACAGACGCACACGTCTGCAACGCGAGCAGCGAAGACGAGTCAGCAATAAGAGTCCGCCGAGCCGTACTACGATGCATAGCGTCCGAATGCATCGAAGACGTTAGCTCAGTTGTTAGAGCTTCCGCTTGTTAACCCATTAAAGCCCATGCTAAAACTAGTTGAGATAGCGACAAACAAACTGTGCTATCCTTTGCATAAGTGAAAAATAAAATATACGTATTTTTTCTTATGTCATTTGCAATTGTTTATAACAAATTATTTAAACAAATTACAAAAAAATTTATAATTTTCAAAATCTGAATGCGGGAATCGATTCTGGAGGTAAAATCGAGACGAAAACCTATATAACACTTTTTTGTCAGAGTTCAATTTGTTAGTGTAATGTAGGAATAAACAATTGCATGTTGGGGAGAAAAAGTGACCATGTCAAGTCGAAAGCAAAATCTATCTGGAATAGCAAAAAACAAACTGTGAATATGATAGTATTTTCGGAAGTGTGAACAGAAAGTGTGAATATGATAGTATTTTCGGCGGCACGATCCCCGCTCGCTCCCAGGCCTATAAAACGACCCGCACGGCCAGTATGTGCTTACTAGCCGAAGCGCAACTTATGCGCCAGCGCAACTAAAGCGCCTAGTCCCTGCTCTTGAGCAAATTATGCCTTGAGCAGGTAAAAGACTTAGAATATTTTCGAATATTTCTACATTTATAAAAATTTCGCGTTAGGCACGATATCGCATCATAAAGCGTATCAGTCCTAGACTTAGAAAAATTCTAATTCCTGCAAAATAATTTAGAAAAATTTCGTTACCTAATTTAAACTTGTAAAATTTCGTATACGATCAGATAACGCAAATTTAAGCGTATCTGCATAAAATTTCTTCTTGTAACAATACGATTCAAATCAGATTACGCAACTTAAACGCGTATCTGTTTATTTTTGTTTGTAAATATCAAAGCGTATTTACCCATTTAATTTTTATGATACTTAGAATATATGCAAGATATACGCAATATTCTATTATTTATTTATTTGAATATATTTATTTTTGTTATAAAGAACAAAAATCTCTTTATTGCGATAAACCTCCACCACCTGGTATCCCGGACCTGAACTATCATAATTGAGAATTATTATAAAAATTTTAAATCTTTCTATTTAATCTGTTGTCAGAATCACGACGCAGATTAGTAAATGTTCGCGACTTTTCAGATAGTAAAATTAATAGATTTTGTATTCTTACATAAATTTAATTATTACAGGACCGAGATAAGTCAAGACCGTTTCAAGCTCAGTGGTAAGAGCCGCGTGTTAATCTCGGGGTACGCCGTTCAAGCCCGCATCTACCCTTTTTCGCTTTCCGACTTGTCTCCTCTCCATCTGTTACAGTTAATTTATTTATTTTGTTTTAATCATAGTGTCCGAAAAACAAATTTGGTTGATGAGGTGAACTTTGATGTACCTATATATTGTTTTTATCCTGAATAAAATAGTATATTACGATACGTGTGACCTAAATAGCCGATTATTGCACGGCGTGTATTAGCGCCCGAGCACAGCGAGGGTGATAAAACGCCGTGCACTAATGGGCTGTTTAGTTCACGAGTATCGTATACAATTTTATAGCACAGCTGCTTAAATCCGCCAAGTCACGCCTATCCGCGATCTAAGCAGTCCATTATTGTATCGTGAGGTTAACGCACGAGCGTAGCGAGTGCGATATACACGGTGCAAAAATGGACTACTTAGGTCACGGATAGGCGTGACTTAAACGCGGATTTGAACCACCATGTGCTATAAAAAATCATTGCATGGTCTATGATAGCATCGTTCACTGCAGTCGGTCATGTTTTTAAAGAAACATCACAAAAAAAATTAAAAATATGTTGGGCCGATAAAACACTTTATTAACACCATCATTATTTACAAAAATTCTATTTTCATATGAATGTGAATATATAGTATAGAACTGTAATTTTGAAGTATATGGCGAAATTTTTGGTATTTGTGTGCCGTGAATCCATTTACATCTTTTCTCAATAACTGACATATTTTATTAGTGTTGGAGAGGTTAGTTAAATAAATACTCTGCGGTAAATATAAAAATGTACATTGAGTACAACAGTAATAGTTGGCAACAGCCTCTTTACACACGTCCGCTCACATCAGAGTCTTGTAGTCGAGAGAGAGAGAGAGAGAGAGAGAGAAAGAGAGAGAGAGAGAGAGAGAGAGAGAGAGAGAGAGAGAGAGAGAGAGAGAGAGAGAGTATGGTACAGTATCGCATAGTCTGACTTCACGAAGCTAAGTATACAGTATAGTATGCGCTTAAAGTATATACGCGAGGCATGCGCACTATGCTCGCGTTCGCTCGAACTTGTCTCGTTGTACGAAATCGTCGTCAACCAGTAGATGGCGCGCCGAGTACTTTTTTATGTATTACGACTGTATAAATAATTCGATTTGCATTTACATCATATTCATTAATTTTGGATTCATTTTCTACATTTATAGATTTGCTATCTTTCAAATCTCTGTTTTTCTCATCATCAAGTTTTTCTAAGCAAATAATTTTAGTAGTTTCTTCAACTACTTGTACATGTCTAGCATGAATCTGCCGTTGACTAGAAATTTATAGCCATTTCCTACATAACCTCTACTAGTACTCCTAATTGGTCTTTATCATCCCATTTGCTTTTTCGTAACGCTTCTGGAACTCTTACAAAGACTCGACTTCCATAAATTTTTAAATTATCTACATTAGGCTTTTTTCCAAAAAATATCTCGTAAGAAGTTTTATTTTCCGCTGTATTCACAGTTATACGGTTTTTTAGATACGCTACCGTTTTCATTATCTCTAGGGCTAATATCGTCTATGAATTTTGGCTTCTCTCATCAAACATTTGCTGATCTATTATATCTCTCCGCTACTCCATTTAATTCATGGACGTACGGTGGGCATGGCAATAATGCAATACCTTTAGATTTTACAAAATCATGAATTTCCTTATTTAAATATTCTTTGCCATTGCCACATCGTATTTTCTTTACCTTTTTATTGTGAATTAAATTGAATTTATTTTCAACTAAATTAACAAATTCTTTCAAACAACTAGCTGTTTCAGCTTTACTTTTAATACAAGAAATTCTCATGCATTTACTATAGTCATCAACGTAAGTTAGGAAATATTTTTCTCCACCATAACCAGTTGTACTATGTGGACCATTTAAATTAGTATGAATTAATCAAAAATTTTAGTAGTTTTTGTTCTATTGTTTTCGAACGGTACATTTGCCATTTTACTCTCTATACGATTTGCACATTTTATTTCAGTACTTTCAATCTTTTCAAAGGCAGGCCTTTGACTAATTTGTTATTTACTAATTTTGATAAATATTAAAAATTTACATGGCCAAGTGCCCTATGCCATTCCTTGCTACTATCGTATAACTTTTTGTGATTTTAGAGAAACTCAATAAATTTTGCTTGATGCCTTCAACATAATAGATATTTTTAATATTAACATATTTTTCATTGTGATAATTTTTTAAACGAACTCTAACAGTGCCTTCTTTTGTTGCTTTTAACATTTTATCATCGGGCAATTTTACATTAATAGGAATTTTTAAATCTACATAATCATTGAAATATTTTTCACTTTTTATTAAGTAATCCGTACACCCACTATCTAGTAACCAATTTATAACACACGGATTTTCACTATTTTTACTTTCACTAAAACTTATTACCTGACTTGACTCCAAGTTGCACACCTGTGTTAGCCACGACTCGGATGTGTAGTTGTGTTGATCGCTGGATGATTCGCCATTCGATTGGCTTGTTCCTCGTCAACGATCTCGTCCTCTGTATGATCCATCTCTGTAGTTTCCTCTGTTGTAGCCTCTTTGATGACCTCGTTGACATTGATTGGATTGAGCACCTCGTCCTCGGTTACTCTGCTGCGGTGGTCTCGTGCATTCATTTTTGTAGAGTCCAACTTTTCCACAGTTGTAACACTTTCTTTGGTTTGGACCGCAAAGGTACTGACGTTGCTTTTATTGTTTAACTCTGGTTGAGTCATATTTTTCTCTTTGATTTTTGACTTAACATAGTCTACGGTTCTTTGGTTCTCTGGGATTACATCTATAAAATCCCCAATATAACTGTAGCTTGGTGGTAAAGTTCTGAGCAAATATCTCAACCTTTCAGTTTCTTCTAATTTTCCACTAGCTGATTTAAACTCGTTTGTTACTTTTTCGAACTCAATGAAAAATTCTTCCACTGAAGTGTAATTATTTAATTCGATTTCTTCGATTTTTCCTCTGCATATAATTTGCAGGGCTGTAGACTGAGATAAATACATCTTGTCGAATTTTGTTATCATTTCGTAAGCCGTTTCACATCCGCCAACATACTCTAATTGCTTGTCGGAGATAGCACTAATTATCATAGTTCGAGCTTTTAGATCAATCTTTCTCCAATCTGCTTCTTTGTCTTTGTACGTATTCGGCATTTCACCGACTGCTGGTTCTTTACACTCTTTATAATCTAACAAAATCATAAGTCTGATTTTCTAACTTGAATAATTCGCACCATCAAACACTGGTATCATAATATCTTCAATCTTTGCTTGTTTCGTATACTTAATTTTTTAACACAATTATTTTCTTGTCTTCTCAAAAATATTCTTCGAATCTGATTTCTTTATTTTTCCTCTAATTCAATATTTATAACTTCTAATTCGTTTTCTTGTTTTACTTTAGGCTTAAGCCACAAAGACATGTGCTTAACCTCAAAATTTGCCACGTGCTCTGATACAGCACTTCACCACGTGTTTCACTTGCCGACTTTAATCCATTAACATCGCACTTTAGTCTTAATTATTTTAGAAAAATCTTCTTATTATTCGGTAGCTATTGAATTTCCCTTTATCTTTAAGGGTTTATTTTTTAATTATAATTAATCAAACACTTTGTTTAATCATTGTTAAACTTTTTACCACACTTTTATTTTACACTAATTACCCTCATATTTCCCCAAAGGTTAATATGAGTGTAAGTTTGGAATACCAACCACGCACTGCTACCATGTTGGAGAGGTTAGTTAAATAAAACTCTGAGGTTAATATAAAAATGTATATTAAGTACAATAATAGTAGTCGGCAACAGCCTCTTTAAACACGTCCGCTCACATCGGATTCTTGTAGTCGAGAGAGAGAGAGAGAGAGAGAGAGAGAGAGAGAGAGAGAGTATGGTACAGTATCGCATAGTCTGACTTCACGAAGCTAAGTATACAGTATAGTATGCGCTTAAAGTATATACGCGAGGCATGCGCACTATGCTCGCGTTCGCTCGAGCTTGTCTCGTTGTACGAAATCGTCATCAACTAGTAGATGGCGCGACGAGTACTTTTTTATGTATTACGTCTATATAAATTCACATATTACAACAATTAGTTTATTATTAATTTAATATTTCATGATATACGATATTTTTGTATATATCTTATTTAAATCATCATTATTTCCACTTTTATCCTCGAAACTTGAATTTTTCGAATTTTTCGAAAATAAAATTGTCAAATTTTTTTTAACGTTACCCTGGATAATGCTACATTGGCCATGACTGAAAACTGGATTTGGTAAATAGACACCAACTTTGGCCAAATGTATGGCCTTGTGATTTGTTAATTGTCATGACATATCCTAATCGTATTGGAAACTGTCGTCTTGTCATGTCAAAAGGAATTTCTTCTTTTGAAGAAGTCAAATCAATCCGTGGTATTAACACAACTTTACCAAATTGTTTATTGCTAATTATTTCTGCCTGTATACAGAATTGCATCATTTTCTTTACTAATAATCAAGTACCATTACAAAGTCCATCATTTAAATTTAAATTTCTCAGCAAAATAATTACAGCACCTACTTTTAAACATAACTTATGAGGCAGTAGGCCATTTGGCGTAAGTGAATTTAAAAATTCTATTGGTAACACATCTTTGTTATCATCTTCACATAAATCTACACTTAGATACTCTCTTATAATTCTCTTAATTTTTAGTACATCATTATTTTTCGGCGCTAAAATTATTCTTTCGCAAAGTTTATTGGCATTATTATTATCAAAGCAATCTCCATAAATGTCCGTAATTATATCAGTAGTTGATAATAATTCTGTTGAAAGTAAAGTTATATCATTGTCCATTTCAAATTTGTTGTAATATTTCCCATCTTCAATTTTTAATAGCCATTGTTCAAACTCTTTGTCACAATAACTAACTCTCATTTTATCTTTCAAAGTCATTATTTGAAATTTACTCCATATATGACATTTTTATATTTTTATATTTTTCACACAGTTTTCAATAATTTTTGTTCGATTTCCATATTTGACAACAGGTAGTGTTTGTCAGAATTCACCTGATACAATCATTACTTTACCACTAAATTCAATGTCATTATTTCATAAGTCTCTAAATAATATATCCACTGCCTGAAAAGCATGTTTTGATGTCATTGTTATTTCATCCCAAATTATGACTTCTAAATTTTCCAGATTTTTTTCTACATATTGAATTGGGTGTAATGATGCACGTTGAATCTTCATTTATATTTAATGGTAATTTAAAAATTACATGTGATGTTCTTTCATTTATTAATAAATTTTCTGCTATAACAGTCCATGCTACAGGTAAAACACTTATTTTTTCTTCATTAAAATGAGTGATAATTGTATTTTGTAAGTAGCTTTTTCCATTACCTCCAGGTTCATCAATAGAAAAACACTTCACTTGATTAGCTTTATTAATTACACTATTTATTACTGCATCGAAAATTTCACGTTGTTTGATCGTTAAAGAGCTTATATTGCATAATGAATCATTTTCAATTTTATTTGTTACATAAAATTCTTCATAATTGGTTTCCTCAACATCCTTACTAACCCTAACAGCACAACAATATTTTTAAATTATTTTTAAAATATTTTACATTACAAATTAAATATTTCTGCAATCATTACAAGTATATTTTTGAAATACTTTTTCAATCTTCTTTCTCTTGGGGTAAAAATATTTATAAAAAATATTGCAAAAAATATTTTAATATCATTTTATAATATTTGCAAAACGTTTTTAACATATTTCTCAATATTTTGTAATATTTTTAAAAGATTACAAAAATATTTCATTGACAAATTTCTGCCAAACCTCAGACAAACATTTGTAAATATTTAACCAATCTATTAAAATATTTTGAAATATTCATTAAATATCGTATAATTATTTTTTAGTTCTCTAAGTACCGAAAAATATTTATAAAATATTTTTAAAATATATACAGAGTACAGACATAATTTAAAAATTATATGTAAATTTTATTTTTGCAAGGTTTCATGAACATTTTATATATTAAGAATAATATGAATAATCTATATATTATGAATATTATATTTTGAAATATTTTATGGATACATATCTAAAGAAATATAAGAATTAAAAAACCTTGACGTGACGGGGATTTAAACTTGTTCCGCTATGGATAAACTTAGAATTATCGTTAAAAAAATGTCACCCATATACCACTACAATAATTTCGGAATTGTATACTCACTATGTACTTTTGTAAATTATTTCTTCAAGTATGTAAATTCAAAATACCATCTGTGGTATTATAAATTTCTCAAATATAAAATAAGTTGTCGGTAACACATATTTCTGTAATTTGCTTATTTTTTTTCGCAAATACGTTACATACTTCTTAAATGGGTCAATATATTAAAAAAATTTAGATTATCGGTGACATTTTTAAGGAGTATTTAAAAAAAGTTCTAATATGCGAGGCTAAGTAAAAGTTAACTTAAAAAGATTATAAAAATATTTTCTAATATTTTATCGATATATTTCTATCTAAGTTAATCAGAATCAAGTGGCGCGGTTGCACCACGAAGGCGAGTTTGAGAAGCATACGGAGCCACGGTGCCCGTAACACAACTTATTTCTATTTTTATGTACGGATTTTTCAAGATACAGAAAAAAATGCCTATCATTACTGTTTGTGAGTTTTTTTGGCTTATCAGTATGTTTTCTAAGCTAAACTATGATTTCCAAAAAAATATTTGTAAAAAATCCGTTTCGTTTCATAATGTACGAGTTTATATATCACGAATGTTTAAAACCGTATCGTTACTTTTTTCTGCAGTTTGGTAGGACCGTACATTTGGCTTTCTAGCCCAAAAGTGGTAGGACTGTGAAGTTAGCCGCACAAGCTATTATGTGTAATACAGTTGAGTATCGCTTTCCCACATTTTTCTATAAGCTGCGTAGAGCAAACGTGTTCGGGGTCACTAATGACGGGGCCCAGAAAGTGAATTTCGTGACTTTTTGTGCATACATGCAAATATCGTTTCGTAATAGCCGATCACGCTCGGTGACTAGGTGCCAAGAGTCGTCAATCACGAGGCTATCAAAATATATTGCGCGCTGTATTGCTTTATATCTACGTATCAATATCGGCCATGAATACGGTCTAGGGTGACTGATAACAAAGTCATCGCACTGTACTTTTTGGTGCAAAAATGTTCAAATTAGTTATGTTCACTGTCCAGGTACATGCGGTCGATAATGACGAAATCGAGGTAGTGCGTTTCATTATTAATACATTTGATGCTATACCAGTCCATGCTGCAGGTAAAACGCTTATTTTTTCTTTATTTAAATGAGTGATAATTGTATTTAGTAGGTAGTTTTTTCCACTACCTCCAGGTCCATCAATAAAGAAACACTTCACTTGATTAGCTTTATTAATTACACTATTTATTACTGCATCGAAAATTTCACATTGTTTATTCGTCAAAAAGCTTATATTGTATAATGAATCATTTTCCATTTCATTTGTTGCATAAAATTCTTTATAGTTGGTTTCCACAACATCCTCACTTAATTTAGGTAAATTGAAGTCAGTCAATATATACTCATAACTTGTTAAAATAGAATTGATATGTTTCAGTAAGATATTTTCACGTATTTCTTTAGTTAATAATAAATAGACTGTAGAAATATGCTTCATATTTTTCAAATAATTCTTTCAAATTTACTGGGTTATGAAATACGCATACCAAACAGGTTACACAGAGCTGTAGGAAATTCAACCTTGATTGCTTTTTATAAACATTTGTCCTATTCTTCATCAGTGGTTATTAATTTTCTAGCTACTACTACTACTTCATGACATGTTGCGTACGTAACATTTTCCAATGTTTTTAATTCTTCATACAATTGAGCCCCCTTAACATGAAATAACAATAATCTTTAAAAAAAATTGTCACGATCCTTCGGATTTACAAAGTACATTCTACTTCTAATTGGCTTCCAAACTCTTTTTCTTCGTGTCCATTTCTTTGGTTTTTCTTTGAAAACATAAAAATATGGTATATCAACGTACAAGTACTGTCTCGCTTGTGGATCGTTTGCATTTAGTTCAAACCATGCAGTCAAAGTTGTGTTTAAATTTTTATTAATACTGTTCATTTTGAAATCTACAGCTTATCGGTAAATAAGGTGTAATAAAACGTACATTGCATATTGTAGTAGACGATTCATTGCTTCTGGAGGGCTTACATATATTGTATTTAAATATTGTTTTATTTCATCGTAGTTGAAGTTGTTTTCTTCACATTCGTTTTCATTATTACCTTGACTCATTTTTATAAATGCACAATCATGCTCCTTATAATAATATTTAAATAATACTAAATAATAATAAATTTGAACATTAATATGACAATTAAATTTCAACAATAAATACGGATTGTATGGAACTACAAATCGATTATCAACTATATTGTTTTTATTAAAACGATCGTGGACTTTCTAAAAATGTTAAAGGTAATATAACCGTTTTTCCAATTTTTACGTTGTCATCGTTACTTTTATTTTTTAAGTGATCTATGACACCTTTGCATTAATCTATCTTTAATTGATGTTGATTTTTATTAAAAAAATTAATTGTAAACCTTTAACTTTCATCTAAGCATCAACAATGTATTGTTGAGTTAATTTTCCTAAATTTAGGTAAGGATTAAAATCGTTTCTAATGCTAAATTCATGACAATAAAATTGTAGCATTGAAATATTGTTTTTCTTATTTTTATTTTTCATATTGGGCATCAATCCAAAACCTCCATTAGGATACACAAGTGGATATGACATAGGATCTCCATGTTTACTAATGTACGGTATATATATTATTGGGTGCGCTAAGTTATGAATTTATACATACATTTCGATCTTCTGGTGGTTGACCATTTTCACTTACAAATACCACAGCTACCTCACCACATTTAGCTGCGTTATATTTAAGTTTATCATGATTAGAATTGCGTGTTAAATACATTATAATTTCTTTACTATTAAACTCAACGTTGTATTGTTTTGTTGGTTCAGTGGTTAGAGCTTTTGCTTGTTAATCTCGGGATTCTCGGTTAAAACCCGCGTCCACTCTTTTTTCGCTTTTCGACTCGTCTCCTTTTTGTCAGTTACACCTGAAAATTACAAATTTTTGCAAGAAACTTATTTTGACGCCACATTAGTACTACATGGTCACCTGTTATTAGATTTAAAACAAAGTACATCCGGAACATGTAGAGTACGTACTTGTGTTTTTCCTGATGACGCACATCAATATGTTTATGTACCACGTAATATAAAACGAAACACAGGCGAAACGGATCTACTAGTCTTGCCTATATAATGGTACTGTCAACATCTAAGGCATCACTTGATGCTAAAACGGCGAATGCGTTACACGCTCTTTATCACTTGAGTGAGGAACAACGTAAAGCAATGCCAAGAAAAACAAATCGAAAACTATTTAAAGGTATATGTGAATGTGCTTTAAAGACCTTGAAAGGTAACGTTCTTTTGCAGCACAAAAAGTTAAATTGAAAAAACTCAAATCATTTTTACGGCGTTTATCAGATACAAAATCTAGAAGCTGGAAAAATAAAAAGTGTTTAATTGTTCAAAAAGGATACGGTTTTATAGCGGCCTTACTACACTGAAAAAAACAGCCATTTTAACTGAACTTGCACCAGTAATCCATCATTGTACGAAGACTCGCCAAGATTACCGTAGGGTTCAGCAGTTTTAAAGAATCAGTTCGGTCGTTTTTGCTGGTGTCCCGCGTAAGCGACCAATTTTACGAGTTGCGACTCGCCAAAACTACCAGTGGCACACCGTTGTTCTTACTGAACAGTCGTTACGGTGGCAGAACGGTTAAAACTACGGGACTTTACAGCAGACTGTGTTTTTTTTTCAGTGTAGCACCTGTTATAGGTACAATTATATCAGCAATAATTCCCAGTAGACAGTGAAAAATGCAGCATGCCCGTAAAATGATACTAGTACCCCATGACAATATAACTAAACTACAGCAGTTCGGGAATGATGACATATTGTTAAATAAAAACGAAGTCACAGCGGCCTTAAATAGTGTGCAAACCCTTGGTAACCATTTATCACGGCTGGATTTTAAAATTAATGAAATTCTTAATTCTTCTGAAAATGACAAGAGAGGAAAGTGGCAAAAATACAAACAGGAGTAACAAAACTTTAAACACGTTAGGTGCTAGAATATGAGGAACAGGAGTATGGTATTGACATGGCAACTATCGCTGTGTCAGTAGTAGTTGGTATTACTCGATGTTGGGATGCCTTTTGAATTTATTAGGACGCTGAATTATATAAAGAAGGAAAAAAATTTACACCACTCTTGCTACCTTATTTGATAGGTAACAACAGTAGTATTCTTATCTACATAAACGGCTGTTCAAAAGTCGTCATACACTACTACATCTATGCCTAATAGAAAATCAGCTATTGGATCATCATCTTTGAATAATAGTTCACACACGGATGCATCAACGATAATAAATGTTGCAATAGACAACGTGGCTCCCGACGGCGACGACGGCGACGACGGCGACGACAGTTTATACAGAGTACAAAATAAAATAGTCAGAAAAAACATCAGCAAAAACAGTTGCGGTGGTAATACTATTCAAACGAGTAGTTAATTACGTTTTTAAGATTAGGAGATCATGCATGCACGAAAACCAATCCAAAATGCAAATTTAAATTCAAAATCGATTATCAATCGTTCCCTTTTTTGATTAACCAATCAAACAACACTTTAGATCAAGTGAATAAGATGAAGAAAGCGAAACCTTCAAGTAGGATTATGCCATTTTAAGGTTAGGTGTAGCGAAGCTGTTTTCTGGGTCAAAGCATCACTGCGCAGGTGCGACGTTCACTCTCGATGTTTTCACTCGATTCGATTATTTGAAACACAAGTAATTACGTTATTATATATAACTAAATGATACATCTTATTTTAAAAAGTACTCATTTGTAAATCAAATAATTCAAATAATTACTGAATGAACACTAATTTATATTCAAAAAAATTGACGTGAATGGATTAAGCTAAAAAAATAAACAGAATACTACTTATACTTTACACAACTATGTGAATTAACTGCCATAACTTTTAATCTATTTATACGAATTCTCACTATAATATATTTTTGAAAATGTCAAGAGCTGAAAAAGCTAATTACATTAATTTTAGGATGCAAAACTGGAAAATGAGAAATTTGACATTTTTTTCCAAAAGCCGATAAGTGAAGTGATGGTTAAAACCCACTCCTTATAGGCCACTGGCAACCTTTTGGTGGATTCGAAGTGGGCAATTTCAAAGTTTGAACATTTTTAGTTGACAAAGACCCTAAGATATTCGAATTAAATGTAAACAGAACCAAATTTAAAATCTGATCTTTCTGTGGAGTAAGGGTTTTACACCATAACTATTTTTCCATACGAGCTTTTGACTTGATATGTTTTGTGGATTCTTCTCACTTATAACCAAGCTATATATTGCATGAATTGTACTCATCTTGGTTGCTAAATGAATATCGCCAGGTGCTTCATTCAAAAATCGAACAATGTTTTCTTGTGTGAAAACTACTGACCTTTTTGGCTGATAGCCTTCGCTTTGCCTCTTGAGAAATAATTGTAACTTTGTATAGTTACTAATATCAACATGGTTATAACAATTCAATGTTATCTCTTTCTTTCAATACGTTGCCCATGGAGAGTTCGGTGCATAACTGTCTGATAATTTATCGAAATAGTTTAATGTAACGAAATCGTTACATTTCTTTAAGCCATCTCTTGAATTCGTTATACGCTGCTGTATAATTTTGCTTGGATTTTTGAGGCAACAAATCTATTGTTATATTCTGGGCAGTTTCTATCATCTCCTTCAAAATAATTTCATTATTTTCATCTTTAACATTAATTATTTATTTAAAGGTAATAAATTGTGCACATATCCCGCTATTGTGCCACCCAGGCTGCAGTGTGCCGTTTTCAAAGATGATCGTCAACGACTAACGTTGAGTGGGTTAACCATGTACGCGTGTGACAGATAGCCTGCACTCCGAGTACCAGCTCTATTCTCTTTTACTCTCATGCTAGGGTTCACCTATTCTTGCCTTCTAAGATCCTTGCCGCCTCCGCGAACACATGCTTTGCTTCACGACTAGGGGAGTGCGATGTTATGTTAACTTAAAATCTAAACACTTATAATATATTATTATGTCTTTAGTTTAATTATTTGCACCATAATATCGTAACCAAATATAAAACTCGACTTTTGACTCGCACACCTCTATTCACCACGCAAATGTACCAACCTGCGCTAGTTGTCACCCTGTAGGCCTCGTGCAAGGTCCACAAGGTTGTAGTGTTGTCGAAACGCATGAATGATAGTACCGCGTTATACCGACAATACTTCGACTAATCTATTTTATACTTATTTATTTAAATATTGAAAATGTTACCATCGTTGACCTCAACTGAATTGAGCATCTCTCTCGCTGTTATTCTGTTGATGTAGTCTCGTACATTCGTTTTTGTGGTGTTCGATTTTTCCAGAATTATATCATTTTCCATTTACTTGTGTCGCAAAGATACTAATATTGCTTTAATTATCTGACACCGATTTAGTATGTGACTTTGGCAAGGTGTTAATGCTTTGGATTCATATCTCAGTTATTTTGATTTATCTTGTTTTTCAATAGCTGCTTTAAATTTGTTTGTCATTTTCTTTCACGTTTTTTCGAATTTGTTTATGGGAACATTCCTACAACTGTATAGAAATGCTTTGGTCCTCCAGACTACTGTTTCTGTAATCATGTACTATCACCTCTACGATATGAATTATTATTCAAAAAGCTTTTGACTACCGTGTTCCTAAATAGTTGTATGCTGTTTTCACGGTAAGGTTCCTCATAGTACAGGTAGGGTGGCCTTTGTCACAAGATATTCGGAGGAAAATAATAAACTAAAGGTCGCGGGCTTTAAGGCTTTTGATATAGTTTTGATGTGTGAATGTAAGTTCAACTTGAAGATGATGAACAAATTACCTGAATATTTCGTAGAAATGTCTAGGTGTTTAGTAGAGAAACATCTATACATCTTCTGTGTGAGTTCCGGCTAATGTGTACGTCATCTACGAGTTAAACACGCTCCTACACGTAGCGCAGGACTTAGGCTCAAACTTTCGCCATAATAAACACTTAGACAATATTTTCGAAAGTACGCAGTGACTCAGTCGTTTATTTCGGGTGAAGATTTACGTGTACGTTCAGAAACCAAGAGCTTAGTATTCGTAAGAATTAGGATAGTTATGACACAAGCAGAGATTGTAAATATATCAAATAACAATTTTTTATGTGACTATACTTTGAATTTTCTGAATCAATCGCTAATAGATAGCTTATGTTGAGAACAATCGTTAATTTACAAAATTGTTGAAAAATTAATTAGCAAGCAACTAGGAATAGATAAAAATACGTAAGGAATAGATAAAAAAGTCAAGTCAGATATATAGAAATTAATTATAGAATACGATTATAGGATACAAAACGAAACCGGAGGTTGGTGAGCAAAGCGAGCTAGGGAAAATTAGTCGCGTGCTCTGTATTAGTACTTTATCATGTGTTCCGACTACAAATCTTAATTCACTTGCATTGCTCCTTAATTACGAATTTTCCTGGAAATTTTATAACTTATTCATTTGTCGCCTAATGATAGTTTCTCTAATATTTTGTTTTAATTAATAAAACACTTTCATTTATCACCATACGTCTAGAAAGTCAGTATAAACAATGACGTAATTCAATTCACCAATCAAGGAGTGCACCATGTTGAGAGGGTTTGACCAATTATAAATATATTGAGGTCGATAAAAAAATAAATAATATATTGTAAGTTATTGTGGCAATAGTCAGTCGGAAAAACACGCCCCATGACATCATGATCTTATTGTTGAAAGAAAGTGAGTGTTCACATAACAACTCTATCGGATTCAGATTACAGAGTACGAGGCATAGATGATAAGATTTACACATCATAAAATATCCTATTAAAATTACTCATAAAGGAACTTTATTAGGCTTATACTTATTTGGGCAATTTTTTTATATTCTCCAATACAACTGGAATAAAAGTAAAGTATAAACTGCCTAAACATTTTTTCTTGACGTTGCACCTACTTATAATACAGGTCAAATGGCTGTGTTGGTTTTTTAAACAATTAGAAAAAAAAGAATCAAACTTTTATTATATTTTTCATGATAAGTGCACTAAAAAGGACACTTTCCATGAATGGAAAATCAAGTTTTTCTTAGCAGCGGAAAAAACTACTCCCTTGGGAGGAAAAAGTTTTTTCCTCGCTCTGCAGCCTATCTGATATATGTGTGTGTCTATATAAGTATTTTGAAAATTTTTTTAATTTTGAAAATTTTTTAAATTTTGAAAATTTTTTAAATTTTGAAAATTTTTTAAATTTTGAAAATTTTTTAAATTTTGAAAATTTTTTAAATTTTGAAAATTTTTTAAATTTTGAAAATTTTTTAAATTTCGAAAATTTTTTATATTTTGAAAATTTTTTAAATTTTGAAAATTTTTTAAATTTTGAAAATTTTTTAAATTTTGAAAATTTTTTAAATTTTGAAAATTTTTTAAATTTTGAAAATTTTTTAAATTTTGAAAATTTTTTAAATTTTGAAAATTTTTTAAATTTTGAAAATTTTTTAAATTTTGAAAATTTTCAAATCCCTATATAAAAAAGTCATGACCTGATGAAGTGAAACCAAGAATGCATCAATATGATTGGCTCATGTAGTGCGCATGCGTCAAAAGTACCGTTAGAATTTTTTGATTTGTTTTTGATTTCTAAAATTGATTCTAATATTAAAAATGTAATATAATATACTATAATACATATCAAATTATAATTTGTGTATTTATAATATTCTAGAGACATTCTACTCTCGAGACTATTCTATTCTCGAGACATAACCTTAAAATTTTAAAAGGAAGTTGGCGACGAAACCGCGGCAATTTTGAAATTTATATGAGCGCCAAATGAATCATATATTGTAAAGTTTCCGTGATAGAAAACAAATATTAAAAATATCAATCAAGTATTTATATTCCATTTAATAAGTTAATGAAATTATAGCCTACTACAGTGCGCGCAGCGCACTGCGCCAAGTCTAGTATTTTAAATTTTCAAAATTTTTTAAATTTTCAATTATTTTAAATTTTCAATTATTTTAAATTTTCAAAATTTTTTAAATTTTCAAAATTTTTTAAATTTTCAAAATTTTTTAAATTTTCAAAATTTTTTAAATTTTCAAAATTTTTAAAATTTTCAAAATTTTTTAAATTTTCAAAATTTTTTAAATTTTCAAAATTTTTTAAATTTTCAAAATTTTTTAAATTTTCAAAATTTTTTAAATTTTCAATTATTTTAAATTTTCAAAATTTTTTAAATTTTCAATTATTTTAAATTTTCAATTATTTTAAATTTTCAAAATTTTTTAAATTCTTAAAATTTTTAATATACTATTGTTTTACTTTGAAAAGTCCTCGAATTTCCCATTTCGAAGTTTTGAGCACTTGTGGCTGTCTCGGGCGCTTACGGCGTCCTCGACTCCCACTCGTGCTCAAAGCATCACCCTCGCTAGAAAAAGCCAATTTTCCCCCCTAGTTGCACAATATACTATTGTATTTAGATTATTTATAATATAAGCATACTTACGCTCCTAACACAGTGTAGTATTCTAATGTAAAATGGTAGTAACAAATTCTTGGTTGGTCGCCTTCTCTACAAGCTCGAGCGCATTCATCAGGGGCTGATAAAGATGGATTTCTTCTTAACTCTGCTGTAGCTCTTTCACTGTAATCTAAAGGTCTTGTTCTTGGTGGACGAACAGTTATTCCTCGACTACCAAGATTATCAATTCCACCAAAGCCACTTTGAAATGCACTGGAATCAGGATGAGTTTGTAGTATTCCATGCGATGTAGAAAAAAATCTAGATGTGTCTTCGTCCGGAAAGACATTCCCACTTTTAGAAGTTGGACTCCAAAAAGAGGATGCAGTTGATTGATCATTATTAAAATCTGGAAAAAAAACCAAAACATTCATTTATATACACATAAACAAGGAGATCAGAACTTATGCTAACAAAATTGGAAACGAAAGAGGAACTATGCTGACTTTTGCGAAATTATGCAGATGCCAGCATAATTTTGTTATGACTGCTATAGCGAAAAGGGACTTATGCGGACAAAAAAGCTTCCAAACACACGCACATACACTCACACACAAATGCACACACACACATACACATAGATACGCGCGCGCGTTAAAAGGTTTAGTAAAAATAGTAATTTTCAGTTATACAGGGTATACAGGGTGAGAGACAAAGAATTTTAATCCTTATACCGTTTGAACTAATCGGTTTCATAAGCTAAAAGAGCAAAAAGAACCTAGCCGAGGTGATCAAAAGATCGATATTTTCCCAAACTTTTAACTTAATTAAAGCCTTTTTACTTCCCTAATCGTACGATATAGAAAACCCATTATTTTTAGTTTTCGATTTTTAGCTCGAAAACAAGTCATTAAAATAGTTTAAAATTTTTACAGCAAGTAGATATTATCATTTTCTATTATCATCATTTTTTTTCAAAACGTTTGACTACTTAGTTTTAGAGATATAAATTTTTAAATAAAAAACACATTTTTTATCATAAAAATTGAACAGAACGGTCAATCTGAAAAATCTTGCGGGAAAAAGTAGGCAATTTTATGCTCTTTTGGATACACTATTGTTAAATATATTGTATCAATCATATCATTAAAAAAAAGCAAAAATATTTTTTCAAAAATCAAAAAATGGCTATAATATGGCCACAAAATTGTCAGAATCATGAAATTCAGAATCAGGAAATATATATGCATGTCAAATTTTATTACGATCGGTCGCGTGGTTCCAGAATCATAAGGGTATACGTACACACACACACACACACACACACGCACACACCCATCCGCATGGACATTTTCTAAAAACGCATGATTCGAACTAACCTTTATAATGTTGGCATGACAAACCAATCTGCCTGACGTGGGATGCCCTCCCCTGCGCCTACTGTAACTCAGCTTCTACTTAGTGGATTTTATTCCACCAAGTCTCGTTCTCTTTGTTTTTACTGCTAAATAATGGGGAAGTACTTTTTATTTTTTTATTTTGTAGACGCGTTTTTTTATAGCAATTTTTAGGAAACCCAATTTTAAAGTATATAGGGTTGCCCTGTCTCAAACCCAACTTTGTTCTTTTTCTTGCCAGCGTAGGGCTATCGCGCCCCTTAATTGTAAAGTATTTATTAGAGTTTTAAAAACTTTTTAAATAATATAATAAAAAGACTGCGAGCAGTAAAAATGCGCGCACCAAGCGCGCTGAATTTTGCTAGTGACTTAAAATTAAAGTGGTGTATAGTTCCAATAACCGAGTTATTCGAGTTCAAACCGCTTAAAAAAAATTGCACTTTATGGTATATAATAAAAGAACGACGAACGATAATATTTATTTTCCTCGGTAAAAAAAAAAGATAATTTTATTATCCTCCAGGAACATATCTAATTAATCTATTTACTTTTATGGACTTCCTTAATAACTTCTTAGAAAAAACTTAAACTGAACTTCTTCAATAACATCTTAGAAAAAACTGGAATCCCTAAATTAAAAAATCGCTGTATAAAACGTGTTCATAAAATAAAAGAAACAGACTGTTTTCCCATTATTTAGCAGTAAAAACAAAAAGAACGAGACTCGGTGGATTAAAATCCACTAAGTAGTAGCTGAGTTGCAGGCGTAGGGGAGGGTCGGGCATACCACTTTAGGCGGGTTGGTTTGTTATGCCAACATTATAAAGGGTAATGAATTTAAAAAAAAAACGCTAATGAAAATACTTTAATAATGCACCCACAATTTACCCTTGGTGAATTATTTGAAAAAAAAACATTAGAATACATTGATAGCATAAAATGAAAAATCGGAGTTGAAAAAAAAGGTGCGATTCATTTTTAAATCTGTTCCCAAAACGATTAAATATATATATATATATCATTACCTATTTTGTTATTTAGATAAATGTCAAATATATATACTAGGGGGTTCCCCCTGCTTGCTCCGCTCGCCCACCTCCAATACAATTAATTTGACATTTATCTAAATAACAAAATAGATAATGATTATTAATACATTTTTTTTCCACACCACCCATGAGGTAAATAAAAAAGCGCGTTTTTTCTCTATTTACAATAATGTTGTTTTATTTAACTTAATTTAAAATTTAAAATTTAGATTAATTATCTCATAGAAATTTGAATATGCTCGAATTATGTATTCTATTCGTAAATACTTTTATAACTTTTATTTAAAATTATATGAGTACATAAAAATTTTAAAAGAACTGTATTGCCACACAGTGTACCAGATTTTTGTGGCCAAAATTCGCTTGACAAGCCATATTGCAATCATTCTTAATAAAAAAATTGCGAAATACTTGTACGATGATTTCCGTCCGTGTAGAACTGCTTATATTTAATAAAAGAGTACATAACCTAAAAGAAAAATAGGAAAACAAATAAGACTGAATAATGTAATAATCCAATTGTTCTATAATCGAAATGTACTAAAATCTCTAAAACTGTAAGAACAAAAAAAGAAGAAAAAAAGAATACATACTTGCTGTTTTTAGATCTCTGAACTCTAAACTGATAAAATATAAATTTTAGATCCTTATCTTATAAACCACCATCACTTAATCGGCATTTTAGAAACTTGAAGGGGTCTTAAACACCTTATAGATTATCAAACCATGCTGTAACTTTTTCTATTTTTCTTATAGGGTATGTAACGCGTTATTTAATATAAGTAGTTCTACATGAACGGAAATTATCGGAGAAGTATTTTGCAATTTTTTTCATTAAGAATGATTGCAATTTGGTTTGTCAACGAATTTTGGCCATAAAAATCAGATTTTGGTATACTGTGGGCCGTCGCGCGATCATGCGAAAGATATCAGGTAGTCAATTAAGAACACACAGGATATATGGAAAACGTGGTACTCTTTATTCCCTTCAGCAATCATTTCTTCTACATCTTTTTTTCCCTATTTCTTCTTGCGGTCCCGTAGGATCTCTGCCAAGATCTTGCGTGCGGCTCGCTCCGAGCATTGGAAAGAAGGAGGGAAAGAGAACGAGAAAAGAAGGGAGAGAGAAGAAGAGGGAAAAAGAACCGAGATGCTACATCTACGGCCACCCCGGAAATACTCGGCGCGCTACTGTTCCTTTATCCGCGCGCATTCTTCCTCGTGGCGAGCCCGTGTCAATGTGATATATTATGAAGATGTCAATAATCGGCCGTTGCAGCACCTTGCTTACGTCTTTTGGGATGATAACGCCGTTGGCTTTAGTTGTTTCGGCCGATTTGCTTTAGTCGAGCCCTTAGATGGACCGGGTTTACGCTTTCCATCCTGCTAATTAGTCGTCGGCACGCTTGCCATTATAATTTTTCGAGGTCGCCCGCGCGGGCGGCGAGAGGATTTCAGGGTAGCTCCGTTTACGGGTCCCCCACTTCTTTCCGCCACCGCGGATGTCAACCCATATTTCCCGGACCGGTGCTTGCGCTCGCGCTTTCCTCCCGCCACTACGTCTGTTGGCTTAAGCTCAGACTCGAGTTCGCACGCTTCTGGTGGGTTGCTCATCGCCTTCGCCATCGTGCCGTACCATCTTGTCGCCGCCATATAGAACTCTTCCCAGCTTTGCCACTCATCTTTGTTGTTCTCGCATTATTCTGCGGCTATGCCTATAAATACGAATGGCAGAGCCGCCATCCTTTCTGCTAGTCATTTGCGCTAGGGTTAAATTTCGTTCTTCCGCGAGACGAGCTAATTCTTTCTTCTCGCTACACGCATTTATTTTGATGCCCACCTACTCGGACGCTCTTGCTCGTTACCTGCAACGTTAAGGGGACCTAGCCACCTTAAAATAATTATTACAATAATGTCTTGTTTTTTGTAAAACTGAATGATTTTTTATGCCAAATTGTAAAGTAATTATTTAATTTAATATTATAATGTAAAAAAAGAACCAAATAAGCTGATTTATGAAGCAAAGCTTAACAATACTAAACAACAATTAATAAAATAGCGATAGATAAAAACTGTACAATTGAAGAACCGATACAAATTGCCAACTACATGAATTACCTCCAATAAACAATAATACAATCTTTATCAAACCAACTAATAACTCAGAAATACTACAAATTATTCAGAATATGAAAATGAAAAATGGTGGAATTGATAATATTCCCTCCAAAGCTCTGAAAGTACTATCACCTTTAATTGTCAATGCATTAACACACACATTTAATCTTTGTATAGATAAATCAATATGGCCGGATGCCTTGAAATCAGCAGAGGTAGTTCCTATTTTCAAATCTGGTAGCAAAATGGAGATAACTAACTATAGGCCAATATCGTTAATATCTAATTTAGCAAAAATATTAGAAAAAATAATATATAACAGATTCCAATCCTTCTTTGACAAATTTAATCTACTAGCCAAAAATCAATATGGTTTTAGAAAAAATATAGGAACCATAGATGCTTTAAGTTATATCACGAATATAATTTACAGTAAACTCGACAAAAGCAAACCAATAGCAATTACCTTTCTAGATCTGGCTAAAGCTTTTGATACGGTCAATCATGCTATTTTACTAGACAAATTCGCAAATTAAGGCGCCGCAAGAGGGTGCTGTCATCGGCTCTGAAAGTTATACCATGTCACGTGATCTTTAGAGGCAGGTTTGAACATGATAATACTAGTTTAAAGAAATAGTTAAGAGTTAAGTTAAGAACAAAATATTATGTAGCGTAATGGCTTCAATAGTAGAAATTTTTGAACTAATATCTTATATTGATGGGGGTACGAGACCTTTTGAAGAAGGAAGCAGAATTGTTAATGCTAATCATGTTTTATTATGTGGACATAGTGGAGTTAAACAAAATTCACAAACTGACAAATATTTTGCATTATGCTTGCAAACTTCTTCACTGTCAGCGTACCCTCATGAAATTAATATAGAAATAAGTGAAGTTAACAAAAAAAAAGCAAATAATAGCTCACTGCACTTGCAAAGCTGGAAACAATGGTAAATGTAAACACATTGTAGGAGTATTGTTGATTTTGAATAGGTACCATATGTATATACAACATTTTTGTAGATCAATACATGTATAATGAATATTGATTTACAATTTATTATTAGGAACACAAAAGATTCTGTAGAAAAATTAGGATGTACTGATTTACGCCAACAGTGGGGTCAGATCAAAGAAAAAGTCAACAGTGCTTACGTAGCTGAGCCCTTTTATCAATTTTGTCATGGCGAACAATTTCCATCAAAACATGATACAAAAAGTCTTGAGTTAAAACAACAGATATTTAGAATTCTTCAGCACACCAAAATGTATAGATCTTCAATACTTCAAAAAAAGCAAACTTCAAAGCTGCCTGAAAGAGTTTTGAAAAATTTATGTAAAAATAAAGAAGCTGGAAATAATAATGTGCGACCAATTTATGATTTGAATGCTTTGTACGCAATTCAAAATCAAGACGAAATTGAAAATATTATGAATCAAGTTTTACAGTATTCTATTTGGAATTCACATTTAACAGATTTTAAATTAAAAATCAATTCTAAAGAAGAGACCATTTTTTACAATACACAAGTTGTAGTAAATAAAGTAAAAGCAAAAGATATAATGTTTTCTACCTTAAAACAAAACAATGATACTTGGCACTTGGAGCGAAGCAAACGCATAACTGGTTCCATCAGCTATCAAATATACACCTATATGAAAAATAACCACACTCAGCAGGAGTGGGACGTCAAGGTGAATAGTTTATTAAAATCTAAATTCAAAGGTAATGCTAATACCCTTCGAGGCAAAGAGAGCGAAAGCAAAGCTAAAGAAGCCTACGAAAAGATGACAGCGCAGAAAGTTGTTGAACTTGGCTTGATGGTTTTACCAACTTCACCTTGGTTTGGCTACAGTGCTGATGGAATTACTAAAATAAAAGATCAGGATAAACATATTTTACTAGAGTTTAAATGTCCTAATAATGAACATAATTTGAATACTGAAGAACTAGTGAAATCATTACGCTACATAGTTACAAATGAAAATAAACATACTTTAAAAAAAAATCATCCTTACTATGGTCAAATCCAGTTAGGTATGTGCTTAGGTATAATTTGAATATGTGTCACTTTGTTATTTATAATTATGTTAACGATACCGGTGAAATAATTGCAGTTGAACGAGATGATGTTTTTTAAGTAGTTTTATCAAAACACTGTCAGAATCATATTTTACTTTTATTTTACCGTGGTTAATACAAAATAATACTAGAGAGAATTCTAAAAAAATAGATTAATTAGTGTAATGTTGTTATTTTTTATGTAATCAACAGTATTAAATCTGGTCAAATGTTGGCATGTGATTATAATAATAATTAGACATGCTAAAGAGAAATGAAGAAAAATAAATGACGTTAAATAATTTTTTATGGTTGTATTTCTTAGGATATTATTAAAATGCATTTCAATCTAAATACAAAAGTAATTACTAGCAGTCCAGTTAAATTATCGTATAAAACTTACACTTTTATAGTACTATAACAATTCACGTATTATCAAAACGAACATTGTCAAATATAGGTGCACTTAAATTTACTAAGCCACAAATTATCACCATAATTCTATCAATGTATTTCGTCATCTTCCATGGTATTGGTGTTTGCAGAAAAGAGAAGTTCTTTAGTCTTTCCATGATTCTTTCGACGTGTACCCTGGCAGCAGCAATATCTCTTGTTTTCAAAGAGTCATCAGTACTCATCTGTTCATTTTGGTGAGCGAATGGTGGCCTGTACAGGTGTAACATCTTCTCTTTACGCTCATTTTCTATTAAAAACCCTTTATGTGTCATGATGGCATCTTTACAGGGAGTCAATTTTAGTAACAATCCACTTTGCATGAAAATTGCTTTGTCTGATGCTTTTCCTCCGTAGGCTTTACTACAAAAAGATATTAATCCTGATGGTGTTACACCAATTAGAAATTTCAAGGTTTGTCTTCCCTTGTGGTGCGAGTACAGCTTGATACAACACTGCAAACAGGAAGAGTTTTCAACTGGTACCTCTGTGCAATCCAATACAATGCGTGTATCTGAAAATTTCTTGAAACATGTAGGTAAATTTTCCTTTATTTCTTCAGAATCAGGAAAATGAATTGCCTCTTCTAAAATACTGGCTAACAAATCAACTGTATCAATAAAGTAAGTGCGAGCTGTAACATGTGACACACCAAATAAAATTCCTAAGCACTGAAAAGAAAGACACAGTTTCAATTTACAAAGAGTTAACACAATTTTTTCTTCTGTGGCGATTACACTTTTCTGAACATCTGATTTTTTTTGCAATAAATCTGCACACCACCAAAGAAGTTAAAACTTTAAAATTTACACCAGTAAATACACGCAAGTGATCATCATTTTTCAATAATCCCATAAGATACTGAAATTTTCTTACAGTTTGAACATTTTGATCTTTGACACGCTCACCGCCACAAGCTTCATTAGATTCTGTTTGAACCTCTTGATCAACAAACAGTCGTCCACTATTTTCTACACCGCTTAATTCTTCTACTATCGGTAAGACCAAATCTTCAACTAATTCATCCGTAAGATTAAGCAACTTTTGCACATCACTAGTTTCTTCTTGACATTGAGGACTATTTTCAACATCAGAAATAACAGCCTCACAATCACTTTCAGAAATTTCTTCATCGGCAGTAACAGTAATTTCTGAATCACTCTGATCATAGAAATGTTCGTGAGAATCCTCCAAATTTAAAAATAGTGTCGGGAAAGCATTTTTTTCAATCTTCTTTTGACTCCAGCTGAAATATAAATGTGATAAATAAAGTTATGTATAATTGAATCACTGGTTTTCAAAATAAAAATCATAAGTTGAAAATTTCTTACCTAAATTTATGTAATCATCCGGTTTGAAATGTAAACCACAAATAAGCGTTTGCTCCGAAATAACACTAACGCCTGTTTTTTGTATCCACTTTAGCAGAATTTCTTCCTCTTTTGGAAAACGATGCATGGGCACGCCGGATCCAGCAGCAGTAGTACAATTTTTCACACAACATTGTCTTTTTGTCCACTTTCAACATTTTATAAAATATTATTTTTTTGTTAAATATGAACTGTATTTCGAAGCAGAATGACTGTATCCGTGTGTATCATTGCGAGGTTATGATCACTTGTTTTGGTATAACTTTCAGAGCTTCCGAATATATCCGCAAGGTGTGCCACTTTTGCCTTAACTTGCGAATTGTATAACTATGGTATAAGGGGTAAAGCGCACAAAATAATAACTAGTTACTTATGTAATAGAAAACAAAAAGTTAAAATAGGAACAGCGGGCAGTCGTTATGAGACAGTAATTACGGGAGTGCCACAAGGGACAATTCTTGGTCCACTTTTATTTATAATATATGTCAATGACCTGCTTGTAGATAGGACTGAAAGTATAATCTCATATGCTGATGATACAGCTATTTATACAACTGATGATACTTGGACCAAAGTGGAAAATAAAATGAATATGTACCTAGAGGATATATCTACTTGGTTGTTGCTTAATAAATTATCTCTTAATATAAGTAAAACCGTATATATGACATTCGGTAATTACTGTGATAGTGTTCCAAAATAGAATGATATAAAAATATTTATACAGGGTAATGAACTGAAGAGAGTTGAACAGTATAAGTATCTGGGTATTAATTTTGATATCAATTTAAAATGGGATAAGCATATTGAATATATAATAAAGAAAACTAAATATTTAATATATATATATATATATATATATATATATATATATATATATATATATATATATATATATATATATATATTATATAAATTGTCAAAGTACATGCAAACCGATATTCTTAAAATTATATACTATGCAATTTTCCACAGCATAATAACCTATGGAAACATTGCATGGAGTGGTGCGTACAAAAACAACCTAGAGTTACTACAAAGATCTCAGAATAGAATATTAAAAGTTATAAACAAAAATAAATTTGATCAAAATAATCCATTAAACCTTAAACAAATTTTCGCTTATGAATGTGTTATCTATCACTATAATGAACTTAAGAATCAGCATATATCATCAAATAGTATAAATAGAAACAAACTTATTATAATATATGATATGATAAGAATAATCACATTAGAGCGATACAAGTATTTAATTGTCTACCTAAATCTAATCCAAATCTAAAACATCTAGATATCTCGAAAAATTATAATAAGAAAAAGGTAAAGAAATGGATCAGTACTCATATATTGTAAACTAACAAAAAAAAAGAGTGTAATCTTAGTAAGATTTTCATTTTGTTAGTCTTTTAGTTCGTAAGATAGTTTTGTAAGATCATTTTATTAAGTATATATACCAGACCTATGTACAGGTACCAAGTATATCTTGGAGTTAACTATAACATGTATTTATTACTCTGGATGAATAAATAAATAAATAAATAAACTGTAGAAATAATTTTTATATATGTCTCAATAGATATATTCTCTTAAAAACTGCTGTAGTGTAAAACATGCTATTTTTTTGAGTACCGCAGGATTCAGACTAAACGGATGAATGAATTGTACCAAACCAAGGCTTGTTCTGTTCATTGGACATCTCTCTATGGAGTGAGTGTGGGATTTTGTAAAATACTGAAAACGTATAAAGTTATAGCTTTTTAAAGTTAAAAATTTCAATAAAATATAAAAAAATAAAAAAATTTGGGCTTTAAGAAACTATAACTTTATACGTTTTCAGTATTTTACAAAATCCCACACTCACTCCGTAGAGAGATGTCAATGAACAGAACAAGCCTTGGTTTGGTACAATTCATTGATCGAGGCATGCTTAAATTCTCGGCCGCTCTGCCCACTGAGCTCTGAGTCCACTGATTCGGTGGCGCTTACGCCTGGTCACTTTCTTGTGAACGCTCCTCTCAATGTATTACCCGAGCCCTTTGAAGACGTGAACCTAAAATCTCGCACTTGCAGGTGGAAGCTACTCTCGGTTATGAGAAACCATTTCTGGGAGCGATGGCGACTGGAGGTTTTGCATCATTTACAGCAGAGAAACAAGTGGCTGACTCCTGGACGATAGTTGGTCGTGGGCGACTTGGTGCTTCTGAAGGACGAGCTCTGCCCTCCATCCAAGTGGCCACTGGGTCGAATTACAGCGGTACATCCAGGGAAAGATGGTCTAGTTCGAGTTGTTACCATCCGTACTGCCAATTCCGAGTTCCAGCGACCAGTTGTGAAGGTCATCTTTCTGCCCTCAGACGAGAGTGCGCAGAGGGCAGTCTCCAGCCTTCAATCTGAGTCCAGTCAAGACTGACGAGTTTCCCAGTGTCATCAATCGAAGAGATTTTACACACAACACCTACACTGTAAACTCACTTAGCTCGTAAATAGACAGCATCCTAGTCGAATGTTTAAATGCAGATTCATTAGAGTCAAGTTTTTATTTTGTTCTTTATTATTAGCTTGCTAGAAACTTTGCATTAGATTATTCAAGAATATAGGCAAATTTAACCTTGTAACAAATTTTATTGTAATGTTGTTAAACTTAAAGCATTGTAAACTTGTTGTTGATCGACTGTTTGTTAAGGAATTGATTCCACAGAAATTTAGTGAGAACAGTTCGATCGGTAGAGTCATGGTAGGGATTAGCTTCTTTCGAAGTAGGCTTTCCTATCTTTAAATTTAATTCATTGTTATTGCCGGTCTCTTTATTGCTGCAAGGCAGCAAGAGGGGCAGTATGTTCGAATATTAGTTTAATATGCGAAGAGAGAGCGAGAAGGTTCGAGAAGCTTGTCACCTTAAGTTCAAATTCGACTGTTTTCGCTAGCCCGCACGGCACCAATGAGGTTGCCATGGCAACGCGCGCTCGCTCGCTCCTACTCTGTCTCTCTCCGCCTGTTTCGCGAGCGGTCTTCTGCCGCTTTCGCTGATTTGTGTTATTCAGTTATCGTATTGCCGAAGCGCTGCGAGGACTCGCCTCACAGTGTCGACCGTTAAACAATATCGTTTGTTAACGCGTCGGTGCTCTAACACTCTTCTAATACTCTTCAATTTTCCATAGTCAATACATTGGTTTCCACTATATCTTTTAGATATTAGATTTTATCAGATCCAATAAATGACATGTAAACATTGACATTAGAGGTTATGTTATCCTTGTTGGCCTTATGAAAATTGTACATATAGATATAGATCTATGTATAAAAGTTACTGTGGCTGAGAGCGCTCCCTGCTGCTCATGATGGTCTCTAGTCTTCATGATCAGTAGCGCATTTTTTTCGACCTAACGCTCTGAAGTTAGCTCGTAAGCTTGAATTCGGAATAAGACCGTTACCGGTCACAGTCGAAAAGGAACAGGGAACAGATATACAGCTTAGATAACAGCTCGCTGTTCCTCACTTATATAGATATACTAACCAATGTTATCTTCTTGTATATGTTCCTGTATCTGTATTTGTTCCCTGTTCTTTTTTGCCTGTAACGGCCCCAACGGCCCTTATACATAGGTAAGTATAACTACAGATATGAGGAACAGCGAGCTGTTCCTTGTATCTGTATCTGTTCCCTGTTGTGGATATAGCTTGATTTATTTTACTTTTATATTACACACACACACACACACACATACAAGTAGCCAACAAATAATAAATATAGTAGGTATATGTGTGTATGTGTGCGTTAGCATGCAAAAAGTATTTGACTTGAAAAATTATTTATTTTTTATACATTATTTATATAGGTTGTTTAAACAATTTTTTTTTTTGCAAATCTGATGACAGATTCGTAATCTGCGCACTCGAAAACCTTATATTACATACATTTTACGGCCCATTCATATGTTTTCAAAAAAGTGGTTTAAGGTGGTTAGGTTCCCTTAAGGCGCCAGTTTGTAACGGGGCAACTGGCCTTGTGCACGGCGGCCACGAAGGTGCCACAGAGTCACCGAGCAGTTTCTCTATCTGTTAAAATACTACGCCACAGCTATCCCTCGATGACGCTGGAGTCGCCCGCGGACGTTAGCCGTCGGTGCAATGACAACTCCGTGCAATGCAGCTAAGTCACTCGCGTATACAAAATCCACGGTAAGTGAAGCTCGCCGCGCTTTCTTCGCGCACAAAAATGAAATTAAAAGATCAAATATTGGGATCTGAAATATTTTTGATTGAAGTATATTTTTTTATTAAAAATAACAATAAAAATTACTTAAATTAACAACTGTTTCCTTTTCAGGATAAGAATGAAACAAACAATGAATGAACAAAAACAACGCACAAATTTTTTGTTATTATTATATAAGACAATTATTTTTGATATTAAAAACGAAACTTAAATTAATAATATTTATAATTTCTGATAAATTTAAAAATGTTTGTCCTTAAAAATAATAACGAAATTTATGTAAGTAAACTCCAAAAATTTATAGTATAAGAACTGATAAAATAGTAGTTTTCAAATTCATTTAAAACTAGTTTAATACACTCATAATTATGTCAATAATGTATGAAAAATGTATTATAAATTCAAGAATAAAATACATACATACCTATTGAAATTGTTATGAGAAGATACATTTTATTTATTAAAAGCATCAGTTTATAATCAAATTGTTTTTCAATATTAAATTATTAAGTCATATTTTCTGTGGATTAAGCCTACTGGGAATACCACAGCTCTGATGGTAATTTTTTTTTTGTTTTTTCATTTCAAAACAAATTTTTAGTGATCTTTTTTAACACTTAAAAAACTCTCATATTTATTTCATAAAGTATAAATAAAGCATTAAAAATTCACGAATAAAATACATTGCTTATTGAAATTAATATGAGACTCTATATTTATTCCTATTTTTAAAACGTTAAAATTTTAGTCATCAAAGAAAAAAAAACGCGCTATTATATTCACCTGTTGGATGGCGTGGAAAAAATAGAACTTTAAACATAATGAATAATATTTTTCACTAGAAATGTTAAATAAACTAACTGCGGGGGGCTGAGGGGGGACAGAGGGGGGCCAATGAGGCGGGCGGGCAAGGAGGGGCGAGGGGGGCTGAATCTCACCTTAGCTTAAAATAACTATATAATTTGGATATATATATACACTCTTACAATGCCCAAACTAATTGATTAAGTACTTTAAATTGTGTACTTTATAGCTGCGTTTATCGTTTTCCAACTGTTATAAGTTCGGTTCTTGCCAACATTTTTACTTTTGAAAAAAGTTTTTTAGGGTGATACATCTGTATTTGATTGATGTTCTTCCTTAAAAAGGTAAGTAGTATTATTGAATACAAAGCAGATAACGAAATATTATAGTTCTTTAAGTTAAAAAATATTAATATGGTACAAAACAAGCTAGAATAATTTATATAAACTAAATAATCATGTTATTAACGATAGTCGTAAAAATAATCAACTGAATAATAAACTCAAATCAAAGTATTAAACTTAAACCATACTAAAATATTTTAAATTTTGGCGCCATTCAACCGGATGTCCAGCCTTAACTTCAAATTTTGAATTTAGTTAGCATTATATAGTATCATATCCCTATCCTTGGCCTATTCATACATGTATGAATAGGCCAAGGAAAGGGATATAATGCAACCAGTTAGTTGCAAAGATATTAAGGGGTAAAGATACAAATTTTGAAAAATAAAGATTTGAAAGATAAAATTTTAAGTCTCGCGTGTACGTATTTTTGATGGCAATGTTTCGATTCTATCCTAACCATTATAACTTAAAAAATAAATGTTGTACTTTTCAAAAAAAAAAATCATATATATTTTATGGAGCAAATCCTAAGAAAACCATCAAAAGCTGACAAATGTTTTTTTATGGGACGCGATAACTGGAGTATAAAATCAAAATTTGAGTACAAATTCTCGAATAAGTTATCATTATAATTTCAAACATGTTATTATATTCCAATCATCAAAACTTAATGAATTGGTGCACAACCATTATTTAGAAAGATTTAATAGTAAAAGGAAAGAATTGTAATTGATTATGTATATTTATAATTAATAAAGAACTAGCTAAAAACTCACTCGCTAGTTATATTTAAATATTGATTCGAGTTTTAAATATATATAATCAAACAATTTATAATAATAGAAATATGAAACAAAAACAATAATAAAATAATACACCATTATTAAAATATAATTTTATTTTAAAATTAGAAGTAATTACATCATAACATTAAAACATAATACTTATTAATTAAATTTAAATTAAATTTGAAGAATGTATTGTTATTGAGTAATATTATGTAGTTATCGAAATATGTTTATTTTTATGCGAATGATGTATTAAACATAATACCGAAAGGATTAGATTTGCGCGACGGTACGTTGTCCGTCGCAAGGCCGCCTTTTCGAGCGAATATAAATTGCCTTTTGCAATTATTAATGCGCGTGTGTTTTGTTGTTTTGGTGCAAGCTGGAGAAGAAGAGAGCATTGAGAGAACGGGAATTTTGGAGAAACAACAGAGCCACGAGCAACAACAGCGACTTACAAGAAAGCCATCAAGGGGAGAGTTTTCCCGGAATGCGTGTCGTGGGCGTGTACTTGTAACTCTGCTGCGACAGAGCCTGGTATCGTGTACGTAAGTGTGAGAGAGAGCACGGAGATGCGTGCGGCAACAGCATAACCAATCGGGCGAGAGAAAAGCGCGAGATCCGCGAGGAAAGGGACAAGCCCGCAAAAACAGCGAGTTTTCAGACTCAGAGAGATCTGCGAGGCTCGTCGCGAGGCCAGATGGGGGAACGCGCTGATTGGCCGCAAGCGGCGAGCGTGTCCGAGCGCGCGAGTCGCAGTGCTCGGCCCGCACCAAGTCTCGAGCCGTCGACGAGAGTGTCCGTGGGTGTGTGTTGCGGAGATTGCTGAGACGCGTCGCGGAGCAGTGTCGCGAAGGTGGTGTAGGAGAAGAAGTGAGTGTGAAGAGTGTAGAGAGAGAGAGAGAGAGAGAGAGAGAGAGAGAGAGAGAGAGAGAGAGAGAGAGAGAGAGAGAGAGATTAGTTTTATTTTGCGTACATTATATTGTACGATTGTAAGTTTATAGCATTACAAGTGAGAAAAGATAAAGCAATAGATCGAGGCGTGTTTAGAGTATGTATAGTATGAGAGTGTGGCGATGATAGTGAAGGTGGAATGAGCGAGAAAGTAGGTGTGTGCGTGTGCGTGGAGTGTGTACGAGTTATGTGTTTTCGAGTTGAAAAAAGTGATCCTTAGCAAGTTTTCTGAAAGTGACGGTGGATGAAGTGTTTCTGATGTGTGATGGCAGGTTATTCCATAAGTATGAAGCGCTGATATGAAACGAGTTCATCAGCGTCTCCGTCGCGAAAGCAGGTTTTTCCAGAGGTGTCACCTCGCCCCTTACAGGCTAGAGTGTGATGCGGAAGTCAAAAAAGGCCAGTACGTATGATGGTACGACCGAGTTAAACATTTTACGTAAGAAACAAGCTGTGAAGTACTTCCTGCGTCCGGCAGTGCTTATCTCTCCTTACACTATAGATGTACCGAATTCCTGTGTTCACGAGCCTCTGTAGTTATAAGTCGAGTTCCTGCGTCAGGTCACAGTATACAAGAGAACAGTAGTCGATGATCGGAAATAAGAGTGCTTGCACAAGATGCTTGCTCAACCTGACATTGGTACTCTTTCTGAAAAAGTAGAGCCTGTACATTAGCGAGTGAGCACGCTTACACACTTGTGTAACGTGCTTTTTCCACGTGAGTTTAGAGTCAAGCACCAATCCCAGATTACGCACAGAGGATTCAAAGCTGACCTGGGCACCCCCGATATTAATGAAAGTGTTAGCTGTTAAGGGAAGTAAATTTACGTAGTTAGGGGAGCCCAGGACAATTGCTTTGGTTTTATTAACACCTAACTCACCTACCACCTGCCAAATCTCCCTGATGTTACGACTTTCAATGATTTTATTGCTATAGTACACAATCGAAGCCTTACGAAATTCCGACTTTACAAGGTCACGGAGCCGCTTGTAGTTCGCCTCGTTTTTCCTGCACTTATTTGCTCTAAATGTATCCCACGCTTTGTTACGGTCATTTCTTAACGCGCGCAGTGTCGTAGTAAGCCATGGCGAAGGATCCTTTCTTGGAACGAAAGTGCGCATAGGCGCATGCTTGTCGTACAAGTCCAACAAGAACGCAGTAAGAGTACGTACCCGCTCATTTAAATCGGCTTTAGATGTGACCACGGACCAGTCTATATCATGCAGGTCTCGCCACAAGGCATGTATGTCGAAGTTTCTATAACTGCGTCGCGTAATAGTTTTCGACCTGGAGACGCGAGTGATGGGATCCGGGAAAGAAACTAAAACGGCGTCGTGCGCGGAGATCCATGGAAGGTGTTGCTGCCAATAAGAGATATCCGTACAGTTTTTTGGTACGCATATATAATCGATTGTCGAGTTTGAATTTTCGAGGTGATGCGTTGTGTCATAGGGTGCAGGAACAAGGCCAAGGGTTCGTAGCGATTGTGCAAGGATGCTACGGCTTGTTGAATTCTTGTGCCACTGGATATTCAAGTCGCCCATTAAGATCAAACGGTCGTATGCGGAGTTGCAATCGAGGATGGCTTCCTTGACGTGGTGCCAAAAGCCTGCTTTAGGTGGGTTATAAACTATAACGCAGAGAAATTTAAGACGTTCTACAGAAATTTCTGCTAGAATGAACTCAGGTGATTTGCAATACTCTGCCGGTCGAGCAGATGAGTCAATAATTTTGCACATTGCTGATTTGTGCACGTACAGAGCAACTCCGCCACAGTGCCTGTGTAGATGGTCATGCCTATAAAATGTATACTCCGGAATCTGCTCGCGCAGAGAGGAGTCAGAAGCTGTTAGAAACGACTCACTGATACCAAATGCCAGAGGTTGTGTCTGAAGGATAAGTGCCTGAATGTCATGACGAAGCACAGGGAGAGAATGAGCATTAATATGTCCAAAAATAAAGTTGCATTGGTCCAGTGATGAGGCTGTATTAGCCATAATTAATGCGGGAGGCTTTGCGCTCAATTTTCAAGCGTAGAGATGGGCATTTGGCTTTATCGAACGCCGAGTGAGAGTCAGCGCGGTTTTCCTTCTTACAATTAGCACAACAGAGTTGCTTATTATTCCTGCACTGATTTGTTTGACGTGCTTGCGAACAATTACCATATACGGGATCGTTAACACAGTCGGCTGACTTATGGCCAAACTGTAGGCATTTATAGCATGTAAGATGGAAATATGGTTCACGAAGCGACAGAGTTGCTGAACGAACTCCAATGGGCGTCAGGTGACGGGAGCTGAAATGATCTCGGACTCTGGGGTTTTGAAACTGAAAGAACACTTTTATTTGGCTGAAAAATACAACTATGCCGCCAATGGGCTACAAGAACAAACGCGTGAACACTAATTGATTTGATTCGAAAAACGGTGAAAATCTGGAGCGCCCGTCAGGCACGTGTGTCCTCTTGCAGCACTGAGTCGGGAGTGAGCGCGCGGAACAGCGCCGCCCGCCATGACGCCTCGGCACGCTAGTGGCGCCATCTCTTGGTTTCTAGCGGAAGCGGGAGTCGACGACTCCCCTCAGCGTGTTGAAAGCAACAGTTGCCACCCGATGCTAATTCTGTCCTGCTGAAAGAAGAGCTCTCTAAGTTCGGAGTCCATTTGAACGACGCTGGATCTAAACTTTTTTTTGCCTGTGGGATAGACGTAGATGACCTTGAAACGATCCAGCGCGATAGTCGGAAAATTTTGGCTGACAAAGGATTCAATTTCCTCTTTAGAGTATTCTACGGGTATGCCGTGAATGATGACTCGTGGTTGCGTGTCGCAGGATGCAGTGCACCCGACGTCTTTGAGTGCTTGACTACATAAAAGAGGCTCGAGGGAATAAGACGTTTCCCTTTTTAGAGTAAAAAGGTCGTGTAGAACTTGACACTGATGCAAACTTGGGTCCACAGGCACAGAAAGACAGCGTCAGACGGCAATTAAAGAAACAAGCAGAGCCACAACGTGTTATTTCCTCTCCATTCAGAAATAGAGAGAGAGAGAGATAGAGAGAGAGAGAGAGAGAGAGAGAGAGAGAGAGAGAGAGAGAGAGAGAGAGAGAGAGAGAGAGAGAGATGGGCTATTCGCTGACACAGGATAGACTCACGGGTTTGCCGATGAACGTTGCGTTGCCGCTGCTGGATGGGCTGGTTGCTCTTGGTTTTACCTCGTCAGCGCCGTTGTCTGGTCGGCGGCCCACCGAACTCCTCCTTGTGGCGTTGGTGAGGACTGCAGGCACTGGGTTGCCTTAACCTAGGCACGATGTCGTGGCCCTTGGTCTGGTAGTCTGATCTGGAGCCGCGCCCTTGGAGATGAGCGGCTCCGACGGCTGGCCGGCTTCCGTGGCTCCTGGCCACGTGTGGCCGCTACTAGAGTCGGGAATCGAGAGAGCAAGTCGCGCTTCTCTCTGCTGATCGAGTGAATATCGAGCGACAGCAACAGTGTAATTTTCTAAACTCTTATTTTTTCAAATATAACTTTACTTATTTTAGAACTACTTTCAGTGTTCGATTTTTTTCTATGTTCAAACCTCGTTCCTACTGAACAAAACATTTGGCGACCATGACAGGACGCGGTTTGGTTTTAAAGCGATTTTTAGTAGTTTGTGTTGTATTTTAAAACATGGATAGAGCAAAGAAGAGAAGGACGGTTGAGCGCACAGGGTTCACGAAGGCGCTCAACTCGTTCAATGAGACTCACGCATCTCTCGTAGTAAGTGACACGGCCACCATCGTCGCATTTAAGGTGCTAGAAGAAAGGATGGAAGCTCTGACTAAGTGCTCGGACGCAGTTATGGAATTATTGTTCGAGGACGACACAATTGACGACGACGCCATCAACAAAGAATACGAGGAGGCACGTGCGTACCGAGAGAAGTTTATCACGGCGAAGGTCACCTATGATAATGCGGTGGCAGCAAACTCGCCGAGATCAAGGGCCAGCTCCGTCGGTGATGGACAAGCTGGCAATAATGTGACAGTGTTGCGAGGGAGAAAAACTCGCAAATACCCGACCATTGAATTGGTCAAATATAATGGCAACGTACGAGAGTGGCTGCCGTTTTGGAGCCAGTTTAAGAAGATCCACGAGGACGCCGAAATCGAGGACAAGTTCCAGTATCTTCTGCAGTTGATGACGCCAGGTTCGCGAGCCGCCGAATTAGTGAAGAGTTACCCGCCGACAGCTGAAAACTACGAGAAGGTAATCTCAAGTTTGAAAACACGTTTTGGACGCGACGATATTCAAATCGAAGTGTATGTGCGCGAACTCTTACAGTTAGTGTTGCAAAACGCGATCGCGCCCGCGAAGGATTTTGTACTCTCGACTCTGTATGATAATCTCGAGTCGCATTTACGAGCATTAGAGTCTCTGGGTGTGACGACGGATAAATGTGCCACGATGCTGTTTCCGCTCGTGCAATCTTCGCTTCCAGAAGAATTGCTGCGCGTGTGGCAGCGAAGTTCCGGACAGCCGACCGCGACTAATGAAAATGGTGCAGATGCACAAGCGAAGAATCGCCTGACGCAACTTATAAAGTTTTTGGCAAATGAAGTAGAAAATGAGTTATGCATCTCGATGGCGGTGACCGGATTCAAGTTAAAGCCGCAAAATAATAGTGCCAACGGCAAAAAGAATAAAGCCGATAAAGTGCGGAACAATAAAGATGTACCTAGTGCTACGAGACTTTTAACGACGAATAGCCGAGCAAAGGCATGCATTTTTTCTAATTCTAATGCGCATGAGAGTGCTAAGTGCGAGCAGGCTAAGAAGATGGATCTTTCCGAGCGACGTGACGCCGTTAGGAAGAAAAATGCCTGTTTCAACAGTCTCAATGTGGGACATTCATGCAAAAAATATAAGGTCAATTTGAATTGTGACTGGTGTTCGCGGAGACTCGTGATTTTGATGTGTCCGAGTATGTTCACGGATAAGCAAGACAAAAGTGACAAGGACACGGAAAAAAGTGTATGCAGTTTCGCGATCCCGAGGTCCTTTTGCAAACTTTAAGGGTGACTTTGTATAACGGCAATGAGACAATGAATGTGCGACTTATTATTGATAGTGGCTCGCAGAAGTCGTACATTACTAGAGAAGTCGCGAGTCGAATCGGATATGTGCCGATCGCCGAACAGTTGTCACTCGCTTTTCGGAGGAGAAAGTTCAGGAACAGTTAAGCACAAAAAATATGTGATGGAGATTGGCAGTTTATCCAGCGATTTCAAGTGCAATTTTACAGCGCTTGATCAACGAGTGATTTGCGAAGACGTTCCTTCTATTAAATGTAGCGAATGGTGCAGGGAGATGAAAGATTTGGATAAGTCTCTCGGATCTAGACGCAAAGGACGACGCCGTTCAATCCTCATAGGGGCTGATATCGCAGGAAAATTGCTCACAGGTAAATGGCATATTTTGCGGTGCGGATTAGTAGCCATCGAGACCTACCTGGGCTGGACAGTGATGGGGCCATAAAAGACCCCGACGCTCGTCATGATCCAGTTCCTTTCACAAGGACTATGTTCGCAAGCTGCCAGGTAGTCGAAAGTTTATGGTCACTGGGCGTACTGGGGATTAAAGACCTGATCGAGCGGCAACTGCAGTCCGATCGAGAAAAGCAGGTAAAGCAGAATTTCCTTGCGCGTGTTCACATAAACAATGAAGGACGCTATGAAGGGACGTTACCCCGTCTAGAAAACCACCCCCCACTTAGTAAAAATAAAATGATGGCAATTAAGAGACTCAAGTCTACGATGAAGCAGCTGCGTACTAGTGGACTGTATAAAGCGTATGATGCTGTGTTTGACGAGTGGCTGGCCATCTCAATCCTGCCGATTTACCGTCACGCGGATGTACGGCAGAGCAGCTGTTAATTTCCTGATGGTGGGAGGGGCCGCAGTGGTTAAGCTCAGAATCTGGAAATTGGCCAGCTAACAATTCAGAGGACGACGAGCAAGAAGTAAATAAAGAACTCAAGAAATCAGCTCAAAAAGTCAGTACGCTTTTGAGTATAGGGAAGAATTCTTGGGTTGGAAGGTTCTCGAGTTATAAAAAAGTTAAACGCATATTAGCATGGATTTATAGATTTCGTTATAACGTAAAGAGGTCAGAAGAAGATCGCGCTCGAGGGCAATTATCGTGCAGTGAATTAGAAAAAGCCGAAAATTTATTGTTAAAAAGCATATAAGCCGAGGCTTTCAATGCTAGTACAGACAACGATAGAATCAAACATTTACAACCTTTTAAAGACGATAATGATTTATTACGATTAAAGACAAAAATATTATTTCGGGAAGATACGTTAGATTTTCGATGTCCTATTTTGCTACCAGGAAATAATAGACTAATTAAATTACTTATTTATGAAAAACATGTAGAATTAAATCATGCGGGGGTTGAAATTTTGATGTCTACTTTAAGAGAACATTTTTGGATTATTGGAGGCCGGAAGGTCATTAGATCAGTGATAAATAAATGTAGTATTTGCCGTCGTCATGATTCGAAAGCTCTGAATTATGAAGCTGCGCCTTTGCCGTTAAATCGAGTGCGGGATGCCGCAATTTTCGAAATAGTAGGCGTAGATTTCGCCGGAACGGTCTACCTTAAGGGCGGGCAAAAAGCCTGGATATGCTTATTTACGTGCGCAGTATATAGGGCCGTCCACGTAGAACTAGTTACATCGTTATCAACGGCGTCATTCTTGATGGCTTTGCGCAGGCACATTGCGCGGCGAGGATGACCGAGTATTATTTATAGTGATAACGGTACCAATTTTGCAGGTTTGAACAACATGTTCAAAAAGGTTAATTTTCAACAATTAGCTAGTGTTGCTGCGACTAAGCAGATCGAATGGAAGTTCAATCCGCCGACTGCAGCTTGGTGGGGTGGTTTCTGGGAGCGGCTTATTGGAATATTGAAGCGACTATTGCGAAGAACGCTGCACAAGTCGTGTTATATTATGAAGAGATGGCTACGGTACTCGTAGATTGTGAGGCCATCATTAATTCGCGACCAATAATGTTCATGACAGACAATACGCTAGAAGTCGTTCCACTCACTCCATCGATGTTTTTGCAGGAAATCAAAGAAGTAGGTGTTGTGGATTTAGATCATATAGAACAGGATCGATTTGACAAAAGGTATGCTTACCGACAGAAAGTCAAAAAAGACCTACGACGTCGCTTTCGAGTCGAATATTTAGGAGCGCTAGTGCATAAAAATCATAGAGGAAGTAATGATTTATGTGTGAATGTGAATGATATTGTGCTAGTGCAAAGCGATAATGTAAAACGTGTGGATTGGCCACTAGCGCGAGTAATCGAACTGATCGCAGGAAAATACGGCAATAATCGCGTTGTACGTTTGCGTACCGCTGACGGCGAATTAGTAAGGCCTATCCAACGTGTATGTCCGCTAGAAACTAAATTTAGTAAGCCTGATTCGAATGCACAAGAGGAATTGATTATTAACAAATTTAGGCGTTTAAATGAAATTGATGTAAATCGCGATGAATCAAGTCAGAGACGAATAAAGTGTGCGATGTAGAACAACCATGTGTGACAACGCGAAGCAGTCGGAAAATCGTTAAGCCTAATCACCTTAATTACACTTAGTTTGTAGGTTTTTTGCGTAATCATGTAATCTTAGTCTGTATGAGAGTGAATTGTAATAACGTTCGTAACTATATTAGTTAATATAAGTATTTTTTGTAATTTTGATTGTCATGTAAATCGAGATGATCCCTCATCTCGATGGTGGGAGGATGTTGGATTGAGAGCGTCCATTTTCAATGAAAAAAATGCCCGAAGTATGTATACCTGCGTTAAGCTTATTGCTAGGCGTGCTAGCACATACTGTGTGAAGAAGCGCGTACCTTTTTTCCATCTTTTATGATAGGGACAAGATGCTGGAAAAGAGGACGCGGTCCCTTTTTATAAGCAACGCTGCGTGCGGGAAATTCCCGTCCAAAATCTGAGCTTTATTGCGAGACCACTCGGGGCCTAGCGGGGGAAAACCCATGTTGCGGTTTAAGTCTTTATAACCTCACGTAAATCAGGCCTCAGGTCAGCACACCGAGCTTTCTTGTAAGCCAGAGTGCGAGAGCTCTGGCAGTCTCAGCATCATCACGATCGAGTGAACATCGAGCGACAGCAACAGTGTAATGTAATTTTCTAAACTCTTATTTTTTCAAATATAACTTTACTTATTTTAGAACTACTTTCAGTGTTAGCCTTTTTTCTATGTTCAAACCTCGTTCCTACTGAACAAAACATTGTGCTTGCGAGTGAGAAATACCGGACGACCCCTGGTGGCGTGTTCACAACATTCACTTTGTTGTGAATACGCCATGTGTTGTTGCACGCCAACGATCATGCAATATTGGTTGAGTACTGATTTTGAACCAATTCCGTTTACAACCGATTATCATAGACACAACCCTGCTAATATTCGAAGATCAAAAATGATTTCAAAAACCGTAATCGTTTTTGATAGTCGTTTGTGTAACGTAATTTTGGCTTTATTAGAATGTATTGTATCAGTTCAGCATACAAATATATTATAAACTATTATTTTGTATTACAATAGCGATTAAAATGATATAAAAAAAGATTAATATATTATCAAAAAAATGTTTTAAAAATCCGTTATATATATTAGTCTTTTTATTTTTTTTATGCTAATTACTTTATTTATAAATCTAATCGCTTTTAATCTCTTATAATCATATTTAATATTCATGTAAATGTCTTTTTTTATATTTAGGACTTTTTCGTTATATTTTACAGAACACTTTATAAATACACACATGTACTGCCTAATCGTACACGCACTGTTAAATTAATGCATGTATTATACGCATTTTATAATGAATTATTTATGTAATAACTTGAATGGTCTTATCTACTAACCATCACAGATTCTTACCACTTGCGAGTAATAAAATCCGGACGCCATCTGGCGACGAGTCATTTTTAATCGTTTTGCATAATTGCAATGGATCTTTATTTTTGGTATAAAATTTGATCGTATCTAAACGTTTTCAATCTGTTGCAATGCTCTTTATATTGTCTGAAATTCGCTGGATCATTATGTGGTCAGGACGCGAAACGTACTAGTCTTCGTAGGGAGCGAAGATATTATATGCCCGATTGTGAGAAAACATGAAATACTATGCACAAATATTACTATAAAAAGAACGCTTTTCTGAGTTTCCAATATAAATTTGTAAAAATGTGAAGCATTTTGAAAAATCATAAAAATTTGTAAAATTTATGGCAGGTTTCATGTTAGTGATGCTCCAAATTTAAATGTAAAATTTTTAATATCCACATTATTTTACATTCCAACACAATTACTCAAAGTTTTTCACATTTATCATTTCCACAACATTTTTATTGTACGGGACAATAAAAAATTAAAAAGTATTAAGATCTTCTACTAATATTATATGTTAAGAACCATTATTAATCTAAATTAAATACGATAACGATAATTTGAGTGCATTAAAACTGTACATTCTAGTCTTTAAATTCAATAATATTTTGATCTATTAGATTTGATAATATTAGATCTTGCACCAAACACTAGTACATTTGGTTATTCGCCGCGAAGACTAGCACATTTCTGCTTCAGCTTTATGCTTAAACAATAGATGATATTTACGAACGCCAAAGTAGTGCATAGTAATATTTACATGCAAAGAGTCAGCTAGTACAAGAATTATTAAATTATCATAAGTATTTCTCATACTACAAAGAGCATTAATTTGAGCCGTAAAACGTGCTATTTCGCGGCGAAAAGTGAAAAGTGCTAGTCTTCGCGGCGAATAACCAAATGTACTAGTGTTTGGTGCAAGATCTGAAATATACTATACTCTTCGTAGGGAGCGATCATGTATTATCTCACATTTACAAAATATTATTAAATTTAAAGACTAGGATGTACAGTTTGAATGCACTCAAATTTTTGAGAGTAGAGTAATGCAACTTCTATCTAGGAGCTCTAGATCGCCAATCACTGAGTCTAGTAAGAAAGCTTCGTAGTTTTTGGCATTTAAGTATAAAAATGCTTTTAAACGGTGTCGGTGTTTTGGGTCAGCCATGGTCACAGGGAGTGCGCGCCGAATTTTTCATTAGTGTAATTCGGATTTATCAACTAACAATCACAAAGAATTAAAGTTTATCACTTTTAATTGCGTTATAAGTAGTTAAAAATGATTTCAATGATTTGCATTAAATATGATCAAAAACGATAGAATTATGTATTATTTGCGATTTTAATACTGTATATTAAAGCCGATGAAAATGATTTCAATTATATGCTATTTGAAACAATTTCATTTGGCTCATCATTAATTACGATTAACTAACAAACAATCAAATATAATTAAAATTTGTCACTTTTAGTTATAATATGGTCTTTTAAAAACGATACAATTACTTTGGATTAAACCTGACATTGCCGCATTATTTTCAGCGAGTTCAAGGACATTAAAATCTCTGAAAAAAATTAACTTTTAAAAAAGTAAAAGGTTAGGCGAGTTTGATATATTCCGCAACGAAATAACAGATAAAAAAGAACTGAGTTCAATCAACCAAAGTCAAGTTTATTATATTTAATCATAATGAAGCAACAACAATTTTTTTGGTCAATATAAAGGTAAGTTATATATTGATCAATTAGGAACAACTCTCAAGATAGTTACTACGTAACTTGCCATGACCGTTTCATTTTACTTATAGTGTTTTTATGACGTTGTAATACATAAAAAGAAAATTTTAGTTGTTCACCAATAAACAAAATGGAACGATAAAACGAAACAAAATTTCTACACCTAGACACTAAAAACTACATGTGAGCGAGCATGCAGGAAACCGATGAGGAAGCAATCTCCATCTGTTTATAGCTGTGTGGCTAACTTCACGATCCTAACACTTGTTGCGGCTAACTTAGCGGTCCTAACATTTTTTGATTTGATTTGAGCATTTTGTGTATGACATACTCGTGCATTATATCAAAGGTAGCTGTTTTTATCAATATTTTTGTTGAAAATCATAGTTTGGCATAATAAAACATGATATAAGTCAAAATATATTAGAGACAACAAAGAAACGCATTTAATTCTTTGTAATGAAAAATGCGAACCCCAACATAGAAGTAAATAGTAGCGCGGGCGCCGCGGCTTCGTCTGCTTCTCAAACTTGCCTTCGTGGCGCTGCCGCGCCACTTGATAGCTTAAAATAGATTAAATGAAATTGTTAGTGATAATGCGCATAGGAAACGATTAAAATTAATGCTAAAAATAAGCATCAATTGCTATACAATTAAAATGTATTAAAATTGATTATTCTAAAATGATCACGAGGATTAGAAGTATTAAGAACGATTAAAATGTGATTAAAATTAATCAAATTTTATCGCTTTTAATCTTTAGCTATTAGCAGGGAAACGCTAATTCTTCAAAACACGATAACATTTGCACCACTATAAGAACCGATTAATAACGATCTGACAGTATTGGTTGAATACTGATTAGGACCGATTACGATTACAACCGATTATTACTAACCTTAACTCTAATCCTTTAAAACACGATTACATTTGCAGCACTATAATGTTACGAACAGAGAGGAGACAGAGTCGGAAGGCGAAAAAAGTAGACGATGGGACGTGATCTTGCGGACTCGAGAGACAAAGGCCTGTATTCTAGCCACTGAGCTAACGTCTACGATGCATGCGGACGCTATGCATCGTAGTACGGCTCGGCGGACTCTTATCGCTGACTCGTCTCGCTGCACGCGTTGCAGACGTGTTCGTCTGTGACTATAACAACCGATTAATCTCGATCACACAGTTTGCTTAAATACTTATTAGGACCGATTCAGATTAAAACCGATTATTACCGTATAAGGTTCAAATTACAAATAAAACCATCAACGGTTAAGACCGATTAAAATGAGCTCGGCATTAATTGGGTCTAATTGATCATTTTTAGCAGGGTTATTATACTAATAATAATATTTATTATTTTAATATTATGGTTTAGTTTTAATTAAATATAAGTGTATATATATTATCTTTTTTTTTAAATACCATTTATTGTTTTTCATTATTCAATATATTAAGTACTAATAAAAATGGTATATTTTATACCTAAGACGAAAATCACTGGTAAAATTTTTACTTGTCCAGTTTTTTGGGTTGCTAAACAATAACCAATTCTCTTCGTGTATTTTACACGATAAAATCTGGGTAAAATTGGCCCGTAATTTAGGTTACACATTTTTTACTGATATATAACCATTCTACACTTATTATTATAGCGAATAGCGAAACAGGGTCTATGATACGATGCACTATTCGCTCTGTGCGTTGAGGTATTTTACGCGTATTCTACATAAATTGGTGGCCGCCCTCGGAACTAAACGGTTGAAAAATGTATAGCTTATATGGGAAAATGACAAAAAAAATTACATTTCTTATAAAATCCCTAGGTGTTTGAAATGCTTGTAAATTTTTGTATATATCAAGGGCACTGATATTTATCTTTCAAAAAAGTTTGCACCGGTTTAAAGCAATACCAATTTCTCACTAAATTATTTTGTATAACTCTCCATATAAGCCAATATATTTTAGCAAACCAACAGTTCTCAGTTTTGCCGTCAAAAGTGGCGCTGACAGTAAATTGTGCACAGAGCGAATAGGTATATACAACAAATGTACCGAAAAAAATTTCAACTACAGCAGACAATGTCATAAGTATATTATCTGCGTTAGAATTACAGGAAGACCAAAATTATAAGTCCAGAAATATTCCCTGAAAAATCCAAAAAGTGAAAAATTTCATCTTTACCTAAAAATATTGCAAAATCACATTCTGTAGGGCGAAACAAAGTCTACCATACAATGCTCTAAAGTTACAACTAAAGTGCCAAACAAAATTTTCACTCCCTGCAGACGATGTCCATGCGTCAGGATGACCCTGAAGTTAACCCATTATAGTTATGGTAAATGATATATGGTGCTACCTTTAATTTACACCAAGTTTAACCACCAAGAAACCTCCTTTACAATCATAAGTATATTATTAGCGTTAAAATTTCAAGAAGACCAAAATTCCAAGAAGTCCCGAAAAATTCCCTGGAAAATCCGGAAAGTGCTATATTTCATCTTCACATTAAAATATTGCAATACTGGTCCACTAAAGAAAAAAAATTAAACAGTAGGAATATTCTTAGATGTTAGGACTCATGTGATAGTTTAAAAAATTTCAATTAGAATTGGAGGAATTTGAATAAATTGAACTTGAAATGACGTTTTGGATAAAAATTTAAGCAAATTAATATTATGTAGAAGATGTAGATGTAGATATTTATCTATCAAACGAAAAAGTACAAAAACTTTATAAAATATATGTGAAGTAAAAACAATTTTGATATTGAAGCAAGACGATACATAATGTTAAAAGAAGCTACGCGTTAAGTAATTGGCAGCTGCGCTTTTTGAAATTACACAATTTCTAAAAATTAAATACTGAATTGAAATATTGCAAAATAGAAGTACTTTCAGCTGCTTTGTAGCGTCTACTAATATCACTTGGATGAATTTTAACAATCACTAATATTTAATTTTATCTAACTTTATAAAGTAAATTTGAACATAATACTTTCTGGCATTATTTGTTAACGTACTACACAGAACTAAAATTCCTGGATACTTTCAAGAATAATTAAATAAATATGTTAAAAATATGAATAAAAATATATGTATTCTAACATTTATGTAATGTCCATGTCTCCCAGTGTATAAAAATTAACGTTATAGTACGTGCGAAGCAAAGAAAAAATCAGTTTTTTTTTAAGTTTATTATACGAAGAAAGATACAAGGCCACAGAGTGAACGGGACTCGTTTTCATGTTGGCGAATGGTGAATGCTACACAACGATCACCCTACTTTAGAAAGGACTGTTACCGAACCGACAACAAGCAGTCATTGCGCTCTAAAGTGGGATTGAAATACTTTTACTCGTAAGTCACATCCGGGACTGATACAAATAGAAGATGAATTAGCTTAACATAAATATATAGGAACAGTATTTCTTTTATTATTAAGCTTATAATTATTCTTTAAACCTATAAAATATGCAATTTATGTATGTATTCATAGTCTCCATTATCACTTTTAATCTATTCTGACCTATATTTTTTTGCCTTTTTAATTAAATCGGAGGATCCTTTTTTAAAAGAATTGGAAACTATCATGAACTTCTAAGAGAGGGGGTTTCTATAGATGGATTATTCTAGTTTTGCCCATTCTTACATGCTACATTTTTAAAGTATTTGCCATTACACATATCTTAAAAATTGAAATATAGTAATAGTAAAAACAGCGTTTTTTCTTGCTATTTTAAATTTAGATACACGTAGTTTAAGGAAGTGTCCAAAGCAAGCTAAATTTATCCGTTGCTGCATCTCTGATATAATAGCATTTAACCAATGTTTTCATTTTTGTGCATATTTTCCTGACTCAACAAAATAAAATACATAATTTAAATATCGGTTTGAAAATCACTAATACTTTCTTACTGTTTGATGTTTGCAGCTGACTTACTGAGAAATTAATTTTTAAATTAGAACAATCGTTGAATCAACTACATTTGCAGCACGCATAACCACAATTTTATATTATACCGCGATGGTTAAACTACTTAAGGGGGCACAACACCTTTAAATAAGCACCTTTGAATATTTATGGTTTTAAATTGAATCTTTTTTACTATAACCTCTTTGCACCTACATAATCCATGCATATAATCCATATAGTTCACTGAACGTATCCCTGTGAACGGAGGGACCAAATGAGCTGAAACTCAAGGATGTTGTTTATAAGTAGATTAGTTATGGTATGAATGAAGTGATTTAAATTCGAATATAATTTTTTATTTAATTTCTCATAAATTTTGACGTATTTTTTATTTAATTTTGCTTCAATATATTTGCTGAGAAAGTTTGGAAAATACAATAATTTTCCAATTTTGTTAAACAACCAAAATTACATGTTTTTAATTCATGTCTTTAAAACTATAAATTAATTTTTTTCGAAAAAATGTAATGATACATTATAATAATAACTACATACCATTCAATTTTCTACTTGACTATTATGAGAGAGAGAGGGGGGGAACTTTTTGTAACCTAATTTAAACCTAATTTAAAAATGGCTCTAATGTAATTTTATAATTAAATTGTATAAGTATAAACTTATTTTTTATCAAAAGTGTTTTAAAAAAGCAGAAAACGTTAGTTTTATAACATACTGCTGAAATGCTGTTGCAAATTCTAAAAAACTTTTAAGATGTAATTTACATCTTCAAAATCAGAATGTTCAAATTTGTATATAGGGGAGATGTTCTCAGTCCAAATACCCTTAGCTATTTTGGGCATAACTTTTAAACGACACGATAAATATTCAAATTTAAAATTTCTACGTGTTCTCTCGTCTATTTTCTACAAGGAAATGGAGGGGTGCTAGTCAAAGTCGCCACTAAAAAAAGTTATCCACGTTAACGCGAAAAATGCAATTTACGAGATCTCGAAAACATGCGCCCAGTATGGATACGTTTAACTATTTCGGCTGTAACTATTTACTTACCCTTAACAAAAATAAAAAAATGTTAAGTGAATTTGTTCCTAAAATAGCCCTCTATGATTAGGAATGGTCCCGATCCAATGTTCCGTGCAATAGTTAATTCGCGACATCAATATAAAAAGTGCAATTTTGAATCCTCGTAAATAACTTTTCACACTTTTGAAATCCACATTCTTTAATCTTAACTTCTCTTCTCTCTAACTTTTGCTGTGATTATTTAAAATAATAGTACTAAATTTGTTTATTAAACCACAAATATGTATATTATCCATACTAGGCACATCTCCCCTATATTTTAACACTATTTTTTTTTAATTTATACATGCGTCATAAAAACTATTGTGAGCACTAATAAGCCCTGCTATGAAAAGCTGATCAAAACTGTCAGAAATCTTAGAAGTCGATAAGATTTCTATAGGTCGATATAGGTCCATGCAGGCCAATAAAAACTCTATGCGAAAAATTACTACAATTGTAATTTTTTGCATGGAGTTTTTATTGGCCTATATCAACTTATACCGTATTTTATCAAGTTCTAATGCAAAAAATGGCATTTAGATTCACTATTTATTCACTATCAATAAGATGACTTGTATCAACGTTTTCCAACAGCGAGGCAGTTCTATACTCTTCGACTCGTAGGTTTTACTAAAACTTTGGGGCAAAAAATAGGTAGTACCTTTTGGAGTTTAGTTCAATACGCCCTATGTATCGAGATGAAGCCTTATTTACGCGTATTACAATATATCTATGTAAAATTTTTTCAGAATATATAGATGTAATGCGTCTCAATAAAGCTAAATCTTGATTAATCAGGTTAATTAGATTCATCCCGATTCTTTACGAAAATAATGTGCAGAGTTTTGTACATAGGTCTCTGCAGAAATTTCTGCACAGATCTCTGCACAAAATTTGGTCTCGCCTCCTTTTTATTTCTGCAAAATTCTTAAAAGCAAAATAATAGTATGAGTGACAATCTAAGTATTATCATTCAGATGATAACACCAAAACTCTAGTTGCAAACGCAAAAATACAGACATTACATAATATTATCTTGAAAAAATTTTGAACCCTGATACTGTTTCCTGTTAGTCTTATATTTTGGTTTCTTAAGGAGGTTTGATAACTCCCGGCTTGCGGGGAAGAGAGAGAGGCTTTCCTCTCTCCCCGCGTGCGGCTCCCCGCACCGCGCAGCCCCGCTCACAGTCAACAAGCTAATGCTTTTGTTTACGTATTTACTTAGTATACGGAATCACTGTTATCAATCGTTCTACAATTTTGTGTGCGTGTTTATAAATGATTTTCTGATGATTTGCCGAGTTTTTCATTTGCTTATCATTTTTGAGTGATCGCAGTCTAGGTGATATTTTACCAGTAGAGAGTAGTAAACTATTCTAAGCATTTTGATTTTGGTATCGAACCTCCTTAAATCGCAGGGCACGATATCATAAGCCAACTCATAAATCTTTCAAAGTCTATGATTTTTAATTGCTGTATTCTAGAAGAACTACATAATTTATGCTTTTTTCTCTTGAAAAGTTATTAAATCTCCTCTTCGATAATTGTACAATTTTTTTCAGTCTCTTGATTCTTAAAATATAAACGTAAGAAGTGTAAAGTTAGTAAAATCCTTATATAAAGCCGTGAGAACTCATGTGAGATTTCACCTAAGTTCTCATCTGAGATTTTGCAATACGGACACACACACGCTCATACACACATGCATTCACGTAAATAATTTGATTTGACAAATCAAAAATAAATTTCATATATAATATTTTTAATAGTACGTACAAAATTTTAAAATACGTTTTATTTTGTATTTCAAAGTTTAAATTATTAGGTCGCCTTTCAAAACCTTGCCATGTAAAGTGCATTAACTTGTTTTATATCTCAAGAGTAAATAACTTATCGGAATAGTGATTTAGTTTAGAGAAAGCTACGGGTCTGTGTGTTACAAAATATTTGCAGCGTCCAATTCACTATCTAAATATATTTTGTGGATTTTCTGTCATAAGTCAATATTTGAATGCGACCTTAGTGGAAATAAAAAATGTAATAAAGTGTAATAAAATATAAGAAAAGGTAACAAATCTTACCATTTTATACGTTTTTGTTGGATTTCGGACCTTTTTTACGTTTTATTACAGTTTGCTACATTTTATTACATTTTGTTACGTTTTATTACAATTTATTACAAATCCATTAATCCAGGATTTCATGGAGGTCTCTTCTTTGAAATGACAAATGTAACAATACGTAAAAAAGTATAACAAAATGTAAAAAATTGTCTGTAAGCGTAATATTATATAAGAAAATGGCGACTTTTTTATTTTCTTACTTCTGCTCAGATCCTTTTACTTTTTCTTACAATTTCTTATGCATTGTTACATTTTATTATAAAATTAATAATTAAAAAAATATATTGACTATACTAGGCGGTAAAATAACGTATGTAATAAAATGTAAAAAAAGTTAACAAATCTGAAAATGTAAGAAAGTGTACAAAAACGTATGAGAAAAAAGGTCCGAAATCCAATAAAAAGGTACAGTTTCTTATATTTTTGAACGTGTTATTACAATTTATAACATTTTTTTTTCACTAGGGTAGTAGAAAAATAAGTTTGTATTTGGTCAATGCTGACCAGTCACTGACAAACTTTGTTAGAATTAGCCAGTAACTGATTAATACTGGTCACAATTCCATCAGAGAAATTATCCGAAATTTGAATCAAGTCATAATTAAATAATTACAATATGGGAGCTAAGTTTTTATCAGAGATAGAGATCATACAAAAGTAAGGGTTGAAACTAGGTATCAAAAATAAATAAATCATGTTTTAAAATTTCATCACAAATATAAGTAATGGTTACTTAATAATAGAAAATATTTTGTTTGATCAGTGTAGGTGTTTGCTATACAGTTGGCGTTATAAAGTGAACGGAAGAATCAACGACACTGGTGCCGTTCTCTTAAAGCTCCGTTATGTGTACACACAAATAAAGCAGTTACGTGTAAAACCGTTTTTACTAACCTTTCTCTCCTTTCGATTCCATCCTCTCAGGAATTATTCTTAAGTGATTTTATAAAGTTCATCCTTTTCAAATAAATAATATTATACGAGCAACTTTTAAATGTGACGATTCAAACTTTTATTTGCATGAAAACAGTAGAAAATAAAATGGCTTTTAAATTATATGATAACAAAATATTAAAACATTATATATTTTTACCTTCTATAATAATGTTTCTTTGCTGGAAAATTCATATAAACAACGTTTTATTCATATGAATTTTCCAGCAAATAAAGAAGAAAAAAGTACAAGAAGGCCTGTATTTTTTACCAAAAAAGCATAGTCATTGATTCATGCTATATCTGATTACATTAACAAAAATTAATTTAAATATCATGAAAGTAGTTTAGATTTAATACAAAACTATCATATGCATATGCTGTTAATTAATATTTAAAAAGCATATTTAACTTGATTTTTCATTAAGAGTAGTATTTATATTTACACTTTAAGTGAAGTTTGACATCTGTGCAGAAAACTCTACAAAAAACTCTGCAGAGATCTATGTACAGATCTCTGTACATTATTTTCACAAGGGCCTGCTCAAGCAAGCACGTCCAGTAGACCTAAGCGGGGAGAAGTCCGGTAGCCAGTACCAAACAAAATTCATAGGCCAGAATAGAGGACTTTTTGAACTCATGCTACCATATCTACATTGTTTGTAAACTAGAAAATTATCAATAATATTTATAACATAATCGATTAAAATGCATTTTACTAGAAATCTAATGCTTCCAACAAGCAAGGCAGCGTAGGTACATTTAGAGAGTTATCGATGTAACCATTTTTGGTTAAACACGAACACAAAGACCATTTTTCCTGACCCAAGAACCTCGAAAACATCGAAATCTATCAAAATATTTAATATAAAATTTTTCACCAACACAAAATTTTCTCTTGGAGGAAGCAAAAAGTTATCAAAATTGTAATGTCTGTAAGAATGCAAATTTCTCTTGCGCTCTTGATTGTATAAAACTGACGGTTTATAATTCACTCAGATTACGTCGTTAATTAATTTAACTAACGAAGAGTTCAAGTGCTTATAGGTATGATTTGGTGCCTGAAAACGTAATAAACAAAGAAAAATTTTAAATCTACGATAATCACCACTCGTGATTAACATGGCGGGAGTGCGGATGCTTCCCGGTAAGTATGTTTCAAATTTTGCTTGTCACAGCCAGAAAACTGTAACAACATTGATTTGCATCATATGTGACGCAGCATATCATTTCAGTTGTTTAGCACAAAAAACTACTGACATTAAAGTTATTAGTGGAAACCTAACACAAATAAAACTGAATGAAATAGAAGAAGTAAGGAGAGAACTATTACTAGAAGTTTCAACCACAGAACAGGATGAACTCAACATCAATATTGAAGACAAGTATAAGCTGATAAAAAATAAAAGCTTACTTTTGAAACAGCAGTGAATTACAGGAAAAAAACTTATTACTTAGAGAAAAAATGCTAAATAAGCAAAACGAAAGTGCCGCGACTAGTTTTTCGTATGCAGAAATTAAAAGCTATCCTAAACTACTGCAAATGAAAGTGCCTAAGATAACTGTATAAAATGTGAGCAACAAAGCTGTGGACGTCAAAAAAAAACGGAGGGCTTAGTTACTGAAAAGAAGATTTAAACAAAAAACTTATATCTAAACAGAAAAAAAAACTAATTATCAACTGTTTGAACACTGAAAGTGCTATGATAACCAAATCTGTACTAAAACATAACCTTGACGGTATATGTGAGGTGAGGGAAAGATACGTTGAAAAATACGAGAATCAAAATTGTCGGAATCGATAACTATAGTAACATAGAGGACGATATAAACCTGAGAAATTTTGGAAGTTTCCCAAACAAGCGGCAAGTACTACATATGTACAAAAGCAAATTCAGTAGCTTAAGTACAGTACCAATGAAGGTTTCTGCTGACATATACAAATTCTACAAGGAGAACAAAAGCAAGATTTTTGTTGGCTACCATAACTGCACAGTATATGACCCAATAAATATAAAGCCATTTTACAATTGTAGGAGATTTGGGCCCACCGGTAACAAATGCAGTTCTGTATGCCTTAAGTGCGAAGAAAAGCACAAGACTAGTACCTGCACAAACAATACCATTATGTGTCTGAATTGTGAATATTCTTCTTCATAAACGTAGTCTACTGATTATCTTGTGAGACCTACCTTACCAGCGGTGCATCAAATTTATCGGAAACATGATTATACAACAGGGACACATAATCCATCCACAAACAATACAATGAAACCGCCTTTACAAAAACTACCTAAAACTTTAAAACAGAAACAATAAAGGAGTGATGCAGCCAAGCAGCAACAACTTCAACCATTGAAGATGGCTTAAACACCACAACAACAAGCTACTCAAGCGAAAGTACAAGGTTAAGAAGCAGTAAAACTTAAATTAATAAAATGGATACTTTTAATTATCTAGATATAATACAATAGGATTCAATGCATAAAGAAAAAACATACAGTGATATTGCCGATTTAAACAAGACAATTGGTAACAAAAATGATATAATTATGCACCTAAATGTAAGAAGTATGAATGCCAATTTTGACAAAGTAAAAATATTTTTTGAAAGTCTTATGGTCAAACCATGTTATTGTTCTTTCTAAAACATTTGAGCAGGTAAATCATAGTTTTTTAAATTGATTTTAAGTAATTATGAATATAAGTCTTACTACAACGATAGCAGGATTAATAGAAATGATGGAGTTATAGTATTCGTAAATAAAAACTTGGTCCATAGCACAGAAATTGTCCAACAGGGTAGGATTAGAATTGTAAATACAAAAATTAACTTAAATAATAATAGCAATATTGAAATCTCATCCATGTACAGATCTCTAGGTATACCTAATACTGAGTTTATATTAGATTTAAATAAATATTTGATAAAAGAGAGGAACATTAAAAATCATTTAGTAATAAGAGATTTCAATATTGATATATTGGATTGCGACCATGTGAGTAAAAAATTCCTATGTAATTTCTTTGATAAGGGATATATTCCTGGATTCGTTGGAATTACGAGGTCACCTGTTGGCATTGCAAAGAGATCATGCATTGATAATATTTTCATAAAAATTGATAACTTAAATTCAATTACTTATAAACTCAAACTATCTGTAACAGACCATTACCCTATATTTATAGCTCTCAAGAATATGAGAATAGAACATAACAAACCAACAATAGTTTTGAATTATAAAAAATTAATAAATGCTGAAACAAGAAACTGGAATGAAATTACCACAATGCACGATCCTAATTTGGGCACAGATAAATTGTATGAGATTAAACAATGTATAGAGTTATCCAAAATAAATCAAAGAAGGTTTAAATAGGTGGGGAGGAAAAATTGGATCACTGATGCGATAATCAAATCGTGCGCAACCAAAGAATTCTTGTATAACTTATAGAAATTGGATATCAATAACGAACAACTTAGAACTAAATACAGAACCTATTCCAAAATTTTAGAGAAAGTTATTAAAGATGCCAAATATAGATATGGTAAAAAACTAGTCGAAGAAAATGCTAATAACCCAAAAAAGTATGGCAAATCATAAATAATAAAATTGGCAAAAAAAGATCTTTTGAAACCATAAGTTGTATAAGATCAATGATATTAAAGTTACAAAGAAAGTTGAAATAGCTAAAAATATGAATAAGTTTTTCTGTGAGATCGGCCGAAAATTAAGTGATGATATGATGCAACCCAATAACGCTGAATTTAGACTACCGGATATTAATCCAAAGTCTATTTTTCTAAAACCTATAAATACGAATGAAGGGAAAAACATAATCAATACATTGAAATTAAAAATTAGTAAAGTGGACGGAATAAATGCTAAGTCCTTAATAGTAATATATAATTATATTGCGGCACCCTTAACGCATATTTTTAATTTGTGCATTGAAAAGGCTATATATGGCCAGATGCACTAAAAACGGCCGAAATCTTTCCAATATATAAAGCAGGGGAAAAACATAATATTACCAATTGTAGGCCAATCTCGCTCATATCTAATGCTGCTTAAGTTTTCGAAAGAATTATCTATAGAGGACTATATGATTTTGTCTAAAAAATAACATAATTTCCAAATACTAATTTGGATTTATGAAAAATATTAGCTTAAAAAATTCATTGAACTATATCACGAAAATATTGTAAAATAACGTAGATAAGACTATACCAACAATAGTAACTTTTCTCGACTTGGCTAAAGCTTTTAATACAGTCGACCATAAATTGTTACTAGATCAACTGTATTGTACTGGTATTAGAGGAAAGGCGTTGGATCTTCTTCAAACCTATCTGAATAACAGATATCAAATTGTTAAAATTGACGGTATAGAAAGTGATAGCTTACTAATAAGTATGGGTGTTACACAGGGTACGATTCTGAGGTCACTCCTATTTATTTAATATATAAATGATGTTTTGAAGAAGATTCTACTAGAAACAATTCTATCCTATACAGATGATACTGCAGCAATAGCTACAGGCAATACGCAGATAGAGGCGCAAAGAAATATGAATGAGTTTCTTACTATGATATACAAATGTTTGATGGTAAATAAGTTATCTCTAAACGTAGATACAACAGTTTGTATGACATTTGAACGCTATTGCGACAGTGTACCGAATCATATAGACGTAAAATTCGTAATAGAAAGATAGCTAGAGTTGAAAACTACAAATACTTTTGGGAATTGTCATTGACTTTAATCTAAAATGGGAACACATCCAATACATATTAAACATAACAAAGTATCTAGTATATATTTTTTACAAACTGTCACATACTATGTCATCAGAAACACTAAAAATGATCTATTATGCATTCTTTCATAGCATAATCAGCTATGGAATAGTAGCCTAGGGTGGTGCCTATAGAAATAGCCGTGATGATGAATGATCTCAAAACTCAATTCCAAATGTTTACAATTGTGACTAGGAAAAAAAGCTTAATTGTATGTACGAAGAGCAAAAAACGAGTAAATGATAAAAACAGTTATAATAATGCTATTAAAACTTATAATTCACTATTACATGAGCTTAAGGAATTAGACATCAGCAAAACTGTGGCAAAAAATAGAATTAAGAATTGGATCAAAACCAAAAATTTAATTTTTCCATATAGTTTAATTTTGTTAAATTTGTTAAATATTGAGATAATAAGATGTAAATAAAGTTGTTGTAATGTTCTGATAATGTAATTATCCTAGTTTTTAAGTACTAGTTTTAAGTCTTAGTATTAACTTCTCTGCGTTTCTTTTTCTAATATACCAAGCTTGTACACAGGTCACTAAGTTTACCTCTACAAGGGTTACAAGTATGCGTATGGTTAATGTATACTATGTAAGCTATTTTCTTAGTATTTATCTAAAAAATATCAATTAAACATTGCTAGCAACAAAATTTGTTGCTAGCAGTATTTGATTTATATTTTTGAGCAATGTCTCTCGATCGATCCGAGGGGGCATGTTTAAGGTACATTTTAAGCCCGGATAGAGTAAAGAAGACGGTCCGGATCTTTCAAAAAGCCGTGGCAAGTGACTGAAAACACTTATTTATATAGTGAAATGTCATGAATTTTGGTCAATGATTTTACAAGGTATATACATGTTTTTTTCGATAAAAATGGTGTATATTTTATATATTTTCTATAGATATTTTTTTTCAAATTACATCAAATCAAAAATTTTTTGGTAAGAAGAATATCTTTTTGTTTTTTTGCAGGATTTAACCCAGGCTTGATTTATTTGACCCCTTAACGCTTGTAATTAAAATAGGTTATACTCCATGTACCGATTTGGGTCTGATTTGAAGTAATTCGTCATTTTGATTAAAATTATTCATACAAATTAGAGTAAAACGACAAATAACATAGACATATGACCTAGTTTTCGTGTTATCATATACATGGTACTTCGAACACTTCTAAATTAGTACTCGAAGGATTACATATTTTAATAACATAATAATTGCATGCAAAAAATACATAATTTTTTGCAACACTAGGTCCGTACTAGCGCTGTTTATCATAGTCCATAAGATCAATCAAATCGATAAGAGTCAAACCAATTTATACAAAAAATGGCTATCATAGTTAGTAAAAGATAATGGTAGGCATAAATTAACGAATTTAATTCTAACGGTTTTCATCAACACCTAATACAAATAGTGGAATCAACACATAGTTTAAAATTCGATTAATAATTTAATTAATCATTATTGACATTTTAGTAAGAGGGCAAATTTTGCTTATAAATGTTTTGCTCCCAGCAAAAACAAGTTATACAACAATGAAATCATGAATTTCATAGAAACCTGTTAGAAGTACAATTAGACGTGTTATGTTTGAATTGCGTAATTTTAGAAATAGTTCATACTAATGTGTGTTTGTGTGAGCCCTGCTAAAAATCCGCCTGTGCTAAGGGTCGTGCTGAATAACACGTTTAATTACAAGCTAAGTCAAATGCTAAATCGTACACTGAATTAGACCGAAGTACGTACTTATCATATGCTTCAACACTTGTCATATCACGTATATAATAATGTGTTGAAGTATATGACTTTTAGGACCCACTTAAACATATTATCATCATGTACTAAAGCACGTGTTTTTCATTATACTTTTACACTACAATAACGAATGAAAAATTTAGGAAAGATTCCTCTAGTCGGGATTTGAACCTGGTCCTTCGGATCCGAAGTCCTTTACTTTACCTAGTGAGTCACGACTTTCTTGTTTCCTTACACTTTCCTTACACTTCCTTATACTTCCTACCCTGGTAAAAATATTGTCGTGATTTTGTGATGTATAAAAATCACGTATTCCATTATGTAATTTTTATATGTGATTTGTTACGTCAGTTTGTTATGTATTGATTTCGAACTTGATGGCCTTAAAAAGTTAGAAATATTTTGCAATAACTGTATGATATTTCAACGTTAAATATTCATGCATATGTAATGAATATTAATTATTTATTACCTTTCACTTATTATATGTATGCGAATATGTAAATGCAAAAAGTACACCAACTAGATCAATGAAAATAATAGTACATTGTGCAACAAGGGGAGAAAATAAGCTATGTCAAGCGTGGGTGAGGTGTTCAGCACGAGTCGGAGTTGAGGGCGCCGAAGGCGCTCGAGACGTAGACAAGTGCTGACAACACCTCACCCGAGTCTGACATAGCTTTTGTTCTCGTGTTACACACCGTGTTTTTTCCAACAAGGGCATGAAAGGATTTTTTTTATGCGTGAAAGTAGGATAGAAGATTGTGTATTTGAAGTCATGCACAGGAAATTTGACAAGTTTGAAAATTTTGAAAAAATTAAAAAATTTAAGAAATTTTGAAAAAATTAAAAAATTTAAGAAATTTTGAAAAAATTAAAAAATTAAAAAATTTAAGAAATTTTGAAAAAATTAAAAAATTTAAGAAATTTTGAAAAAATTAAAAAATTTAAGAAATTTTGAAAAAATTAAAAAATTTAAGAAATTTTGAAAAAATTAAAAAATTTAAGAAATTTTGAAAAAATTAAAAAATTTAAGAAATTTTGAAAAAATTTAAGAAATTTTGAAAAAATTAAAAAATTTAAGAAATTTTGAAAAAATTAAAAAATTTAAGAAATTTTGAAAAAATTAAAAAATTTAAGAAATTTTGAAAAAATTAAAAAATTTAAGAAATTTTGAAAAAATTAAAAAATTTAAGAAATTTTGAAAAAATTAAAAAATTTAAGAAATTTTGAAAATTTTGAAAAAATGTAAGAAATTTGGAAAAATTAAAAAATTTGAGATATTTGAAAAACGGGTATTAACAGAGGGGAGAACATTTTTTTCTCCCCGCTTGAGCTCAAACTTTTTCTAACAAGCTTGGAATAAACGATTTTCTACGCTACTTTTAGGCATGAAAAAAGGCCTATTTTATGCGCATGTTGGGAAAAATTCTTTGATTCTACGATTATTTAAATAACTCAAAATTGATATTGTAACAATCAAATTGTTTAAAATATTGGCTTGATTAATGAATATATATTATTTAACAAGCACTGTTGCTTAAACTGCAGCATGAAATTTTGCCATTTAATATTTGCACTAGTCTATAATTACACAGCCCCACAATAAAAAAAATTGTAAGTCCCAAAAACTTGACCACGGTACTTATATGTTTTTGGGATCGCTGAATCCGAATCCAGGGTCATTTTAACCCCATCAGATCTTAAGTCAAGGTCAAATAGGGGTCAAATTATCAAAATACATTAAGAAAAGACTAAACCATGGTATCTTGGGGTTTTGGGGGTCGCTGAATGCGAATCCGGGGTCAGTTTAACCCCATCAGAACTTTCTCAAGGTCAGTTGAAGGTCAAATTATCGAAATACATGAAAAATACACTAAAACCATGTTATCTTGGGATTTTTTCGGGTGCTGAATCCGAATCCGGGCTTATTACAATCCTATCAGGTCATGGTCAAGGTCAGTTGAAGGTCAAATCATAAAGATTCATAAAAAGTAAAATCAAACCATGGCATATAGGGGTTTCTGGGGTCGCTGAATCCGAATCCAGGGTCAGTATTGTCCCATAAGGTTATATTTATGGTCAGTTCAAGGTTAGTTCAAGGTCATGGACGTAAAGAGAGTGAAAAAAATAGTTATAAACTGAAACAATGCAAAGGTAATGTAAACCGTAAAGCAAAGAACAATATATATGCAAGTACAATCGTATCCTTTAAAACTATATCATAGTTTGCTGCTCCTTCATTTACTTTAAATTTGTTAGAAGTATATGCAATTCAATAAAATACCCGTAAAAATATTAAGCCCATTACTCTTTTTTATGGTAACGAACTATTTTATTGGCAAATGATCTACGAAGTGGATTACGCTTCCGCTTCTCCGATGTTGATGGTAGATCTCTTTTTAACAACCAACAGTAATCTGCTAACATATTTACGTCCCATCTTTCTTGGTACCTGCGCTCCATTTCCTTGATATCTTGGTGAAATCTCTCTCCCTGCTCTTCGCTGTAATCACCTAGGTTTTCCGGAAACTCATCAACATGCGAATATAAAAAGTGTAATTTTAGATTCATTAGGCAGTCTTCATTATCGGGTGTCTCTCTCAGTGTAAGTCCCAAGACGATTGATGTTGACTATCTTGGGTTTGTGTTAAGGTCTTCTTTCCCAAAAGGTTTCCAAAGTCATGTTACAGTAATCTTCATCTCACTTGTATCGCTTATATTTCCTACTTGATACGAACGGATATGAATATGCTGTTTGTTTGCCCCCCGGGGTACCTCCACGTGGTACGGTGGGAAACGACCGATTCTTTTTTTCGGTCGGCTAAACTTCTGAGTGAAGGCTTTAGAGCCGTCATGGCAGACAAACAGCAAAAAATTACGATGCAGGGATTCGGAACCCCAGTATCGGCGGCTGGTCAGGGTGAGCAAGCGGGCCCGCAGGCGTCGTCATCGAGCGACCGCAGCTCTTTGTTAGTGGGAAACTTGGCTTTCGAAGAGTATAATACTACAAGAATTTATCACTTGAGGTCTGGTGACCAAGAATGCCTTATAGCAAAACGGGATAGTTTTTGTTACATTTGTGGCAAGTATGAGATCCCAAAAAATAGAAGAAAAATCAATCAAAATATTAAAGAGCAGTACAAGAACATGTTTGACTTAGACATAAAAATTGACGAATTTGATTGGGTTCCTAAAATCATATGCGGAATATGTAGGAAAATGCTACAGAAAGGCAAAAATGGTAAAACTGAAGTAAAAATGAAAGTGCCTACGATATGGAAGGAGCCTTTAAGGAAAGAAGACTGTTATTTTTGTAATACGAATTTGCATGGAGTTAATAGTAAAATCATATCGCACATTAATTACGCTAACGTTGAAAGTGTCACGAAACCTATATATGAATCGTCAATTGATAAAAGAGAAGATCCACTGGGTACGTACGTAAGTGGAAGTATGGATCTTGAGGAAAATTTAGAAAGACATGATAAAGATGAAATGATAGAAGAAGAAATGGAGGAAGGAGATGTTATTGCGGAAGAAGAAAAATCGCCTGATGAAGACAATGACGTTGCTAGTACAAGTGATACAAGTGACGAGGAATACATCCCCTATAATGCTAAGAAGGAGAAAGGTCCACTTACACAAGAAAAAGTGAATGATCTCATACGCGATTTGGGCCTACCAAAGGATGGGGCGGAGTACTTGGCTTCATGGCTAAAAGAAAATACTAATGAAGCTGGAAAAATTCAAATTTCTTACTACCGAGACAGAGATAAGAAATATCGTGATTATTTCGCTAAAGATGAAGAATTTTCCTTAGTTTACTGCAAAGATATAGTTGGGTTGATGAATTGCTTTAAACATGGATGTTACAACCCCAACGAGTGGAGATTGTTCATCGATTCGTCGACGAGAAGTTTAAAAGCCGTTCTGTTACACAATACAAATGTTTATGCAGACATTCCCATAGGATATTCGGTAATACTGAATGAAGAGTACTGTAACATGAAAGTAATATTAGGATTCACAATAGGATTTTTTCCTTCGGAAAGAAATAAATCAATTCCTCAGCTTTTTAGAGGTAAATGAAATCGACTCTCTTCTCCGCTCTAAAAATTTTTGTAATTTTTAGATATATATCGATGACTGAGTGAAATAACGTATTCCAGCGGCGACTTTGGAAACGTCGTACCCTGCGCGATGTTTAAATACAAATTTGCAAAACATAAAATGCGCGTGGAAAATTCTGAATTTTTCTCTTATGTACACGAACCCCAAGCACATAAAGATTAGTCTTCGTCCTGAGTTAAAGTCCCCGACTTCAGCCGACAAGTTTTTTACATGCGTTTGGACATACACTATGTAAAAAACATGAGTAACACCTCAAATTTATGCCACCAAAACCGACGCGCCAATTACTAATTACCAAAAAATTATTATTATTTTTTTTTTGGCATTAATGCACAGCTGAGCCCAAGATCCTGAATTAATCTAGGGTAAAAGAATTCGTCAAAAATGCCTCAAAAGCCAGAATTTTTAGTTTTTTGTCGTATTTTTGCATTTTTGTATTGATTCAGTATACTATTTAGTACATGACTTAGCTTATGATTAAGCAAGTACTTAAGGGCATGGTACAGTCCTACTTTACCATTGGTAGTGTCATTGCAGTTTTTCAAACCACTCGTTGAATACTGCACGAAATGCACTCAAACTTTCAGGTTCGTCTAATTAGATGATAATGAACAGTGGATGACTGATATTTCGAACGAAATCGGAAATTTTTCTATTACTGTTTGTCTACGTTCAGCCGTGAGAGCGAGTGAGAAAGGTTATGGTCGAGCGCGAGAAGCATTTCTGCGCATGCGCGGCTTCGCTTCTCTCACTTACACTTGGAGCCGAACGCCAACAAAGATAAATAAATTAATTTTCGATTTCGCTCGAAATTTCAGTCATCCACTCTTCATTATCATGTAATTAGATGATCCTGAAAGTTTGAGTGCATTTCATGCAGTATTCAACAAGTGGTTTGAAAAACTGCAATGACACTAACAATGGAAAACAGGAGTGTACCATGCTTTTAAGCACGAGATTTAGTATGTGCGGAATTTCACACGGGAGTGCGCGCGTGCAACCACCTCAGTTTTTTTGTGATAAATTTTACTCAAACCTGAGTCTTTTTTTTATCGCTTATGGAGCTTCATTAAAAAATGTAAAAGTATAAACTTTCGCACGATCAAAAATCTTGTCAGTGTTCTTACACACTCTGTGTGAATTGAGTAAGGTTACACTGTCGTCAAGAAACATGATAGAATGCCAAACCGTTATAAATTCTAACATGTTTATCATGTGTGGTGCTCCGCAAATGCTTAAGAAAAGATAGAGCTGTATTCGTTAGTTTTACAAACAAGTTCTTTGACATCTAAGTCTTATCTGGTCACAGGGATATTGTTACTAAAATGAAAATGATAAAAATTACGTAGAAATGGTAGTTTAAAAAATGGACTGCTCGTACTCATGCTCAGATACTTTTTTTGTTTTGATTGCAAAACAAATCTGGGATGTTAAAAATTGACTTAAATACCACGATTGTCAAGTTTTTACACTTAAAGTTCGAGTAAATGTAACTTACAGCTTCGAGTACTTTTTAGAGTTTTTTTCGAACTTTTACCTAAAAAATAACTCAATTGGTTATTTGGACTGATTTTTCAGCTTATCAACATTTTTTTGCTTTTGTAATTTATCGAATCTGTTCAATCCGTATGTTAACTTAAAATCTAAACACTTATAATAAAGGCAAGTCAAATCCATCATTAAAAAGAAGTTTAGAATAAAATTATTTTATTCATCATACGCCAAAAGAATCATTGTTTCAAATGCAGAGCCGAGTCAAAGGATTGGTAATTCAAACTTAAGTAATATATTGATCAATGAAAAACCACACTTAAGATACTTACTACGTAAGTTGTCACGCCTGTTACACTTTGTTTATGGTACATTTATTATAGTACATACTTTAACATTTAAAATATGTAATTTTATTAAAATAACAATTTCATTAGTTCATGTACACAGATAAAATATGCAGAAAGTTACGCTTAATTTATCAATCAATTACTTAAGTTTAAATTATTATTTAAATTGATAATCATTCGACTCAGCTCTCAATTAAAAGCAATGATTTTTTTGGCGTATTATGAATAAAATAACGTGATTCTAAACTTGCCTTTTTTATGGATTTCAGTTGTTTTTTAATCTGTACTTTCATTGAGAACAGAATTATATAAAGATGCATGATTATACACGATACATAAAACTCGCTTAACCTTTTTACTTCAAATAGTTTTTTTTGAGATTTCATGTCTTTGTGAACAAACTTATTCAAGTATCTCAAATTTGTTCTACAAATAAAATGCATGATTATTATGGGGTTCAGGTAGTGCACACGGGGATTTTTATTACGGAAATATCAATATCTCTCGTGTACGGTATCCAGAAGTATGGCGTAGCCGATGATGGGATCCAGGTAATACACTCCATGGCTTTTGGTGTCTAGAATCAATTATTATAATTAGACAATGAAAGCTACGGAGAGCACTACTTTTACGACGTAACGAGCAATCGCATGCACCTAGACACCACACAAAAATCTACAGCGCCCAGTATATTTCGACCTCGTCATCAGTGGTCCCCAGCACTCAAAAAGTTTGTACAGCGACAGTGCAGCATCTGTTCAAAAACATAACCTTAAATTCAAGCAAACAATGTAAACATATTTACTCTGCGCAACATGTAGAAAACTGTGGGAAAGCGATACTCAAGTACCCAACTATCGCATATATAACTTGTGCGGCCAACTTCTCGGTCCTTTCACTTTTGAGCGCTGGAGAGCCAACTTTACGGTCCTTTCACACACTAGAGAAAAAAGTAAAGATACTTTTTTGAGCATTCGTGATATATCCACTCGTTTATAATGAAAAGAAACGGCTTATTTAATATTTCCGTTGGAAATCACAGTTCAGTTCAGAAAACATACTAATAAGCCAAAAAACTCACGAACAGTAACAATAAGCATTTTTTTCTGTATCATAAAAAATCCGAACACGAATATAGAAGTAAATAGTGTCACGGGCGTCGCAGCTTCGTCTGCTTCTCAACCTTGCCTTCGTGGCGCTACCGCAAAACTTGAAGTAAATATTTTTGACCGGGAAATAAATCATTGATAATAAAAATAAAAAATAAATAAAAGTTTTATTAGAAACTTCGAAATTTAAAATCGCTTCGCACGCCTGATCTCCCTAGTGTTTTTAAAACGAAGTCATATTTTAGTTTGCAATGCGTTATGACAGAGCTTAAATTTTGCGTAAATAAATCCCTGTGAATAAAACTTCAAGCAAAACAATAGTGTCCTTACAAAAAAAGTCTGCAGAGATTCTTGCAGAGAGCTCTGCAGGGAATTTAGACTCTGCAGAGATATGAGAATTGCATTATTGGGTATAATATAAAGAAAAAAAAAATTATATATAAAGTATTGGGACTATGGCTTGAACCTAGTTTATTTTGATTCAGAGTCTTTTAATCTATGAGCTATTTCTACTTATAACTACTACAATGTCATAGCCCAACATAAATGTAATATTGATTGTTCTGTTAAAGTTACATTATTTTTGATTATTATATTTTTAACACTCATGTTTTGTTTATTATCAACGATTCTAAATTATATTCATTGAAATTACACACGAATATCCCCAGATTTTTCCTACACGGGCGCACGAATATAATTTAAATTATTTAAAATTGCTGATTATCAACAAAACTTAAGTATTAAAAATATAATGATCGAAAATAATGTGACTTTAACAGAACAATTAATATTTTATGTTGGGCTATGACAATATAGCATATTATAAGTAAAAATAGCTCGTGTGTAGAGTGAAAGACTTTTTTTTCGATTTTTGGCAATAATCTATGCTCTAAAACTTTGTATTATAAACAACAATGCTGCTAAAATGCATAAAAATCAGTTTTATCTGAGTATTAATGCAATTCTCATATCCCTGCAGAGTCCAAATTCACTGCAGATTTCTCTGCAGGAATCTCTGAAGACTTTTTTTGTAAGGGTGAACTACTACTATTACTACTTTCCTTAACCTACTAGCTCCAATGTAAATAAGGAACGTTGTAAGAAGTATTACAAACATAAATGACAAATAGAGACAAGCATTCGATACGCGACCTGATACCTCATTGTGTCAATTGGATTTTTATTTTTTAATTTGCATATAGTACTAATTTTATTATTTATAATGATTACTATTATGTTTTAAAATAATGTTTGTATTAATAAAATACTGTTACTTCATTATCTTTCTTCTGATATATTGCAAGCATCAAATTCTTATGAAAAAATAAGGGTGTAATGAATAGTTCTTAGAATTTTATAACATACTAATTTCAATTTAATAAAAATGTCTAGGTAGTTATATTTAAACATTGATTTAACTTTTGAATATATATATATATATATATATATATATATATATATATATACTAGTGGGGCTTCGCCCCCCTGCTCTCTACGCTCGCCAACCCCCCAGTGTAGTTTTTGTATGATTTTTATTTTCAAAATTTTATTCTATATAAATTTTATAGATTATAAAGAAAGATTGAATGTTTATCGAAGTTGAGAAAATAAAAGGCAATTCTGTTTCTAAAGTCTTAGGTATGAATTATATTTCAGTAATTATTATATTTGATTTTTAAGAAATAGTTTTTTATTAAAAGTAAATAACATTGACCAAATTAAAGTTATCAACGATACTCCCTTAGATCTGATTGATCTCTTACAAGGATCTGAAATTTTTATTAATGAGGTATACTATTTAACAAAACATACATGGGGTCCCATGATTAGATTACGTTAAAAAATAATTCGAACATTAAATTTTACAATTTATTTTTAGAATAGCGACAACCAGGATTAACTAAAAATATCACATGTATGTAAATAAAAATTATACTATGTTATATCGATGGAGATGTAAAAAATGATAGAAAAGAAATTGATTGATTCTGCAAAAGTGACGGTAGTCACTATCAACTAATACCACGTGCACGGAGAATATGTACAACACGTCAGTGTAAGCATTTTTCATAAGAATAATATATATTATCATTAAGCTTACTGGGAAAAATAATATACAGAAGACATTTAGTTTTAAAATGTTCTGTATAATACATTTTTAATTCTTAAATTGTATTGTAAACTTTTGTTAACCAAAAAAATTATGTATTGACAGTAATTATTGTATAGTCGTTATAGTCTTATTTTTTTCTGTATACTCAATACATAAATATTCATGGTTTTTTCGTTTAATATTTGTATTGATTCTTATAGTCTTATAATTGATAATACTTATTGTTTATAGGTTTAAAACGTGAACACTTGCATAGTGAAAAATCAATAATTGCTACAATCAGTATATGCTTTCAACGTCCAGACGAAAATGTTTTTACATAGAGGAATGCATGGTACAAAATTAAAACACCTGCTCATTTTCTGCGGTCAATAAAAAGTGTTTTTCTTCAATTTGGCTTTAACTAACATTTTGTTTTATATTACTTATTACTGAAAGATTGATCAATGTGTATGTTTCTATTTACAATAAGAAGTGTCTATATTATTTAGCAAATTACGAGAATCGTGATATTAAAAAAAAATTAAAAAGTATTTCTTATACTTTATATAAAAAAAAACAAAAAAATATTAAAATTGAAACATGTACAACAGATAATAACGTAACTGATGATAAGTTTTTTGTTGAGCCTTTAAATTATGGTGAAATGACTTATGAATGCAAGTATTGTTCTGCTAAATTTTGGAAAGAAGAAAAACAAAAATCAAATTGTTGTAATGATGGAAAAATTTGTTTAGTTCCTTTAAGTGAATATGATGCTAATCTAAAAAATCTTCTATTACATGATGAAGATTTTAGACAATTAATTAGATATTATAACAACCTTCTTAGTTTTGCATCTTTTACAAGTAATGAAATAGAGCAAAAAGGAAAATCTGTTTACAATATTAAAATACAAGGTCAAATTTGTCATGTAACTCCAAGTACTTTTAAATTAGATAATAGGAATACTCCAAAACATAGTCAATTTTATATATATGATGATCAGGAAGCTGTTGAACAAAGATTAAATTCTGATAGAAATAAAAATTGATTAAATCACACATCGAAACTTTGACGAATGTTTTAAAAAATAATCCCATAGCAAAACATTATAAACACTTGCACCAAATTTCAAATATTTAAAATCTACCAAATTACAAAATGATTTTTTTACGAAAAGACGGAAAAGAGAAACATGTATATAACAAACCAGTGACCGCTGAGTGTGGTGCAATTATTGTTTCAGGTTCTGGTTTGCCAGAAAATTACGATCTTTGTATATATGCTAAAGAATTACCAGAAAATCATCCACAAAATACATACCCTAGTGGAAATAATTGGGTGTGCCAAAGTGTGCCAAAGTATGCTAAAGTGTGTTAAAGTGTGCCAAAGTGTGCCATACTGTGCCAAAGTGTGCCAAAATGTTCAAATTCGGAAATTTGCTACACTTTGGCACACTTTGGCACACCACGGTACAGTGAGATATATCCCGCCGCCCGCGCGCCAAAACATTGCCACTGCAAATTTTTTTGTTTTGAGAAATAAAATAATAAATTAATGTTTTATATAAAAATGTTTTTCCCGAACCACCAGGGCTATCTATAAAATACATCTTATGAGTTTGTTCGCATACAATTTTGAAAATATTTCTTTGATCATCATTTAATTGAACATACATTTTTTCAAACATAAATTTGCAATATACGATTTCTTCACTATTATCAATGTTATGGAAATCGATTTTGTTTGGCATAGGCAAACCATATGATTCACATGATTTATCCTCAGTTTCAAATATTTTATTAATATCTAAAAGTGCAAGATTTTCTTTGTTTTCAGTAAAATCTTCTGTAAAACTATTTTTGTATTTGTTCCATATATCATCACCTTGAATATTTATTTTCTGAAAGTAAAAACCACGCATAAAACTGTCTTAACTGAATTGGTAACATAACAGTGCTTGCTTTTTCGAAAATATCCATTATTTGAGAATCATGTTCTAACAAACCCATTGAAATAGCAGTGTCTTTATATGTACTGTAATTTATGTTTTCGTGGGTTTTCAAATCTTTAAATAAGGTTGCACCTTTCATTTTATTTAATATTAATTTTAAACAAAATCTTTCGTGATCTTTAGGTGAAACTACATTTAATCTACCAATTGTAATATTTTTCTTTACATGTTTTCTTTTCTGCCATATTTTTTTTTGTCTTATTAAATATATAATGATCTGGAATATTTACGTACTTTAAAGATTTTGCAAAATTATCGATTTTATTTAATTCAAACCAAGCTGTTAATGGTGTTTGCCAACGGTTGATTGCACTTTTAATTTTACTCATTTCAAATATCTTATGATTTTTGTATTTTTCATGTATAGGCATATTTTCAACTTTATGACTTCTTATACAAATTGGACATTTTTGAAATCGCCAAGCTGCTTCCATTGGACTAAGATATCTACCATCAAGATAATTTGTAATTTCGTCAAGTTTTTCTTGATTACAATCATCATTTTTGACATTTTTGAATTTTGATAAATGCTCTATCACTACCTTTGTAAATATTCTTATATATATATATATATATATATATTATACTCTGAATAGATGCACAAAATTCAACATTTATGTGGCATTTGTATTTCATTAACAAAAATGTATTATATGGTACAACCATTGAATTATCAACTGGAATTTCTTCCTAATTTTTAGTTCTATAAATATGATTTTCAGAACTATTGTCTGTTCTTTTATATTGAGGATAACCATCTTGTTTTATTATTGTTACCTTAGCAAAAGGTTTTGGGAAATCGTTTATTGCATTCATGCTTAGGATTCTTAAGACATGGACTTGTCTCATTGTTACGGTTATGAATAAATCTGGTCTACCACATTTTCTCATTATAGCCATTGCATCCTGATAATGTTGTTGCATATATCTAGGACCTTCGATGTATGTTGATGGTAGTATATAGAGATTTCCAATTTTTTCTTTTTCTCAAAATTATTAAAAATATTTGAAGCACTATTGACAACTGCATCTAATAAACCTTGATAACATTCTATCCTTAATTGTTTTTGGTTATTTCTTAAAAAGTTTAAGCGATTGTTTTCTATCATTGCATAACTGTGTATGAAAAATTGTTGTGTTAGTCTTCCTGCATACAATAAAGGACAAAAAAATTTTTCATTTGGTCTATAGGCAAGTCTATATGAATAATATTGCAAAAGTGTAAGATTTTCTTTGACACGATCATGATGATTTTTAAAGTAATTAGTACTCCATCCTAAATCACCTAGCGAAAACATTATTGAAAAAACCATTGGATCGACGAATTGTGATAATTTATTCAAATACCGTAGTGGAAATGGATTGTGTGTGTCAAAGTGTGCCATAGTGTGCCAAAGTGTGCCAAAATGTTCAAATTCGGAAATTTGCTGCACTTTGGCACACTTTGGCACACTTTGGCACACTTCGGTACAGTGAGATATATCCCGACGCCCACGCGCCAAAACATTGCTACTGCACGATTCCGTCATATCGACGACACGCGTGGAGCTTGAACTCTCGCAGGAACCCCGCCCCGATAACATGATGTCAGCCGAATGACGGCACTGAGACTGCACGGAATGGGCCGCGCGTGACGTCCAGGTACCCCTGCTCCGGGACACGAAAATGACGGCATTGTGCTGAGCACAATGACAGCACGCGGTGCAAGCATCGTGCCGGCACTTAAATTAAGCGAAAAAACAAAAAAATTAAAACCCTAACGAGGATCGAACCCTGAACCTTTCAGTTAGCAGGCAGGCACTTTACCACTCGACCACGAACACTTGTTACAAGTCATAGCTAATTGTGTCCTTATGTATTGCGAGCAGCTGTTGATGTTAATAAAGTTGCAAGTTATTGTAATAAACAATCACCAAAATTATTATTAACGCGTTTAACAACATTGATATTCGCCGCTTATTTCGTGTAAGTCGCGAAACTGGCAGGCTGCTATAAATTCGGTAGTCGTGAAAGAATAGCCATAATAATATAATTAATAAAAATTGGCAAGGAACAAAGTCCGGTGGATAAATAATAGCTCAAATTAAAAAAATCAACAGCCTTAAAATATCATACATTGAAAAGCCTTATTTCGTGAATTGTGCAGCTGAAAAATTTCTAAGTTTCGCAGCCAACAAAGGCAGCATTCTGCGGGAATTTCGTTCCGACAGAATGCTGTCATGGCAAGAAGCACTCCCAGCAGGCATTCTGCTAGCACTCTGAGAGCGCCAAATGTTAATAAATTTTGAACACGGGTCGACGGCACAATGCCGTCAGGTAGCTCCTCAAAATGTCTTCATAATGCTGCCATGAGTGCCAAAACGGCGTGACCGCAAAATGCCGACATTTTGCCTTCGTTCGTGCCGGTGTCATACAGTCGGCACTCATGAACGTCATTCTGACAAAGTTTCGTGCCGTCGCAATGTGAGCACGCGTGCTGGCACGCTGTGCCGCCAAAATGTCAACATTATGACTTCCCGAATGGCAGGAAAAAAAAATTGTTGAAAATTCCAACGAAAGATGTCTTGGGGACATCACAATGACGGCACGAGCGGCCAGCATGCGTGACCCCAAAATGCCAGGCATGCGATGTTATCGGGGCGATAACATGATGTCGGCCGAATGACGGCACCGAGACTGCTCGGAATGGACCACGCGTGACGTCCAGGTACCCCTGCTCCGGGACACGGAAATGACGGCATTGTGCTCAGCACAATGCTGGCACTTAAATTAAGAACAAAGAAAAAGTTATACCCGAGCGGGGATCGAACCCTGAACCTTTCGGTTAGCAGGCTGGCACTTTACCACTCGACCACGAACACTTGTTACAAGTCATAGCTAATTGTGTCCTTATGTACTGCGAGCAGCTGTTGATGTTAATAAAGTTGCAAGTAATCGTAATAAACAATAACCAGAATTATTATCAACGCGATAACAACATCGATATTCGCCGCTTATTTCGTGCATAGGCACAAAACCGGCAGGCTGCTATAAATTCGTTGGTTACCCCGATAACATCGCGTGCCGGGCATTTTGGGGTCTAGCATGCTGGCCGCTCGTGCCGTCATTGTGACGTCCCCAAGACATCTTTCGTTGGAATTTTCAACAATTTTTTTTTCCTGCCATTCGGGAAGTCGTAATGTTGACATTTTGGCGGCACAGCGTGCCAGCACGCGTGCTCACATTGCGACGGCACGAAACTTTGTCAGAATGACGTTCATGAGTGCCGACTGTATGACACCGGCACGAACGAAGGCAAAATGTCGGCATTTTGCGGTCACGCCGTTTTGGTACTCATGGCAGCATTATGAAGACATTTTGAGGAGCTACCTGACGGCATTGTGCCGTCGACCCGTGTTCAAAATTTATTAACATTTGGCGCTCTCAGAGTGCTAGCAGAATGCTTGCTGGGAGTGCTGCTCGCCATGACAGCATTCTGTCGGAACGAAATTCCCGCAGAATGCTGGCTTTGTTGGCTGCGAAACTTAGAAATTTTTCAGCTGCACAATTCACGAAATAAGGCTTTTCAATGTATGATATTTTAAGGCTGTTGATTTTTTTAATTTGAGCTATTATTTATCCACCGGACTTTGTTCCTTGCCAATTTTTATTAATTATATTATTATGGCTATTCTTTCACGACTACCGAATTTATAGCAGCCTGCCGGTTTCGTGCCTATGCACGAAATAAGCGGCGAATATCGATGTTGTTATCGCGTTGATAATAATTCTGGTTATTGTTTATTACGATTACTTGCAACTTTATTAACATCAACAGCTGCTCGCAGTACATAAGGACACAATTAGCTATGACTTGTAACAAGTGTTCGTGGTCGAGTGGTAAAGTGCCAGCCTGCTAGTCGAAAGGTTCAGGGTTCGATACCCGCTCGGGTATAATTTCTTTCTTTTTTCTTAATTTAAGTGCCGGCACGATGCTGGCACCGCGTGCCAGCATTGTGCTGAGCACAATGCCGTCATTTCCGTGTCCCGGAGCAGGAGTACCTGGACGTCACGCGTGGCCCATTCCGTGCAGTCTCAGTGCCATCATTCGGCCGACATCATGTTATCGGGGTGGGACTTCAAGCTCCACGCGTGCCGTCGATATGACGGCATCATGCAGTAGCAATGTTTTGACGCGCGGGCGTCGGATATATATCACTGTACCGAAGTGTGCCTCAGAAAATAAATATTCAAGGTGATGATATATGGAACAAATACAAAAATAGTTTTACAGAATCCTACGTTTCTATACACATACATGTAGCTCTTTATTCCCAACTCACCGGGGATAAAGTACTAACTTTATGCTGGGGTGTGTTAAAAAATGTTATCTTTTATAATATTCGATCTGATCTATTTTTTATAATAATGAACTGACTGGGCTTAAAAAACAGAATAAAAATTTTACCATTTGATATTATTAATTTTAATTATTTTGCTGAAGGAACAATTTTCTTAACAAAATACTATGTCATTTACTAGAACGAGGGGTATAGAAGAAGTGTATCGCACATAAGCAGATGGGTGGGAAAATTCGTAAAATTCGCAAGGGAGGGACTTTAACGACGTGCAACGACACCCGTCTAAGAGGAAGCAAAAGTTTTGAGAAAAATAGTTTTTACATTTTAGCTCTTTACTTGAGAAACGCTGGACGAAATCGTTTAAAATTTTAGCAGCATATAGCTTTTTTTATAGTTAATCACCAAATAAAATTTTAAAGCATTTGACTTCATTGTTTTAGATATATAAGGAATCAGAAAATTAAAAAAAAAAATGCAAACCTCAATATCTTAAGAACCATAGGGGTTTGAAAGCTATGCAATGAACTTAGCCAAAATAAAATATTTACTTTACTCTATAATCTCAAGTGCAATAAGGACTTTTTACGTCCATAATCAAGGCACAAAACAAAATAATTTTTATAAGTTTTCGATTTATGACTGAAAAAATAAGTGTTCAGATCACTTGAAATTTTAATGGGATATAGTTTGACACGTGACACGTTGACATAATTTATTTTGTGACGTAATGACGTTCAGTTTTAGAGATATAAATTAAAAAAAATCATCTTTGTTATTTTATCTGCCGAACAAAGCGATCGATCCCGAGCACCAAACAAGAAAAAATAGGTGATTTTATTCTCTTTTAAATGCATTATAGCTAAATTGTTTGTAACAATGAGATGATTGAAAAAAACGCAAAATAGTGTTTTTCAGAAATCAAATAATGTCCATAAAAAAAGTTGAGAAAATAAAAAATAACTGTTTTTCCCGAATTTAGAATCAAAAAATAGTTATGCATGTCAAATTTTATTGATATTGATGGAGAAGTTCCGGAAATACTACGGTATACATACACACACACACAAGAACATTTTCTAAAAACACTTGATTTGAACTTCTGACTCACCAAAAAGTATTTTTTAGAAGTTTTGACGACACTCAAAATTTTACTATTACAAAGTTTCCTCTAGGAGGAAGCAAAAATAACAATTCTGGTAGTAACTAAATGCAAATAAGACAAGGGAAAATCGCAGTCAGTCGCAGCCGACAAAAATTTGACCTAGGCGACCGTCATAAACTTTTTTGAAGGGATCTGTTACAGCCGTTTACTGCCCCGAGCAAGGTGCTGTCTTGAAAGTTCTACGCTGATAAAGTAATATCCGTGAGCAGCAGAGTGCTCTAAAGATAGCAAAAATTGGGATTTTTAACACCATAACTTTGTTGAAAATAAATATTTTAATATAATAATCACGCGATTGATGTTCTAAGTGAAGACTATGTGTACCCAAACAATTTTTAACTTTGAGAAATATTATCATGCTCAAAATTTTCTCAATAATTAGAAGCAGTTTTTTAACATAGGTTTCCCATTTAAAAACTTTGTGAGCTTACAGAGACTAGAAAAATAACGTTATACGACATGCAGTCAGACGATAAATAGAACTCTTTCAAGATAGAGCGAACAAAACTTTTAAGTAGGATAATATGAATTTTAATTGAGGTTTGTGAACACCTAGACATTGGCTACTAGAATCCAGGGTAACGTACTGAACACTGTAAAGTGCACCGCCTAGACTTCATTTTTTGTACGCCGAACACTTGGACATCGTGTACAAAAGTCCTGGTTAAGGTACTCATCAAATGACGTATCTATACATTGAAAGTTGAATAGCATATAATTACCAAGACTAATTTTTTTCTCTTTAAAACACCTTGACGTTTTTTTTGCAGAGCTCCATGTGATCTGAGAATTTTTTGGGGAAGAACTCACGTAAGCATCAAATGTTTTGTACCATTGATAAGAAAAATTGAATTAAATAGGTATATTTAACATTTTTTATACTATAAGAACATATATTGAAAAAGAATAGTTTTTCGTGAAATAAAGGGTAATATAGACTAAAACAAATAAATGTCATATACGGTAGATTAATTTAAGCAATAACAGATTGAAAATAAACAAATTTTGTTTCTAGCTAAAGAGTTCTTACATTTATTGATATTTTTGCAAATAAAATCATTGAATTTAGTGGTGTTTTTTTTTTATCAATACGGGTCTCTCATCGTTATTACAGATTTATATCTTTAAATTGTAAAATTTAACGAAAAGACAGTATAAGCTACTATTTCTATAATATATTGTAAATTTCTCTACGTAAATAGTATATTCTTACATGACAGTTCTTTATAAAAGAGAAAATATATATACCGTCAACTTTTGCACTCTATACGGAAAAAATGGTCGGTAACAGTAACAAAGCGCTTCGCAAAATACGCACCAACTATATTTTTAGTTAATTTTACTAAGTAATTTGTAAGTATAATAAAAAAATTGGTAAGTTAGCTGCTTTTTGGTAACATTTATCAAGTTCTTAGTAAGGTTAACCAAAAATATAGTTGGTGCGTATTTCACCAAGCGCTTTGTTACTGTTGCCTACCGTTTTTTCCGTGTAGGTATATTAAAAATTTATATTAAATTGTATATAATACTCCAAGTACTCAAAACGCATATAGTATTTTAATGCATAATTTAATTAATTTATACATTTTCACAATGAAAAAAAATTTGTATCACTCTACGAAATTAAAACATGATAATATATTTACCATTTCCTTTCTTGTTGCTAGTAACTCGTGCACCTTCTTTTTCACACACGCTTATTATTAATTGAAAAAAACATATTTTAATAGCGTTCATTAATAACTTCATGTTGCCGTGAATTTCAGCTTAGGTTTGCTAAAATATTTAGTATCTTATTCGCGCTCTACGTTTGAGAGACAACACTTTTAAATGAATGCACTGAACACTAACCATAAAGATGCAAAAATATTAACTAATTGAATTTTTAATGAATCTGAGCAAGAAACCGAAGCCAAATTATTATAGCTGTAAATTTAGTATAGACGTTCAATAAATATTTTGAAGCCATTCTTTTTATTTACTACGATATTTGAGATACATTATGTCTGCTCGCACTGATACTAGTCTCGTAATAACTGATCACTCTAAACACGCACTTCAGTAAGATGTGTAGCATACGTATTTAATACTTATTGCTCCACCTTCGCAGATCACTATTGGTTCCTGGTCCGGTTTCATATCCAATAGTACATTCTCGCCTCCTTTCCAGATGCCTCCGTTGCAAGAGCAGTTGGTCAAAGAATAGTATGAGACATGTGGCATACCTAAAGTATGCCGTTACTCTCTTTCCCTTTTACCCATTCTCCTTCTCAGTTACTTTCTCTTACCCCCCCCTCCCTCGACCCGCACGTACCTGTCTGTTTTACTTTTTGCATAAATGAAAATTTCACTATAAATTTTGATTGAAAATATATATTTTATCTTGAATCACAAATTTTCCTTATTCCTATAAATAAAATGAGTTAGGAAATGACTCTTTTGGTGTTGCAAGCAAAATTTATTCAAAAGATTGTCTTTGAAGTCTAGGCCAAAATAACTGCTTTTTGTCTGAGTAGAGACTGTAAGCAGATCTAGCCTTTACAAAAAGTACTTTCTTATAAATACAACCACCATTACTTTAAAAAAATTCAACTATACACTTTTACTATTAATATTACAAGTTCAGATGAATATGAATAATGTTAGCAAATTTGAAGCCAAGAAAGAGTATCTCTGCAGAAAAAATTGTAAAAGTACACATGAATCTGATAAAATAAAACGCTTAAGTTTTTATCCATTGCGAGGCACCTCTGAAAAACTTTAAAAAGAAAATTAAATTGTTTAAACTTTAAACAAGAAAATAGAAAAATGGGTGTTGAGATAAGTATTAAACGAAAAAAAAACACTTTTATTTCATTGCACATTAATTCCTTTCTATATGTATATGATACCGAGTGACGATTTAAGAATTAACGATTTCTTTAATTGTTATTTAAGAAATCGTTCATTCTTAAATTGTCACTCGATATATATCGTTGAATTATAAAATGTATCTTTGCATTTTGTACATTTATACATATATGTACTTATCTCTTGAGCAGTAAATTATAGTAATTTTCTTTTGCGAGAGTTTGGTTACGGCTAATGTTCATACGCGCACTGGTAAGCTCCGAAAATAAGTTTTATTACTTTTAGGCTAGGTTTTATGTTTACGCCCGGTATGACGCACTCTCTGCTGCGTTAGCCTTCTTTGAGTTAAATAAACACTGATCCACGTTCATTTACGATGCAACAAATAGAAGGTTTTTGGCTTAGACTTAGAAGGTTTTTGGCAACTTCTAGCCTAAAAATCTGGTCCTGTTTCATTCATGTATAAATAAACCTACTACAGTATACGGCCTTGCTAAACAATTTGTTGCTGATACTTATACTCGAGGTAACTAGTATACTGCTTCTAGAGGCTATGAGAATATAGAAAGCTTACTTACAGCAATTCGACAAATTTGGACATTTTAACAATATAAGATTCTTTAAATAATAACTTATACATAAGATAACAAACACTTAACCTCAATAATCTAGAATAGAATCGTTTTTTTGACCTAAAATTAGGGACAAAAGTAGTCGTTTACCGACCAGCGGGAGAAAAAATGCAGCAAATTCATTGGCAAATCTTCTAAACTCGCGTAAAATTCAATAAGTGCAGTTTAAAACGCGAAAATCAGTACATGCGTTACAAAAAATATGGTGTCAACCAATGGCTAAGCGGGCTTTTTGGCCTCGTATGGTTGCAGTACTCGTCTGCGGCTCGTAAACTTGCCTTGACTCGTACTGCAAACTCCACACTCGGCCTAAAAAAGCTCACTTTACGCCCTTGGTACACAATATACTATTCTGTCCTAAATATTTTGCTAAAAGAGCAATTTTTGAGCAAAATATCATAATAATTAGAAAAATCTCATGTAAATCTGTATGGTACGACACTCATACATAAACATTAGCAAAATATCAAACAAGAAAACGATGCAGATAATAAAATACATATAGGTTAACAAGTTAATTCAAAGTATGAAGGAGTCTCGGTGCTTTGCGACATCACAATGAAAAAAAAAAAAATATATATATATATATATATATATATAAACTTATACTAGCTATCGGGGTGGTACCGCGCCTCTTGATTCTATTAAAAGAAAGTTGATGAAAAGCCTGTTACGCCTTTTTTAACTATACTATACTTGAAACGATCCATTTTGAACAATGAACTCTATTATTTATTTAATCTCGGCTGTACTTTAAAATATTTCTCCGTGCAACTCTTCATATTATATCCCTGTTGAAAATATATACCTGGATATCCAGGTGGATTTTCCATATGGATAATCTATATGGATTCCATATGGATATCCGCAGGGATATCTATCTAGTTTTTTCAAAAGTCAAGAAAATCAAAATTTTTTTTTGCGCCTGTTATGTATAGTTCATCTAACCAATAATGGTAGTACCATTCAGATGATAACACCAAAACTGGGGTTGTGAGCTCCAAAATCTTTAATTTTGTAGCATTACAAAAAATTTTAATTTCTATAAAATAATTAAAAAGTGAAAATTTTGGAGCTCACAACCCCAGTTTTGGTGTTATCATCTGGATGGTACTTCCATTAATGGTTAGATGAACTATACATAGCAGGCGCATAAAACATCTTTAATTGTCTTGACTTTCTAAAAAACTAGATGGATATCCATGCGTATATCCATATGGAATATCCACATGGAATCTAAATAAATCCATATGGAATCCACATGAATCCATATAGATTATCCATATGGAAAATCTACCTGGATATCCAGGTATATATTTTCAACAGGGATTGCATTTTTTATTCAATGAACGTGAAAAAAAAACTAAAAAAAACAAAAGCTTGTGTATTATGAGTATATATTTTGAGTAAAACTACTTTTTACGCACTGAATATGATTATATGTGCAAATGACTGAATCTGCAAAATATATATTATTTCATTCTAGAGGAAGCTTTATAATAGTAATTTTTAAAGTTTGTTTAAGAACATATTAGTAATTGATTTTGTGGTATAAGGAAGCAAAATACATGGTTTTTGAAAAATATCTGTGCAGATGTATGTGCACAGATATTTTTTGCACAGCCTTCAAGATGTGTGTGTGTGCGCGTGTGATAGTAAACGCATAGATATCATCTTCTATTAAATGAATTTTAATGTAGAATAGTAGAAATAATTTGCTGTGCCACATCATACCAAAACTGTGCCAAATCGTGCCATACTGAGTCATACTATGATCAATATATGTATATCAATTTAAACATTTGGTAATAGCTTGGCAAAGTATGGCACAGTGTAACACGGTGTAGCATGGTATGGCGCAGTATGTTCTTTACAAATATATCGTGCAGGATTAATTAAAAATAAAAATAATAGATCTGAGGTTTGATCGAACCGGGGTCTCCAGCGTGCTAGTCAAACACCTAACTCCCTGAGCTAATTTCTTATATATTCATTTAGATATATTTTGCTTCCTCCTAAAGGAAGCTTTGTAATAGTAAAATTTTGAGTTTCCTTAAAACTTCTAGAAAATACTTTTTGATGTGTTAGAAGTTTAAATCAAGTGTTTTTACAAAATGTACGTATGGATGTGTGTGTTTATGTATACCGTAATATTTCTGCAACTACTCCGTCAATATCAATAAAATTTGAAATGCTTATATATTTTTGGATTCTAAATTCAGGAAAAACAGTTATTTTTTATTATCTCAACTATATTTTTTTTATGGCCATTTTTTGATTTTTGAAAAACACTATTTTGCGTTTATTTCAATCATCTCATTGTTACAAACAATTTAGCTATAATGCATTTAAAAGAGAATAAAATCACCTACTTTTTCTTGTTTGGTGCTCAGGATCGACCGCTTTGTTCGGCAGATAAAATAACAAAGATGATTTTTTTTTTAATTTATATCTCTAAAACTGAACGTCATTACGTCACAAAATAAATTATGTCAACGTGTCACGTGTCAAACTATATCCCATTAAAATTTCAAGTTATTTGATTACTTATTTTTTTCAGTGACAAATCGAAAACTGAAAAAATGAGTTTTTTTGTGCCTTGATTACGGACGCAAAAAGGCCTTATTGCACTTGAGATTTCGGGAAAAAGTAGATATTTTATGTGTTTTGGCTAAGTTCATTGCACAGCTTTTAAACCTCTATGGTTCGTAAGATATCAAGGATTCAAATTTTTGGAAAATTTTTTAATTATTCATATCTCAAACAATGTAGTCAAATGCTTAAAAATTTTATTTGGTGATTCACCATAAAAAAAGCTATCTGCTGCTGAAATTTCAAACGATTTCATCGAGCAGTTTTAAACCAAAGAGCTAAAATGTAAAAAATCGTTTTCTCGAAAATTGCGCGAGCGACCTATCTAATGAATAGCATGTTGTTTTCATGGTTAGGTTGGTTAGGAACACATTTAAACATACGTGAATTTCTGTAAAAAAATTGACGACAGTGTTCATGTTCTATAATAAAAAACCGAGGAGTCTGCAAACTTTTGGACAATAAACCATCCAAAACTTATATAAAATTATGTATCAAAAACCGCCTCATACATTAGCAAACAGATAGATATATTAAAACAATATTTTATTTATTAGACCTATAAGTTTAGTTGGAGGAAGCTACGTGCCAGTGAATTGGCAGCGGTTTTTTGTTTTAACAAGCACCTAATATAAAATATTAATTGAATAAAATATTCTTAATCTCATAAACTATTTATTTGTTACGAACGGAGAGGAGACATAGTCAAAAGCGAAAAAGTAGACGACAGGACTTTAACTCGCGGACCTGAGAGCCAGAGGCCTGTGGTCTAACCACTGAGCTAACGTCTACGATGCATTCAAAGCGCATGCATCGCAGTATGACTTAGCTGCTCGACTCTTATCGCTGACTCGTCTCGCGGCTCGCGTTGCAGACGTGTGCGTCTGTGACACCACCCCCCTTTAAGGCGAAGCAGTCCTTGGCTTCAATGACAACCGTATTATCGACGGGCAGATTTTACTATGGCGATTCGTCGTGTATCACGAGATCGCAATCTGCATTACACCACACCAGAGGCCATTTTTAGAGCATGGTCTCTTCTGGACATGAATGCAACTAATTCATAGCTCTTCCAATGGGCAAAGCCAAGTAGAGGAGTGTGATGGTAAGGTAGGAATTGTCGTGGGTTCGAGAAGAGATCTGTTTTAGCTGGGTTCTAAACTGGTGATCTTCCCTGTAAGGGATGCCAGAAGCCTGTGCTCTGACCACTCAGCTAACGTCTACGATGCTTCCGAAGCGCATGCATCGCAGTACGACTCAGCTGCTCGACTCTTTTCGATGCTTTGTCTCGCTGCTCGCGTTGCAGACGTGTTCGTCTGTGACAAATTGTTGATATTTATGCAAAGTAAATATGTGTAAAACGTATAATATTTAAGACGTATACGAGAGCTTATATCAGCTACTTGTCATAAATATGAAAGAGCCTCAGTATGGAACACTGTGCAAAACTATGCAAAACTCTATTAAAAATTAAAAAAAAACGCGAAAACAATATTTTTATTTTGAAAAATTAGAATTGTGCCATACTGTGCCAGACTGTGTCAGACTATGCCAATCTGTAACAGTCCGAGCCAAGCTATTGCCAAATGTTTGAATTGATATATGAGTAGCACAGTGTGCACACATGGCACAGCTTAACACAGTGTGGCACAATTTCCATTTCAACTAGGGGTGCACTAGGTTTAGACTGAAGCCAAAAAATAATTAGTAAGTGTTTGTATGGAACAAAAATCAATTTTTTCTAAGTCGAAAATTCCGAAAAGCTTTTTTTTAAAGTCGGAGTATTGAACTTCGTTCATTTTTAAATTTCCCTTACAAAAGAATGATTGCGTTAATATATCCAATGTATCGAAATGTAAAACGTTTTCAAGTTATAATAGGCTTGCCCCAAGTTGTAAAAACAATAATTCTGTTATCAAGATATAAATAATAACGCAATTAGTTGTATTTTAAATAATCGAATCGAGTGAAAACATCAAGAGTGTACATCGCGCCTGCGTAGTGATGCTTTGAGCCAGACAGCAGCTTCGCAATACATAACCTTAAAATGGCATAATCCCACTTAAAAGTTTCGCTTTCTATATCTCCGGCTTAATATTATACATCATCTGATTGGTTAATTGAAAAAAGGCACGTTTGCATGCATGAGCTCCTAACGTCGAAAACCAATAGACGAAATGATGAAAGTTGCTAGTAATAAAAACATTCAACTCTCTTCGCTTGAGCAGTAAATGCGCCCTCTGGATAAATATTCTCATTCAGGCAGTAAACTCATCCGCGGGAAAAATCATTTACTTTTGCCCCTTGTTGCATAATAGTAAATTATGTAACAAGAGGCGAAAGTAGCAGATTTTTCCCGTAAGTGGGTTTACTGCCCAAGCTAGGAAAAAATATTCTCACGGGGGCAGTAATTAGCCAAGGGAAAATTTACTTTCGTCCCGTGTTGCATATCTATCTATCTACATAATATTAAAATTCTTTATTTTGGAAAAAGATGCCATCTGTGAGCATCCCTATATTTCGAGAAAATATTCTGCGAAAATTATGTTTTTAACATTGACTATTATCTTTGCATATGATCACATAGATTCATAACAAAAAATGTAATTTTTTCAAACATTAACAATAAACATTAGCAAAGTAGCGTACGTACGTACAAACATACATATCTCTTATTTAACACAGAAGAATATAATTTTTTTTTATACACTAATAGTGCAAGTTTAGATGTATAGAAATGCTAAATAAAAATTCTTAGGTGTGGTCCAAATCAGACGAGGCTAGGGATAATCCTGAGAAATATTCAAGCGATATGATATACAACTGGTATTTTTCGGCATATTTGATTTATATTCTCATCCTCGTAGACGATATCCCGTCTATCAGGGAGTCATCCTGGCACCTGGACATCGTCTACGAAAATACGGTTTTTTTCGGCATAATTGATTTTTATATGGTTCTCTTCTTCATAAACAATGTCCCGTCGATCAGAGAGTCATCCTTGCACCTGGTCTATGGTCATATTATTTGATTATATTAAAAGATAAATGACAAAGTATATTGATAAATATCATGTTATTTCAAAAGTTTATTTTAAAGTGCAATTTAGAAATGCAAAACACATAATATAATACGAACATTAATACAAAAGTTTTAGAGGATTATTGTTCAAAATGTATAATAATTTGTAATATTACTGCATTATAAGCAAGAAATAATTGCTTTTTGTGTTTGACAGATTTGAGACTGTCGTTATTATCAGATATAAATGTTCCAATAAAACTCACACATACATAACATCAGATGACATTTTTTTATTATATATATTTTTTAATCAGAAAATTAAATTTCATAAATATATACTTTTTATCATTGGTTTCAAATATTGATTTTAATCATTTCTTATATGTATTGATCGTTATGATTATTTTTAATCAATGATTTAAATTATCTGTCATTTTACAAATTGTATTGAAATTTTTGAATTGTAACAAAATTTCTTGTTTTTTTTTGTAATTGCAATCCAAATATATTATATACAGGTTGACTAAACCGATATAAAAAATATTTCCTTATTATTTTATTACACTATGTATTGCAATGCTAAAACATTATATAAACATATTTAATATCACAAAATATGTAGTTTGTATTTTTTTTAAAAATGCTCCATAATGACATTATAAACAATATATGTAATACGCGACCCAAGCGAGCGTTTTTTACTAGTAGTATTTTATTTCAGTTTTAATCGAAAGGCCACTATTTGTGCCTATAAAGTAGGGTCAAAAATTTTTTAAATTTAAAAAATTTGTCAAAATTGAAAAAAATTTGAATTTTTTTCTCGCGAATTTTTTTCTTTTTTCTGCAAATTTCTCATTTTTCCGCAAATTTTTATTCGTCCTGCTAAATTCTTACTTTTTCCGCAAATTTCTTATTTTTATAAATTTTATTTGCAGGAAAAATATGCTACTTCCACCCCGCGTTTCAGGCACAAAAAGTGGCAATTTTGGTCGAGTGTGAAACAAAACTTTTTTTGGCCGCTAAATTTTGTTGACCTATTTAAGGGGCAAAAAAGTTTTTTTCAAAACGTAGACATGAATTGGACCTAATTTTATACCAGAAAGTAGTGTCGAAAATCGTTCATTCCAAGTCTGTGTAAAAAAGTTCGAACTCCAGCTTGGAAAAATGACCATATTCCCGCAAGGGCAAAAACAGGTAATTTTTTCCCGCTGTAAGCCTTTGGCGCCCTTGATTCCGACTTGCGCTGAACACCCCACCCTCGCTTGAAATAGCCTATTTTTCCCCTTGATGCACAATGTACTATTTTTGCTCGCTAAAATAACTTTTTTGGCTGCCGATCAAAAAAGAGTTTTAGTTCCGATTAATAGTGGATTTTTGTAACACACGAAGGGTTTTCACGTTTTTTTACTTATTAATAAAGACGACGAAAGTAACTATTTTTAAGTGTCAGCCCTAAAAAGCTATTTTAGCAAGCAAAAAAGTTTTTTTGCCTTATTAAGTGGGCAAAAATAGTATATTGTGTACCAAGGGCGTAAAGTGGGCTATTTGAGACCAAGTGTGGAGTTTGCACGAGCCAAGGCGAGTTAGCCCGAGCCGAAGGCGAGGGCGTTTACTAGCCGCAGTCGAGTGGGAGAGAGAGAGAGAAAGAGAGAGAGAGAGAGAGAGAGAGAGAGAGAGAGAGAGAGAGAGAGAGAGAGAGAGAGAGAGAGAGAGAGAGAGAGAGAGATTAGATTAGATTAGATAGTATTTATTTGCGTACATTATGTTGTACAATAATAAGATTTAGCATTATGAGGTGAAAGTAGAATACAGTAAGTTGAGGCGTGTTTAGATTATGTATAGTGTAAAAGTGTACCGATGGTGAAAATGAATAGCGCGAGAATGAGTAGGTGTGTGCGTGTGCATGGGTGTGTATGAGTTATGTGTTTTCGAGTTGAAAGTAGTAATCTTTAGCAAGTTTTCTGAAGGTGACCGTAGATGAGGTGTTTCTGATGTGAGATGGCAGGCTATTCCATAAGTATGAGGCGCTGATATGAAACGAGTTCCTCAGCGTCTCAGTCGCGAAGGCAGGTATTTCCAGAGGTGTCACCTCGCCCCTCACAGGCCGGAGCGAGACGCGGAAGTCAAAAAAGGCCAGTACGTATGATGGTATGACCGAGTTAAACATTTTACGAAGGAAGCAGACTGTGAAGTACTTCCTGCGTCCGTCAGTGGTTAGCCACTGCAGCTCCCGCCTGTAAGGGGAGATGTGCTCATCTCTCCTTACACCATAGATGTACCGGATTCCTGTATTCACGAGCCTCTGTAGTTTTAAGTCGAGTTCCTGCGTCAAGTTACAGTATACAAGAGAACAGTAGTCGATGCTCGGAAATAGGAGTGCTTGCACGAGATGTTTGCGCAATCTGAGACTGGTACTCTTTCTAAAAAAGTAAAGCCTGTACATTAGCGAGTGAGCACGTTTACACACTTGTGTAACGTGCTCCTTCTACGAGAGTTTAGAGTCAAGCACCAGTCCCAGATTACGCACAGAGGATTCAAAGCTGACCTGGGCACCCCCGATATTAATGAAAGTGTTAGCTGTTGAGGGAAGTAGATTTATGTAGTATGGGGAGCCCAGGATAATTGCTTTGGTTTTTGTAACATTAAGTTTAAGCTTGTTTTGCGCAGCCCAGCCCATTATCCTCTCGGCATTAGCACTCATCTTGTTTGATAAAGAATCGAGCTCCTTGAGGTGGCAATGACTGTAAATTTGCAAGTCATCCGCGTAAATAAGATGGGAACCATCGGAGTCTAGACAGAAACCGATGTCGTTGATGTACAATGCAAACAGCAGGGGACCTAAGACGGAGCCCTGCGGAACGCCGATGTTAAGACGCTGCGAAGAGGAACGCTCGCTATTGTCACCAACGACGGCTTGCTCTCTCCCAGGGAGATAGGAGGCAAACCAGCGGATAACCTGCTTAGAGAAGCCGAAAGTGGATAGCTTCCTCAGGAGCCGGACATGACAAACAGTGTCAAACGCCTTGCTAAAATCAAAGAGAAGAAGGAGTCTCACTTTATTTTTGTTTATCCCGATCCTGACATCATCAGTTAGCTTAATTAGGTCAGACTGAGTGCTGTGGCCAGTGCGGAAGCCTGTTTGATATTTGTCTAGTAAGAGCCTTGATTCAAGGTATAGAGATTGAGGTATTGAGACTTGCCTGTGCACCAGCCACTCCAGGGCCTTGGAGAGAAAGCAGAGATGTGAAATCGGACGGTAGTCAGTCAGGGCTATTGATGAACTGACTTTGTTGAGTGCACGCACAAGTGACAATTTCCAGGCAGATGGTCGCAGAGTCGCTTCTCCAGCGTGCCCAGACGCTGCTCAATTTTAGAAATCCTCTCCGACATGATTTTCTGGGTCTTAAGGGCCTCCATTTCAGCATTACGTATGTCGTCCAGTGCACCGCGAATGTCCCTCAAAGCGGCCTCAATGTACGGCGTAGGTATTGTTGTTACTCCATCCGAGCGGGTTGGTGAGGGATTTCTCGACGTGTTGGCTGATGGTGGTGCTGACCTCGTCTGCGTGGTGGGTGAACATTTGCTGAACGACATGGGCTCTTACGTGTTTTTATGGTGTTAATTAATGACAGGAAATTTGGGATGCTTTAAGTTGGCGGAGGAGTGTTTCTCTTATGGGAAAATATATGGAGGATATAATATAGGGTCGTGTGTTTTTAAATAAATAAGATTGTGATTTAAGAGTAAAAAAAATGTTTATAGCAGCAGGCGACTTATTTTCTGCCTGTTTGTTATTTGGAAAATTTACAGCTTGATTTTCGTAAAATTTTACAAGTAATTTTTGTAGATTATTTGCATACAATGTTGTTAATTCTAAGTATAAAATATCAAAGTAGTATTTTAAAAAGTAAGCGTCTTTGGAGGCGTCAAACTGCTCTTAAACATTTTGTCGTACAACTTTTGTATTATTTTCAAGGCGTAATTTGAAAATATTTTCGTTATCGGTGTCATAAAGATCTTCTTTTTTGACGAAGCATAAAAGCTCTTCTATGATGTAGTCTGTGCAGTTGTTGACTGACGATGAGATGCGTTCTAAGCGTCGATAGCGTTCGCCGATACAAATGGCTGCTTTTTTTAGTCCGTGAAAAGTCCGTCTTTGTAGTATAGTTACAGGGGTGAAAAATGTATTCCCCTTGTTAGTAGGCTCTTTGAGAATGTTGTGGAAAAGAATTGATTTTACGCCGAAGGATGTAGTGAAGCGTATCTGTATTGTCATCAAGTGAGATTTTTCCGGGGTTGTTATTGATGCAACAACTTGAAAAGCATTACAATATAAATGATGAAGACAATACTGAGGATTTAGGTAGTAATACCATAACCGTAACGAATAATGTATTGCATCGGACAGCTTTACACGAAGTAATATTTGTTAACGAAGAGAAAACTTGTTCTGTAGTGCTAAAAAAGAGACGCTTTGTTAATCCGAAAATATCGTATCGCTACGGTTATAAAAAAAGTAAATTGTTTTAATAATTTTTAGCTAATCGTCGGTATTTGGCGTTTTGCGGTGCTGAAAACGCGTGTAGATGCAGCGCAAACAACTGTGCTATTCCGAACTGCAATCAGTATCCGGAGTATGAGAAGAGTCTGACGGGTCTTAAATGGCACAGCCTTCTACATAGTTTAGTACAGACAAAATATATGTTGCGCCACCGATACTATAACGAACTAATATCGACAATAAATTTGTTTAAATATAATAATAATAATATAACAATGAGCGTGTGTATAAAAGGTTTATTTAAGAAATATGTATGTACTGATTGTATGTCTTCAAAAATCTGTCGCCCTTCTTGCTCTAAATCTAAAGTGAGACTGGTTAGGGAAAACTAAGTATCGGACTTGATGCATATGATACACAAAAATGTGATAAGTTCTATAGAGTTTGGTTGTTCGAATATTCAGGGAAATTATAAAATGGCAAAAATAGATGTAAGATTTAAATGTAAAGCGCATAGACATGTTGTATAAATGTATAAAAATAATTTTTTGTATAAATAAATGTATTTTCACACAAAATTATTTTTGTGTACATTATTTCAATAACGCGTTTTTCTTATGAGAATGTGCTCGTCTTGTAGTGTTCTGTAAATTAGCTGTTATGCTGAATCTTTATTCGCAGAAGGTTAAGCATGTAGAAATTTTCTGGCTTTTTTATTGCACGGCTGCAGACTAGATCGCAGGTAAAGGGGTCGTAAGCAAGGGGCGGATAAAGCGGAGGAGGGACGAGAGTGGTGGATAGAGCTCAAGAGCGTATAAATGCCAAAACTCAATAGGCCCAGATACACACTTGTCAGCAAACTGTCGTAGCAGCAGCTTCATCAGTTCCGCCAATAGTACTACCAAAACCAGCAGTAGTATCTAGTCAAATGTCCTGCTAACACCTCCAACAGCATCGTAACGCTTGCAGCAGTAGTTGACATAGTAGGAGGATAAACTATAAAGTATTTATTCTAAATCAAATTTTTTTTTAAATTTCAAATATTAGCTGTCTGAATTTTTTTTCTGGTTTTAGCCGAAAAAATGTGTGCAACGGATTCCACGCCCGAGGCTATACTCAATGTTGATAGCATGCTGCTTAAGCAAGCTTCGTATCAGGCGGCGAACTAGAGGGCGTACACTCCAGCGATCTCGCTACCTTCTGTTTGGGATGAAGAGTGGATAGATTTGGAGGAGTATGGACGAAATTACTATTCATACCGTCCGCAGAACCAGCCCAATTACCAAGTTGGTTTGGAGGATACTGAGGACGGGAGAGATTAGATTAGATTAGATTATTTATTTGCTGTACAATGTGTGTAGGTGTGCTTGAAGGCGCGTGTGTGTGTGTGTGTGTTTGTAGTTTTGTTTAATGATGGTGATGTATGAGACTGTATGAGAGGTAAGTGCTTGGTTTGCTATGAGGGTGATTACGAATTACGAATTTTCAAGGCTACAAAAGTATTTTTTAGCCTCGCTTTTGAAATGATTGATGGGTATGATATCTCATAATCGTGAGGGTAATGAATTCCAAAGGAATGCGGCGATTATGTGAAATGAATTCCTCAGCGCCTCCGACGAGAAAGGAGGTATCGCTTCACCTCTCACAGGACGGAGTGCGACGTGGAAGTCAAAGTAGGCAATTAAATAAGATGGTTTAGCATTGTTAAAGAGCTTTCTCAAGAAGCAGGCCGCAAAGTACTTCCTACGTCCGGCAGTGGTGAGCCATTGCAGCTCGCGCCTGTAAGGCGTTATGTGCTCGTCCCTCTTAAGACCATAGATGTAACGTATACCTGCGTTAACCAATCTTAGTAGTTTAATGTCGAGTTCTTGTGTCAAGTTGCAGTAAACCAGTGAGCAGAAGTCTATGATCGGGAACAGTAGGGCCTGGACGAGGTGTTTGCGCAGACCGAGGTTCGTGCTTTTCCTGAAAAAGTATAGTCTATATATAAGAGAGTGAGTACGCTTACACATTTGTGTTACGTGCTCTTTCCAGGTTAGTTTGGAGTCAAGCACGACCCCCAGGCTGCGCACAGAAGATTCAAAATCGACCCGGGCTACCCCTATATTGATGTAAGTGTTAGCCATTGTAGGTAGAGCATTGATATAGTAGGGCGAGCCCAGAACGATCGCCTTAGTTTTGAGGACATTGAGTTTTAGATTGTTTTGCTCAGCCCAGCACCTTATCCTCTCGGCATTAGCTCTCATTCTGTCGTAACAGGAGTCAAGCTCCTCGAGGTGGCACTGGGTGTAGATCTGCAGGTCATCCGCATAGATCAGATGTGCAATATCCACGTCCAAACAGAGGCTTATGTCATTGACGTACAGTGCAAAAAGTAGAGGGCCCAGTACGGATCCTTGAGGACTCCCGTATTGAGCGATAGGTATGAAGATAGTTGATTGTCGTCACCAATGACGGCCTGCTGTCTGCCCGTGAGATAAGATGCAATCCATCGGATGACCTGCTTAGAAAAACCGAAAGAGGTTAGCTTTCTAAGGAGCTTGGCGTGACACATAGTGTCAAACGCCTTGCTAAAATCAAAAAGAAGAAGAAGTGAGACCTTCTTTTTGTCTATTCCAAGCCTGACATCATCAGTCAGCTTTATTAAGCCGGACTGTGTGCTGTGACCGGTACGAAAACCTGTCTGTAGGTCATCAAGGAAGAGCCTAGTTTCTAGGTAATGAGAAAGCTGCCTATGTACCAGCCACTCCAGCGCCTTGGATAGAAAACATAAGAGTGAGATCGGACGATAGTCAGTGGTGGATTTTGGAGAACTGACTTTGTTGAGTGCACGCACCAGTGACCTTTTCCAGTCCCAGGGGAAGCATGACTCGCTCAAGGACAGGTTAAAGATACGACATAATATGGGCGCGAGTACTGGCATGGCCTTGGAGACAAAAACCTGTGGGATGCCATCAGTTCCCCTGGCCTGAGTGGTGAAATGCTGAACTGCGGCCAACACGAACGATTCCGTAATCTCACTGAAGCTGAAGTGGACAGGATATTCCAGACTATCAAGTGATTGCAGTTGTTCGTCGACAGAAGGGGCGAGTGGATCATTGGATATCCCGCTGAAGTATCTGTTAAGATCATCTGTTGAGAAGCGAGATGGAGTGGTTTCCTTGGAGGTGGTGATTCCAAGTTTCTCGAGTTCTCTCCAGATTTCCCCTACGTCTGTTATGTTTGATAGTCGTGAGTGATAGTAGTTCAGTTTGGCTTCCTCGACCTGTTTATGTGCGTTATTTACTGCTAGTGTATAAAGAAGTTGATCTCGAGGATGACATGTCCTGCGAAATATCATGTATAGTCTGTCCCGCTTAGTCACAAGGTCTCGAAGAGCCGAGGTGAACCACGGGTGTCGTGTGGGTCCTGGCGTTACAGTCCGTAATGGGGCGAGCTGATTGATAGCGTTCGTTAGGTTGGTGTTGAGAGTGTTGATGCATGCGTCAAGGGATGATGTGTCGATTGTAGACCAGTCACATGTGTTGAGGTAGTTGTTTAGTTTTTCAGCACTGATGCCTTTGTAATTTCTATAGGAGTATGTTCTAGGTGCTTGCCGTGGAATTTGCAAGTCGAGTGTAGCCGTAATGAGGAGAGGATGTGTTGGAGGAGCTGTCAGAGTTGACAGACAAAGACTTGACTGACTTGGCATATGCTACGTTCGGATCCTTGAGCAGGCTCTTATCGCCAGAGGTGTTTGCTTACAACCACTTCCTGTCATCATCATCTCTGCGGAGGGTGATTCTGTACAGGTATACTATTTACCTGCAACGCCAAGTCCTTCGCCGCGAGACTCGTCGCCTCTACGTTTTTGGCCTCCATTGTCGCCGACCCCGCCAACGTTCATTGGGGCTGAAGAATGAATAGATTTGAAGGACTACGTTACTATCCATACCGTCCATAGAACCAGCCCAGTTATCGGGTTGGTTTAGAGAATGCTGAGGATAGGGAGACATATGCTACGTTCGGATCCTTGAGCCGACTGTCGTCGCCAGAGGTGTTTGCTTACGGTCACTTCCTAGTGCTTCACAAGATCTCAAGAGTATTCTTGGTCTTGTCTTGTCTTGTCTTGATTTTCAAAACAATATTCAAGACAATAATGCAAACTTTCGAGACAATACCAAGACTCATGGGACCAAGAATCTTGATCTTGTCAATAATTCTTGATTTAAAAATTAGACGCGAATTTTAGAAAAGACTAGTCACTATTAAGCGTATTATTTTCATTAGTAATTAAAATATTAAAAGTAAATAATACAAGCTTCCCTAGTAGAAACGTCGCGAACCATTCGCCAACGGCTGGCCAATTTTATGAAGTTTGACCAATAGTTCCGCCAGCCATTGGCCAACAGACGCGTTTATTTCGTCACATTTTTACACTATCCACACTACACTACGAGACACTCTTTTCTCTGATGCTTCTTGCTTGTGCGCGCACGCCTGAAGACGGATCGAAACTGACCCATTGGTTTGTTTTTATCTAATCATTCATAAATCATTCGCTGTACTAAAAAGTGCTTGCTTTAACGCGTCTATAAGCCACGCCGGTAAGGTGTTGCGTCGCTACGCGTCGATTAGCCACTGCATTGCTCGTCGCCGCGCCGTGGAGTTTTAAGAGATATAGAGTTTCATTATACCGCCACGCTAGTCGTCACGTATATAACAACAAATTTTGTTTTGGCTCTAATGCTCAGCAAGAACTCGCTCGGAAGACTTATAGACAAAACTGCTGCAGAGCTTTCAGCTATCTTTGCTCAGAGTGACTTCATGGAAAGGCAGTTTTATGATCCTTCCTCGTAGAAGGAACCATAGCCCAAACCCTAGTTTATATCGTCGGTCCCTACGAAGAGTAGTGCGGTTCAGATTTGCTACGAAGACTAGTGCAGTTCAGATTTGCCGCAAAGACCAGTACATTTCAGATTTTTCCCACGTGAAAAAATGCAATCATTTTGGAGATAAACAAATAGTTATTCTGGTTAAAATTAATAAAATTGAAATATTTTTCGAGTTGCCGAACAAATTTTTAAAAATTTGGAAATTTTAAATGTTGTTATGAGATTTCATATTCTTTAGTGAAAGTATTAAAAATGATTAATTTCGGAGGCACAAACCCTCATTTTCCGCACTACCATCTGCAAATTTAAAGTATTTAAGATTATAATTATTTCGAACTAAATATTTATGTAATTAAATAACATACTAAAATTACATTAAAAAGTTTCATGAAGCTAAAGTATTTCAATATTTCTAAAAAGTCAAAGTCACATATCAAAACTACATAAAGAAATACATAATTTTAATAAATCACAAAATCACGTCAATATTTTCACCAGGGTATTAGAACATAATGTATATTTTTTCAATTTAAGGTTTATATAAATAAAATAAAACGATGTAAAAAAAGTTTGCAACCTAACGTCTGTAATTTGAAATAGCTACAAGCCATTTTTGTTCAATAGCTGATATATGATGGTCTATAATGCGGAAGAATATAATCTAAACCACATACGATTGCATGCGGCGGCAACATCGGAAAATTGTTTTCTAAAACGTGACAAATACGACGATTTTCTTTGACGATGTATTGCGTACAAACTCCACGTTCAAGTAGAGATCGCCTCTGGCTGCGATAAAAAATAAAATTAGCTTTACATTATGACGGGCGATATTAGCACGTCATAAGCTCAGCATGCCGCGAGAAGAAAGACTTGTACTAAATTCACACTGTTACAGGTACCAGCGCTGGCAAGGCGGGGAGAGCCGCTGGACGACGCGAGAGAGGCGGAGAGAGATTAGATTAGATTAGATTAGATTTATTTGACGTACAATATGTTGTACGATAAATTGTATACAGCAGCAATAGTAGTACAGCAAAAATGTGTATTGTGAAAGTATGATAATGTGAAGATGGGTCAAGCGAGAGTGTGTGAGTGTGTGCGTTTGCGTGAGTGTGTACAGGCGTGTGTGTGTGTGCGTTTGAGTGAATGTGTACAAGCGAATTCAAGTGTTTGTGTTTTCAAGCTCAAGAAAGTGCTCTTTAGCTAGTCTCTTGAAACCTGAGACAGATGTAGTGTTACGAATGTGAGATGGCAGGTTGTTCCATAGGTATGAGGCGCTGATATGAAACGAGTTCCTCAGCGTCTCCGTCGCGAATGTCGGAATATCCAGAGGTATCACCTCCCCCCTAACAGGCCGAAGTGTCACGCGGAAGTCAAAGTATGCCAGTACGTATGATGGTACGGCTGTGTTAAACATTTTTCTTAGAAAACAAACAGTGAAATACTTCCTGCATCCGGCAGTGGTTAGCCACTGCAACTCCCGCCTGTATGGGGAAATGTGCTCATCTCTTCTTACACCATAGATGTACCGAATTCCTGTATTCACGAGCCTCTAAAGTTTTAGGTCGAGTTCCTGCGAAACTAAGAGAGGGAGAGAGAGAGAAAATTCGGCGACACGCGAATGAGACGCGTGCCGCCAGATACGATCCGACCTTTGAACTGACTCCTCGCGAGACGCTCAGTACTTTCGGGAGATAGCTGTTAGGAGAGTAAAAGTTGAAGTGTGTGAGTGTGCGTGCGTATACGACATTGCGTCTCTCTACCGCATCCGGAACTGCACCGATGGGGTTCCGACCCAGCCGCCTCCGCGGGCTTGCGTCTCGCATATGTACGAGATCGCAGCATAACTGGCCTGGCCGGAACCTATTCAGCACTAGGTGCTATCCCGAAGACTCTCTTTCTCGAGAGTAACGAGGTCTACGGACCTTGATTATAGCGGAGCTGGAAACTGAGCCACTGCATCCAGTACACCGTTATATTGGGGGCGAATCGCAGCAAGAAGCGTTCCTACAAATTAAAACGCTGATAGCTTCGGCTCCAATCCTACATAGTCCATCATTCGACGAAACTTTCACGATTCAGACGGATGCTAGTGACACCGGCCTGGGTGCAGTGTTGACTCAAGTCCATGATAGCGAAGAACGCGTGTTAAGCTTTGCGAGCCGCACCCTGTCAAAAGCCGACAGAAATTACTCTGTCACTGAACGCGAATGTTTGGCTGTATTGTGGGCGATACGCAAATTTAGAGCCTATGTTGAGGGTTATCACTTCCAAGTTATTACCGACCACAGTAGTCTGAAGTGGCTGCGTAATATGCGTAACCCCAACGGTCGCTTAGCTAGGTGGGCTCTCGAATTGCAAGCCTATGATTTCGAGATTATCCATCGAAAGGGCTCATTACATTGCGTACCAGACGCCTTATCCCGAATGTACGAGGATGAAGACGAGAATACGCCCTTAGCCACACTCGGTATAGGAGGAAAATTTACAGACGACCCATGGTATACTGACATGTGTGCCAAGGTAAGGGAAAACCCAACCGATCATCCAAACTGGAAGATTTCGGAGGGCAGACTGTATCATCTACGTCCTGATCCTCTCTTAGACGATATCCTAGACGAACAGGACGAATGGAAAATGGTTTTGCCACCAGAGAAGACCGTAGAAGCGATGCGGGAATCGCACTGCGAGCCCACAGCTGGTCACTTGGGCCGCCGCAAGACTTACGAGCGAATCACACGATACTTCTACTGGAAGGGAATGTATAGAGATGTAAGTAACTTTGTTCGTACTTGCACGGTCTGCCAGCAGTGCAAGGTAGAACAAGCGTTACCCGCTGGGTTAATGGGTCAGAGAAGAGTCCCTGGACCCTGGGAAATTGTCGCCGCTGACATTATGGGTCCGTTCCCCCGGTCGACTCAAGGTTACCAATACATCCTAATACATATTATTGTTTTTTTTTAATATTTTGTTTTTGGCATTATCTGTAACTCCTTTAAATGTAATTTTTTTCAGAAGGTGCTTTGTAATAATCCAACACTAGCAAGGAATGCTCGCTTCGCTCGCGATTAACAAATTAATTGTGATGATATTTACAAATTAATTATAATGATATTTAATTATTTAACGTGTCATCATTAAATATATTATTGAATATTAGATGTACACTTGATGGTAGTTAATTCTTGTGGAACGTTTTTGAAATGCTCCAATCAGATTTCCGGATCGATAAAATCTAACCAATCAAAAGCACGATTCCAAAAACGTTCCAAGAGAATTAACCACCGTCAAGTACAAGTGAATATATTCAATACAGCCAACATTTTATAAAAGTAGTTATAGCTACTAGTACACAGGACCGGTTTTAAAATTTGCCTTGATACACAGCTGTCCTCAATGAAAGAGTATCTGAATAAAGGAAACACACTACTGACCTACAACGATTTTAAAAGTTTACTAGTAAAAATAAAACGAGCTCAAAATCCATCGAATATTATATCTGTGTACAGTAAGGACATGGAAGCATTTTCTAAATTCCTAAAAGCCATCCACGCCAACATTAAAAATAGCAGTATTAAAAGATGTACCCTGCTCCTGAAAAAAATCCAAAATAGTGATAACACTTACTCTACCACTCCCAACGTCACACCGAGCCAATCTGACGATAAATAAATTTAAGATGGAGAAATTAATTTATAAAGATTTAAATATAGCATTTTAGAACTGTTGTAATATAGTATTATAATCCTGATTAGTGTACCAAAATGGTACTCGTCGCGCCATATATTGACTGTCGACGATTTCTTGCAGTCAGACGAGCTCACGCATGCCTCGCGACTATACTCTAAACACTGACTATGCTGTATACTCTATTCTGTTTCTCTTGCCTGTAAGACTACGAGTAAAGCGGACGTACTGTTGACTATGGCTATTGCCATGTATAAATAAACTACTATTATTCATTAAACATTAACCTTAGTGTTCTCAATTTATCCACGCTTATCAACATGGTAGCAGAGCGTGGTTGGTATTTCAAACTCAGTTTTACATCAACCTTCGGGATGTAAAAATAATTTCTTCATAAATATGAGGTTAGTAAAACCACGTGGAAAAGAAGTTAACGGTTGTTGTAAATAAAGTGAATCGCACAGTGAAAAATTAAGCAATGAAATTAAAGGAGAAATTATGAAAACTGTAGCTTATTTGAAAAATCGCACAATTGCGAATACGGCAGAGAATAAAACTCCTTACGGAATATTTTTTGGTAAAAAACCGAATGTTGATCATTTAAAAATTTATGGAAGTCGAGTTTTTGTAAGAGTTCCAGAAGCATTACGAAAAAGCAAATGGGATAATAAAGCACAATTAGGCGTATTAGTAGGCTATGTCGAAAATGGATATAGAGTTTTAGTCAATGGTAGAGTAATTAATACTAAACACGTTCAAATAGTTAAAAAAAATACTCAATTAATTTATAAAATTTTAACAATTCCAAAAATTTTGAAAAATCAACAAATTTTAACAATTCCAAAACTTGAAAAATCCAAAAATTTTAACAATTCCAAAAATTAAAAAAATGTTGGTGACGAAAGTGCTCACTTTCGCCTTAAGATATATGTGTGTTTGGGTGTGTTTTGTGTACACATACACAAAGAAACACTAAAAAGGCCTTTTGCCCAGGCTTGAAAAACTCGACTTTGGCTCCACTTTTTTGTAGGCGAAAAGCACGTTTTCGATGCACGTGTTCTGAATTTTTTTTTTCACCGCTCAAGCCGGGAGAATAGTATATTGTGCAACTAGGGGCGGAAATTGGCTTTTTCTAGATAGGGTGATGTTTTAAACACAGGTGAGAGTCGAGGGAGCCATAGGTCAAAAAATTAAAATAATCTTGAATAAGTAATCTATAACAACGAGCTCGACTCGATAATCGATGACATGTATCAAAATCATATTCAAGAATGGGATCATAAGCAATTCAATTTCGCCAGATAAGAAAAAAAAAGTATTTTTGCGTCTAATACATAGACAAATCTAATTGTAAGTAAATAATTCAAGAAGTAATTACATTGATTCTATGTTAGAGGAACTGAAGATATAATTAACGAATAAACATCGTATAATTTATAGAAACAAGGAAAATCTGTACCTAGATTAAGCATCTTTTTCATAATTATATATAAAATAAAAGAGAGACTACACATGTACCCACACTTAAGAAAAAATCACAAACATCAGTACAATCACATACATACGATTTAGGATAGTTACACGTCATCGGGACGATGACGTCGCGGCCATTAGACGTGTCACGTAGGCACACTAGCGTGCATACGTGTAGCGTAGCATGGCAACAGCGAAAGGGCATCACGAGCTCGGACGAACCGAGCGGATGACACCTTACACCCGCCTTATCACTGCATACCAATGTGCAGTGGCGGGCTTAATTAGCCATGTGCGACCAGCTTGCGCCTTAGTTCTGCGAGAGCCACACAAGCCACACTCCTTTCACTCAATCAAACAATAAAGTCCACTGGGCTGGACCCTCAGACGCTGCGATCACCTAATTCCCAATTATCCCACGTAACAATAAGTTCATGAAAGATAACCATAATTTACTTCTTTTTACACATAACTTCATAATTTTCATACGATCGCTATGGCGTACTATAGGAAGTGTTTATCTCAAATCACCAGACAAAATGGTGATTTTTCCTCCGAAAGGATTGTTATTAATACACGAATCTTGTAAAAATGTATTTATTGCTTCATAAGCATGATATTTTATCCCGTATTATAATTCTAACATTTTTTAAAAACATTTCATATTTTAAATTAGGACAAATATTACATGTTGTTTGTTCGTTAATGTTTAACGGTTATTTAACTGTTTTCAAAGTACTATATAAATGTTTTAAAAAAATGTTCATGGTTTTATTAATATCGAATAGCAATCATTTCTAACGTTGATTAAGTTGTAAGAAAACATTTCTTAAGCCAACATTCACAAACGTATCAACATTTACAAGCTACATGTATTTAAAACATTTTAAAACGTTTTGTGTTATTAGGGTATATTGTGTTTATAATATTATAGTACAATAGGAATATATATATATATATATATTCGATGGGGCGATTCGACAGCTTATCGTGCGGCCGCGAAGATGCCGCACGTCACCTCCAGGAGGTTGATATCCCGGTAGGCGATAGCGAGCGGACGTTAGCCGCTGGTGCAGCGCTATCACCCGTGCGTTGGCCTGCCGAATGCTCGCTGCAAATGCGTGGTACGCCCGGAGCACCACGCTTTCCTCCGCGTATCCGTGGGTAACCAGACGGCTGAGGTAATCGGGAATTGCACAAAGAAGAAACATTCGCGTGTAAAGTTAATAGCAAGAAAATATATTGTCTGAATCTAAGTGAAATACAAATTGTTACAAATTCGAGCAGACGACACTTGCGCGCGCGGTTTCTCAGGCGAAGCCGGGCTGACAATTCGGTGGCGACGAATCTCGGCCTTCGGCGGCTTCGTCCCGGGTATTGATGGAGAACCTACTTACTCGGTCGCTGGCTGAACGCTTCATCCCTCGTCCTCATGACCGTTGACGGCACGGGAAATAATTGTGGGCTGGGGTGGATCTGGAGGCGTCCCTCCAGGCACTCAAAGCTCGGGAACACACTTGTACGCCGGTACGGAAAAACGTCTGCTATCCTCGAAATCCTAATCGCGCGACATACGAGCGCACAAGATCTAAAATCTCAGCGCTCGTTACACCCTCCTTCCAGACGCTGTGCAGTTCTCGAAACAGCTCTACAACTCGTCGCGCGACCTGCTGATGATACCGTAAATGAATGAATGGATAGGTAATGGAAATGACAAAGAACACGGGTTTCGGGGGCCTTCGAGTACTATTTATTCGCCGCAACTGTTACATCTTCTTCTCTCCCCTCACATTTTTGCTCCAAATTTCCAGGGGTGTTCCCGCCGGATGGCCTTGTGGTCCGCCTTGGAAGGGCAATATGCGGAGTTGCGTACTCCGAGGTGGCCACAGACGCAGCAGCGGCGTCCCTCCTCCCGCTTCTTCTCACGGTATGCCTGCTGTTGGCGCGCCTGGCTCTTGCCGAATTCTTCGTCCACGCGAGCACAGTTCAGTTCGCGTTCGAGTTCTCTTGCTCGCGCAGTTGCCTCCTTCTTCTTTTTCTCAAGTTATTCTCGCTTGAGGCGCATAGCCTCGAAGCGCTCGCAAGCCTCCTGCTCGCGGCGTTGTTCGTCACGACGGTGGATCTCTTGGGCTCGCCGAGTTTCCCGGATTGACGCCTGCTCCTCGCGAAGGTCGTGGATTCGCGCAGCCCATCTCGCGGCTTATGGAGGCACGGATCCGCCAGCTCGACGTATAAATTTGTCGAACCAACGGAACGCGGCCATCTCCCAACTCTCCATCTTCTCGACGTTCCACATCAGATCCTTGAGCTCTTCTTCGAGGGCGTCCCAGGCAAGGTCGGCTGATGAAGCGGTGGTCGTGCTGGAGACGAGGGTCTTGGTCGTTTGCCACGCACATCTTCATCCGACGATGGCGTTTTTACTGTACGCGCGGGGCTCTCTCCACCGTGCACACCTTCGTCCGACGATGGTGTCGCGCCCGAGCGCGTGGGGCTCTCAGCACCCCTCATGCTCTCGTCCGAGGACGATACCTCCACAGTATCCGCAGGGCACTGTTTTCCTTTGCCTTGCGCCTCTTACGTGCTGGCCACTTCGATGACGGTCTCGTTCAGCAGCCCTTCACCTTCGCTGGCGTCTTCGTCGTCATCGCTGGCGCGCGCCTCCCAGGCGCACAGCATCGGCGTAGTCCCGAAGATACTGCTGCTCCAACCGGGCCGTCCAGGTGTCAGTGGCGGTCAGGAGTCTCTGCCTGCGAGCATCGCCCGTCTGGGCGCGAAGCTCTTCGAGACGCGTCTCGTCCATTCTTCAGTGTTGGCGCTGATAGATCTTCTGATAATAGCCGTTTGGACAAAAGGGGAAAAATGATGATGAAAAAAAATGATGTGATTACGGTGATGCCCGTTATGAAGATGATGATCGATTCGCAATGCAGCACTGCGCGCGAGTTTAGTGTGGCGACACGCTCGCTTTATTATTCGCATACGATTCTTAGCGCCTCGCGGTCGCCCAGGTTTGCGTTTCTCAGGCTCCATGCCGCCGGCGGGCGCGTCACGCGGCATGGGATCATTAATGCGCTCGGTGTCTTTTGCGTGCAGATTTTGTTTCTTCGGCGGACGTCCGCGCGGGTGTCGGGGGGCTTCTACCTTCTCTCACTTCTTCTCACTCGCCTGGCGATCGGCTTCCGGTGCCGTTACAAATCGACCAGGCTCCTGCTCTATAGCACCCCCCCCCCCCCCGGCGCTAAAATCTCAACCTGGAGCTCTTGCTCGAATGCGCTCGCTTCAGGCGGGTTGCACGTCGCCTCTTCGCAGCTGTCTCGTCTTCTTCGTCATCTTCGGGTATTTTTGCTTTACACTCCTCGGAGCCGTAATACTTCTTGAGTTCTTCGGCGGCCACTAGATCTTCTATTTTACCTTCGGCATTTTCTAGTCTCAAAGTATTTGACCCGACTTGTGCGATGATGCGTCCTTTATTCCTCTCAGTACACGTTCGAGTACGCTCATATGCTCCTCGAACGTTTCCGTAGCAATTATCGCGTCATCTAGATACGCAAACGCATGTGGTTGCAGTTCGGGCGTAATAATTTTATCCATGAGGCGCTGAAATGTTTCTCCGGCCTCAGATAATCCGAATGGGAGCCGCGTGAACTGGAACAGTCCCAACCCGGGCACCGTAAACGCCGTGTATTGTTTACTCTCCTCGCTCAGTGGCATTTGGTGATACGCGCTACTGAGATCTATGGTGGATATGTAGCGCACCTGCTGCAATTTTCATAATATTGCATTCATCTGCGGTAACAGGTACGCGTCGCAGTGCGTGACTGCGTTGATTTTCCTGAAGTCGACACAAAATCGATACTTCCCGTTCGCCTTCCGCACCATTACCACTGGGCTCGAGAATGCACTATTTGATGGTTCTATAATTCCTGCTGCGAGCATAGTTCTCGCTTCATCTCTTCTAACTTCCTCGAGACCGGAAAATATTTTTGTTTTAGCGGTCTCGTATACTTCATCTCGATCGTATGCTCTATCCAGCTCGTGCAGCCGATTTCTCCGGAGTCTTGGCCAATTATCTTATCTAGCAGCGCATTAAGCGCCTCTCGCTCCTGCTCTTGTACGTCGGCCAAGCCCATCGAAGCTAATTTCGGCGATCCTCCTTTGATTGCCGCCAACTCTAAATCTACGTATTTTTGATCTTCTTTAAAATACATTCTTGAAGTCGCTGGGTCTAACACAGCCTTGAAGGTTAACGTAAAGTTTACTCCGACTATGCAGTCCGTAGAAAGATCCGGGACAATTGCAACTCGTACTTCCTTCTTCAGACTAAGGACTTTGAATGGTAGCAATACGTAGATTACGATTGTAGTGTAGCTGCCGTCGACGAGCTTCGCGCCGCGGCCGTTGTTTGGCACTACTTGCCTCTTCAGTGCGCTCGCTAGCTGCAGGCCTAGTGGACCCATACGGAGAGGTCGTGTCGTTTGCTCCGGTAAGTCGAGATGCAGTAGCTTATCGCTCTGCTTTCGTAGTACCATATTAATTGTTTATCACTCTTCCGAGTCATTTATTTTAGCAGAAAAGACCCCCCCCCCCCAATTAGCTCGTACGCTCACGCTAAAAAATCACGCCTGGCTCGTGTTAAATTCAAATTGTTGTCCGTACCAAGTTGTCTACTCTTCTATTTATTTTATGTATCTCGTTTATTTATTTATTGCTTGAAGTACCTTTTTTGTTCTACGTTCAGCCTGTTATTTATTTATTTATTTATTATTGTATTTACTGTTATTATTTATTTATTTATTTACTAAAATGCCTCGAGACTCGTGTCAAAAATGCAAAAAGATTATTCGCATAGGCGCTATAATGTGTCATTGCAAAATTTGTTCTGCAACTTTTCACAATACATGCATAAATTAGCATGTTACAGACAAAGGCAACTACACATGTAAAACTAAAAAAGACAACTCGATGAAAACGCAACGAAAGACTGATCCGAAATTAGAAGTAGCCAAAGATAAAGATAAAGATAACAAAATAAAAAATAAAAAGACTGATATAAATAATACTGTAAATAATACTGATGGTGACAATAATACTTACAACAATAATATTGATGTAAATAATACTGATGATGACAATGTTAGCGCAGCTAATGCGTATGATAATAGCAGTAATAATACTGAAGATAATAATGATAAGGATAGGTCCGAGGTCTCGAAAAACGACATTACAAATGTCAACGTTTCTCAGAAAGAAGATTTTTCTGCTTCGACGCCGGCCGTCCCTACTGGTAAAGCTGGAGCTGGGAAGCGCGCCCAAACCACTTCTCCGGTGGATATGAGTGCGCTTCACTATTGTTCACTGCCGTCATCCATGCTTGATCTATTCAGCAATCAATTTGACCTCCTTGAGAGATCAGTTGGCGATCTTAGGACTCTTCTTGTGAGGAAGCTCGATGCCATTAGCCGGGGATCAGACCCTGCCCCAGCAGCACTGGGAATGATCGACAAGCTGGTGGAGAGGGTTTCGTCACTTGAGGAAAAAATCGAAAAGCAGGACTATAAGCTGGAAGAACTGCATAACGATAGCCTTCTGCTCTCACAAAAGAATAAGGCACTTCGGGAGAGTTTTGATGACGCTATGCGAGTGATGAAGAGGGTAGAGGCTCGTGTACAAACCCTCGTGGTTGGTGGTCGCATGGATGATGGTGATGGCAGTTCCAGCTCCAGCTCTAGCTCTAGTCATAACCCTCGTCCTCACCATAGTCTTAATTCTAGTAATAGTATTAGTAATAATAATGGCGTAAATAATAATAGTGTCGATAACTGTGATGTGTCTCGAGTTTTTGTCTCACTCAGAGATCTTGAGTCTGTCGACGTAAATGGTGGCGCAGGCGCCTCCACGTCGACTGATAGGGTTTTAGAATCTGTAAAGGTCGGCGTCAGACTCGGGTTCGCAAGTGTCGTGGGGAGGGTCGGGAGCACTCTGCTGGCGGGCGTTCCTCTCCGACTCGCGGTACGAGCGGTGGTGAGCTTACTGCGGAGGTCGTTATTTCCAGCATATCAGATTGCTCGGAAGAAGAACGCGGTGACGTGGCCCACGCAGTCCTCAGCACTGTTCTGCCGTCCATCGTAGCAAAGATTCAAAAGAACCCGTGACCCGAGGTTATCGTCGGAATTCCAGTCTCTCGCGGCTCAAGCAGAACAGCGCACAATCGAGGCGCGAGAGACTTTTATTCAGGCCAGAATTTCGGAGGCCTTGAACAACAACAAAAATCCTCTCTGTTTAGTGTCGTCTTCCCTGGAGCCTGGAAAAAGGCCTGTCTAGTGCCTCTCAAGAAAACGGCTATTCCATCAGCCGCCTCAGACTTTCGTCCGATCGCTCTGTTATGTTTTCTTGCCAAAGTTCTAGAGAAGATTGTTCACGACCAGATATCCGAGTACTTAGAGTCGGGGAAGCTTCTTGATACACGCCAGATGGGTTTTCGGCGGTATCACGGCACGCAAACAGCACTACTGAGTCTGTCAGAGGACATTAGGGCGGGTATTAATAGCAAAAAGCAACTGCTTACTATCCGTCTGATGTTTGATTTTAGTAAGGCGCTCGACACGATTTCACCCACTAAACTTCTTCGAAAGCTAATAGGAATGGGTTTCTCTAGGTCTGTAGTTCTGTGGATAAAGTCATATATTACAGGGCGTAACCATCAAGTGGTTACGAAAATAGTAGGCAATTCTAATTGGCTCACAACCAATCTTGGCGTTCCACAGGGCTCGGTCCTGGGTCCTCTTATCTTTAGTCTTTATATCAACGATCTCAGAGACATTTTGGCTTTCTTTAAAGGCCCTAAGGGCGAATTATCGGATAGTATCGAGCATTCGAGCTATATGCTGATGACCTTCAAACCTATACACAGGTGGCGAGGGACGACTTGAGCGGGGGTGTGGACCGTCTATCAGCTGTGGCGCGTGCAGTGGCGGTCTGGGCGTCTAAGAACGCTCTTCGCCTCAATGTCAGGAAGACTAAAGCTATTATTTTTGGGTCAGACAGTAATATTAACAAGGTGCAAAGTCTAAGGCTGCCTGGCATTGAGATCGAGGATGGCGTCTTTATGCCCTTTGCCGACACTGTAACCAACCTCGGTGTTGTCATGGATTCGAAGATGACATGGAAACCGCAAGTAGATGCGATTAGCCGAAAGGTTAATAAAGTCCTTTATCGACTTCGATCCTTTAGATCCGGCACCACCGAGAAACTGCGTAAGCAACTGGCGGGTGCTCTTGCCACCCCGCACCTGGATTACTGCTCTCTTGTTTACCTTGACGTATCAGGTCAATAAAGCACACGACTTTAGCGATTGCAGAACTCATGTGTGAGGTACATATGTAGTGTTAGAAGGGACAAGCACATCCCCCTCTATAAGAGGAAGATAGGCTGGGTTCCAGTGAAGGCAAGAAGGGAGTTCTTTGCGGCGGTGATGCTTTATAAAGCAGTTGTAATGGGACAGCCGCCATATCTTGCTGCCATTTTTAAGAGGAACCAGTCTAGAACCTGAGCTAGAGATCCGCAAGAACTAGTAGTGCCTAGCGCGCGTACCGACGCGGAGCTGTATTCCCTTAAAGCCCAGGGTGCGCGCCTCTGGAATTCTCTCCCGCGCGACGTAAGAGATCTTCCATCGCTTAAATCATTTAAGGCGGTGATGCGTAGGCGCATATACGTACGCGAGATTGAATGTACTGTCGATCAGAACACTGTTTCTGCAACATTTCTATGACTTCGTTAAATATTGTACCGTCCAACTATTTATTTTATTTATATTATTATTTTATTATTGATGACCATGGCCAAAGGTTTTATTTTAAGTGACGTGATAGAGTAGTAAATAAGAAAAAATGTACATAATGCGTGATAATTGCTTAACGAATCTGTGATAAATCTGTGACAATATGTGATACACATGTATTTTTTGACTTGTGCAAAATAAATGCTAATCTATCTATCTATCTATATATACACACTCGCGATGCACCACTGTCATATAATGCGCGAAATCGGAATTCTCCGACTCTCGCCTGCATCCACCAACGCTTTTATTGTGGGTTGTCTTCGTCGCACAAAGTTGCACTTATTGCTCTGCGACTGTCCCGACTTTCCAGGATCTTCTTTATCGCCTGGTCTGGCTTGTCGTCGATCCTACTAGGATCTTCGTGCTGAGCTCCGCACTTGCCTGCCTTATCACCGTTTCACGCCACGCTTTCTGCGCTGCCGTCTCTTTACTGAGACCCGCCGCTGTTGCGGCACCAAGCTTTTCTCCCGTTGTGCGCGGATTTACGCTTGTCTTGTGCCTTTCGGCACACGTTTTTCCGAAGACCTTACTCGCGAGGCGGCTTTTGCCCCCCGCCTTGCTGTTCTTGGAGGTCGAGCCGGAGTTCTGTGAGCGTGCGCCGGCCTCCTCTACGCGCTCACTTCCTCGTTTCCCTCCGGGCGATCTCTTCTTATGTGGCCCTTCTTGTGGCATTTGTAGTATGTCGGGCCCCTCTTACTGCTGTTCTGCTGCTTGTCTGGCTGGTGTTTCCCGTGGTGCAATTTTCCTCCGCCTTTTAGTTCTTTCTTGAAGGCCCCTAACCGCTTGTCCAGCATTTTGCTGAACATCGTTGCCAGCTGTTCGTTGGAGTTGCTGGTCATCTCTACTGCCACTGCTGCCACTTTTGTAGGTTTCGCTGTCGCTGGTTGTGCTGCTGCTGGCGATCTATACGCCAGGTTGGAATATAGCGTGTCTGCGGGGGCTAGAGGTGCTCTATAGTCCTTTCCGCTAGCTACTACCGTTTCTGCTTCCGTTGCCAGTTCTCAAAAGCTATCCCAGTCGAAACAGTTTCTGCGAGGTGTCAGTTGCTGTAATTCAGGTCGCAGATTCTTGTGTAGAATGTCTAGCTCCCTGTCGACGGTTGAAGGCGGTTTAATCTCCTTCATCATCTCCAAGAAGCAAGTCACATAGTCGCGCACGGATTCGTGCGCGCCCTGATATCTTTTTTCTACGTCGGCGGCTAGGCGTTGTTACAGTCGCCTATTAGTTCCGTACCAGCGCGGTACTACGCTGCGAAAATCATCCCAACTCTGCCACTCGTCTTTATTGTTATGATACCACTCGGCTGCTAGATACGTAAACACATAAGGCAGTGCAGCTAGTTTTTCTTTCTCTGACATCTGCGCACTCGTCATGTTTTGCTTCAGCTGGCTCAAAAATCTCTCTATCCTTTCTGCGCTCGTGCCTGCAAATCGCATGTCCCATTTGCGCACCGTTCCGACGATATCTCTTGGTTTATTTTCTCTTGGTTTACATGGGTGCTGAAGGCTCTCGTGTCCCCCAGCGATGCTTGTACCTGTTCGCGCAGCTCGTTCATTGAGCGTTGCAGATTTTCCAGGTGCTGCATCATGCCTGGTGGTATGACGTATTCTTTGCCGTCTATCCCTGTGATTGATTTAGCCTTTTCTTGTTTGACTGCCTCTACTAATGTTGCTTGTTTCGGGGGCTCTACTCTCTCTTCCTCGCCGACTTCTGGTCTGCTCAACGTTCTCTGTAGTCGATCGCACATGATGTAATCCTCGCGCACGCCTTCCAACAGGTGAGGGGCGGCCGCTGTACCGCTCGTAGTTTGTCGATATTGCTCGCTGAATGAGCGTATAAAAGTCCTGCGCATCGATACCCGTTCGGCCTTTATATTTACCGGATCCAGGTACAGTGACGGTTCGAAGTCATTCGAGCTGTATTGGCCCGTCAGCCACCTCTGGACTCGTTCGACCTTGACACCTGCGTCTCCATCTCGACGTGGTTCTAAATTAACCAGTGCGGTGTGCACTCCCTCCTCCCCCAAATCTAATAGCCAGTCAGCAACCTCTCCTTCTTTATCTTCCAGCATCTTGTCGTCTTTATTCTGATGTTATTAACTGTTATAATCTATCTTTTTTAATCTGATTTTTCTTCGATTCTTGCGCGCGCTCTTACAATGCTATTTACGTCCGTCGTGTGCGTGCGTATTCGCAATCCCTAACCTGCGAGACTCGACTCCGCTTTCGCTCGGTTTTAAATTTCGTTCGATGTGTGCTGCCGGTTACTCTCTATCCAGCTATTTCGCATACAAAAAATTAATAAAAATTAATGTACAGGTGTAGTCCCTGCAATCTTGTTCCGTTGCAGACGGTTTTGCTATTAAAAAAAAAATTTTAATTTAAATTTTAATTTTTCTTCTGGCGGCACTGCTACTCCTGTTCTCATATACAGGGATTTTTCCTATTGCTAAAATGGTAGAAAAATTTGCGAAAGCCTATCTATGCGCTGCACGCACGGCGGTTATATTCGTGCGAGTGTGAGAGGCCTGTTGACATTCGTTGACGGAGCGGTATCAATCCGCTTTCCGCGCGACTCCGAGCGCTGGTGCGCACGAAGTATTAGTTGCGAACCCCGCGGCGAGTATATCTATATAGTGTGGCTCGCGCGACGCGACGAACACACCTATATAGTGTGTTCTCTGGCTGCGCACTTCTTCTTATATATATATATATATATAGACACACACACATTTAATATTTACATACTACTTAAAATCTTCAATTAGTGAACATTTTATTATACTCTTGTGTCCACTAAACACTTATATATGTAAAGATATGTATAACATACATATACAACTACCGCATAGAAACACAAAGTCTAAAATGATAAAACTTTAATCTTACTTGTATTAAACGTAACACTATGCCTCATACTTATAAAAAATACAAATGTAAATCATAAGTCAATAATATATGATTACTGCATGACAGAATCGACTTAAACGAATATCAAACAAGGTACTTTTACTAAATTATAATTTATGCATTTTACACATTGATTAAATTGTAAATAGATTATACATAGCAGATTATAACACTCATAAATAACAATCATTATTGCATTAAAAAATTAATAATAATAATAATAAAAATTAAAATAAGAACAATATTTTAATCACAATTTTAACCGTAAACAAATTTTTACGCATTTTGGACCATGATGAAATATTAATGACATGATACTTTGCAATAAAATGCAACAAAATCATTAATATACAAGATAAATAATAATCTTTTTCAACACACGCTTGAAATGGGCCTTTTTTCATGCCTAAAAGTAGCGTAGAAAATCGTCAATTCCAAGCGTGTTAGAAACAGTTTGAGCTCAAGCAAGGAGAAAATTATTTTCTCCCCGCTTGATGAGTAACTAAGAGAAATGTTTTAAAAAAATTAACCCAAGTTGGGTTAAATTAACCCAAATTATCTTAGTTAATACTCGTTTTTCAAATCTCTCAAATTTTTCAATTTAAAAAATTTTTTTTAATTTCTCAAATTTTTTGTGCACGACTTAAAATTCACGATCATCTACCCAACTTTCACGCATTAAAAAAGTCCCTTTCATGCCCTTGTTGGAAAAAACACAGTGTGCAATACGGGAATACAAGTTATGTCTCGGTTGAGGTGTTTTTAGCACCTCACCCACGCTTGACATAGCTTATTTTCACCCCTTGTTGCTTAATGTACTATTAATAAATTAAAAATAATATACTTTACTAGTCAAGAGGCTAATAAAAAAATTCATCTGCTACAAACATCATAAACATTGAAGAACCTGCAACAATAAAATAAATTTAACAAAGTAAATGCTTTATAGAAAAACCGCTGACAATTCTTTGGCACGTAGCTTCCTCCAACAAAATTTATAGTTCAAATAGATAAAATATTGTTCAAATATACAGTATATTTGTGGGGGCTCAAGCCACCCACCACCGAGGTCATCGGAGGAAGCAGCTCCTGGTGCCGAGGCTGAATTCCATTAGAGCGGTCTGCCCACTTGACCACCGGCAGCTCCGAGGCGCCACCGCCGAACCGCTACGATGCGTGGTGAGCCGAGAGGGACGCTTGGGATAAGACGCCATCTCAGATCCAGCTCGGCACTCGATCAAGCTACACGCTTTGAGAGTTAGAGAGAGATTCATATCATTGTGATAACTAGAATTCCTATCAATAAATTTACTAAAAGTTCTATTTTATTATATTGACGTCTGCTCATTTATTCGCCTTCTCCAAGATCTTTACGAAAGATTAAGGCGGGAACTAACCGTCTTAACATATTAATAATTTTCAAAATACTTTCAAACTTAATTATTTTACATAAGGAGCACCCATCACAATATCAAATCATATAATTTTTATGAAAAAGTTTAAACCTCAATATTTTAAATATAATAGGGTCCTCATAACCTCATGAAATCATGAATTGGCTTAAAACATTCTGAACTTTAGTTAGCGAGTTATGAGGTTTAACAGCAATAGTAATTTTCAGTTATACAGGGTATACAGAGTGAGAGACAAAGAATTTGAATCCTGATATCTTTTCAACTAAACGATTTTATAAGCTGCAAAAAGAACCTAGCCAAGGTGATTAAAAGATCGATATTTTCCCAAAATTTCAACCTAATTAAAGCCTTTTTACTCTCGTAATCGTACAATATAAAAAACCCATTTTTTTAGTTTTCGATTTTTACCTTGAAAACTAGTTATTAAAATGGTTTTAAATTTATACAGCAAATAGATATTATCTTTTTCCATTGTCATAAATTTTTTCAAAACGTTTGACGATTTCATTTTGAAGATATTAATTTTTTTTAAATCACCTTTTTTATCATAAAAATTGAATGGAATAGTCAATCTGGAAAATCTTAGGCGGAAAATAGTAGGCAATTTTATGCTCTTTTGGATACAATATTGTTGAATATATTGTATAGATAATATTACCAAAAAAAAAAAAAATATTTTTTAATAAATCGAAGAATGGCTATAATATGGCCATAAAATGGTAAAAATCATAAAAAAAAAAATTTCCCAAATTCAGAATCAGAAAACATATGCATGCCAAATTTTATTACAATCGATCGCGTTTCCAGAATTATGACGGTATACGTACACACACACAGCCATCCGCACGAAAATTTTCTAAAAACGCATGATTCGTACTCAAAACACCTCCAAATGCGTTTCTACGAGGTTTCAGCGAAACTAAAAATTTTACTATTACAAAGCTTCCTCTTAGGGGGAAGCAAAAGTTTTAAACAATAATTTTTGTTTTTAATTTATTATAAATCACTTATCTAATAATTCCATTAAAGTACTTTATTGAAGGCAGGATACGCATACATGGAACACTTGTGCAATTTAACAAATTATATACATACACGCAAATATATCACTAATAATTAAAAAAAATAATAACCATTTAACAATATTATTATGCACCAACAATATATGCAATACAATTTACAATTTAAAATCGAAAAGTCAAAACAAACTAAAATCTAAAATACTAAGTAAATATGGAGTGTAAACTTCAATATTAAAATTGGACAAACGATTCGAATCATAAACTACATAAATATAACTAGAATAACACTATTAGTAATCGAAGGCAACTTCACTCCTTATCACGGTCACTTCCCTGTCACTTACGGGACGATCACTGCAGCAGGATTCTAAGGGACATAATAATAACTCCTTACAAGAACAATTGTGAACTTAGACCGAAGAGGCCAAAAAAGGGCGCTATCTGGTGGAATAAGTCACTAGAGAAAGGCAGAAAGAAAGTAAGGCGGCTATACAACCGGTCCAAGCACGCAAAGAGTGACAAGGACAAACCAGCGTATAGAGCGAAACAAAAAGAATATAAAAAGGAGATCGGAAAAGCTAGGGTGGAGGGTTGGAAGCGATATTGCAGAAGCCGACGCACGTTATCAGACACGGCCAGGCTGTGTAGTGTCCTACAGCAACCGAAGAAGCCACTGACTGACTCGATCAGATTAGAAACAGGGGACTAGGCAAAGAATGGACAGGAGGTCCTAGAGTGCCTGATGGAAAACCACTTTCCAGACTTCAGGGAAGGAGCGGGGTCAGAGGCCGTACGGCTGACGGCCCGCGGAGAGGACTGGAGACTGGCGAAATGGTTAACAGACAAGGCAAGGATTAGGTGGGCTATAGGGATGTTCGAGCGCTACAAAGCGGCAGAACCGGATGGCATTAGGATATGTGCCGGATGAATGGAGTCAGGTGAGGGTGGCATTCCCGCCCAAACCAGGTAAGACACAACAAACGATCGCAAGGGACTTGAGGCCAATTAGCATGACATCGTTTTTACGCAGAACCCAAAAAAGACTGGAGGACATCAAGGAGTCATCACTTGCAGAAGCGCCGCTGCACAGCAAGCAACATGCCTATCAAACAGGGAAGTTGTGGAAACAGCGCTGGCGGACGTGGTAAGCTTCATTTAAAAGGGGGATAACAGGGGAAAAAAATGAATAACAGGGGTTTGGTATTGGAGGCTTTGCTTGACATCGAGGGGGCTTATAATCACACAACCGGCGAGGTGATTTTGGCAGGCATGGAGGAGCACGCAGTACCAGCAACTGTTGGATTAGCTTTATGCTAAGAACCAGGACGATATTGGCAACCCGGAGAACGTACTCTAGCAGCCTGCTTCATATCCTGAACGAGGCGGGTATAAACGCACTGGTATATGCAGACGACATTGTCATCCTAATTAGGGGAGACGATGAAGTCGTGCTAGCAGGTCTAATGCAATTCGGACTGGGCCTGGTGCAGTAAAGGTTTAATAAAGTAAAATTAGGGGTCAACCCTAACAAAGTCAGTTTCATGGTGTGTACGAACAGGTATAAGACCAAACCGATGGAAGGGCTTCAACGCCATGGTGTCCCCCTGTAATTGGTAAAGGAAGTCAAATACTTGGGATTCACGCTCAACACCAGACTCAACTGGGGGAAACATATCAAAGAAAAATGCGAGAAAGCGATAGGCACTTTCTGGGCCTGCAGGAGGGCTTTTGGTAAAACTTTGGGTATAGAACCGGATAAAGTGAGATGGCTATATGATGCAATCATCAAACCAAGACTCACTAATGGGGAACTGGTATGGGGCTGAAACGCTCCGACTGAGCTCTATTTGATAATAATCATTATTTAGTGGTCCGGATGTCGTGGTATTTAAATCTCTTCTTCTTTTTAATTTTATTTATATGTTATTAGTTCTTACTATTTTTTACTTGGCTAACGTATTGTAGCCAAGACTAATATAGCTGACAGTGAATATGTGTTTGTATTTTATTTTAAGTTTTTCTCTTAAACAGATACATTACTGTGTAAGATACTCTCCTTGTCTAAAATTTTCTTCAAAGACATAGTGTCCTTGAAGAATTCTAGTGTGACAAAAATTTTATAATACAAGTGATTCTTAAAGGACTTACTGCCTCTAAGATTATTGTATGTACTATAAGAAGGTAGAGATGCGCAGCGATTTCTAAGTATTTCGTCCTTGACTAACGTATTGTAGCCAAGGCTATTATACCTGAAAAGAGATTTATGTTTTAATTTATTTAAGAAAGATTTTCACTCAAACATATATATTACTGTTTAGGTTACTCGTTTTCACTGAAACTTTCTTCAGAGACGTAGTGTCAGAGATGCAGAATGTTTCGTTTCACAAAAAGTTTAGTATAGTTGACCTTCAGAAGACGTATTACCTGTGAAGTCGTACTACACTGTTGCAAGAGAATAAAGAATTATATATATATATATATATATATATATATATATATATATATATATATATATATATGGGACGTTTCACGTCAACCGGACCATCAGTGCACCCAAAATTGGGGTTAACCTAACAAGACGTTTGAGGTCTCAAAATGATCGTCTGGTTTTTGAAAAAGTTCTGGCCTTTTCAAAAATCCAATGTGGCGCATAAAATATGGAGCCTGAAACCCACGTTTTCATAGCAGATTCAACAAAAACAATAGTAAAAATGTTCTAATTTGTGAAATATCCCACCAAAAAGCATGTACAACTCATGATAGGACATATTATTGACAATGCTGACGGAATTCCAAAATTCGAAATGGCGGAATCAAAATGGTGGACATTATACCTCCACCAAACCCATTTTACCGCAACAAATGATTTTTGATCAGTTTAAAGTATCGATATGGGGGTTTTCAGGGTCACTGAATCTCATTTTAACCTCGAAATTTCAAAATTTAAAATGGTGGATCCAAAATGGCGGACATTATACCACCACCAAACCAATTTTACCGCAACAAATGATTTTAGATCAGTTTAAAGTATCGATATGGGAGTTTGTGAGGTAAATGGTTATAAATGTATTATCGGAATCAGTATTTGTGCACATGAATCTTATATTTTTCCGGTCTATTAGATTTAGAATTATCTGTCTGCGGTTTTTGCACTTACATTTTTCTATAGTTCTGTGTATATGCATATGCCTGCGTGGATGAAAAAAATATATAATTTAGCCAAATGAATCAATGTTTAATGACATTTTGTGCACTCTTATCAATTCTGGCTCCTCGTTCGTGGAGTATTTACTGGTGATAAATGGCTTTCGCCGATATCATAAATTACTCTGTTCCTAGGTTCATTGGTATTTGAGTAATGCATGACTTTCAACGTTTCATTATTTTCTGGGATAAATCCATGCCCCATTTGTATGTTTTTGACAGGTGGACAGTTTTTAAGTCTCTTTTTAAGGAATTGACGAGTTTGTTCGTGATCCTTTTTGGTGTGTAAGAAAAATTTTATATTGAATGATCGCCCATTAGCCCATGAATAAAGAGCTTTAACATCTAGAATTGCTTTATTTTTTGCAGCTTGTAAGCTCGCTCTTGTAGCTTCTCTCTTTACTATCGCTCCAACTCCATCGCAACTACCTTTTCCTGCTTTTGCTGCATTATGTACACTGCAGTGGCATCACGAGTAGTACAGTCGGACATAGATACTGTACTGAAATGCTTTAGCTTGCCTTCAGATTTATAATAAATAACAGCAGGAAAAATCGTACTTTGATCATTATTAAAATGAAATGCCTGTGCAGCATCTTGGGCTGTAAAAGCATAGTTCTCAGCAAAATCCAATTGAGCAAGAATCTCTTCATCTGAAAGATTATTTTTCTTCCCAGAAATAAACTTTGATTGTTCCTTAGCGATGAAGTGATGAGGTATCAACTTTTCTAGGCTAGAACATAAAGTTTCAATAAATTCTTGCGATGTTGTATCTATCGGTTGATTGCCACGTGCTGAAGATGACTTGATCAATATTGTGCCCATCCATCTCAACGTAATTAGAAAACTTTTGAATGTCCGGACAAAATTTGCATTCATTCAAATAAGAACTTGGTTTGGCATCCTCACATAGAACGAAATTCAAACAATCTTTATAATTCTTCAGAATATTGTTTGAGATTTTTTCTATATTTACTGCGTCAATCATCGCCTTGAAATTTTGGTGTATCGTACATACACATACATTGTGTGTACCAGAGGATCCTGCAAAGACACAACATTTTGGTCTCAGTTCCGCAAACTTGGTAAGCCCAATCGGATGTTCAGGAAACTGTTCTTTAAATTGATTATGAAGGTTTTTAATATCAGTAAGTAATAATCTTTTCTGCACTTTTATTTTTTTACCATATAAATAAATACTGACGGTATCTTTTTTATTTGGCATAATTCTGCTGTTAAGATCATTTTCGTAAAAATCTTCAACTTTCTGAGTAGTTTCTGCAGGTAATGTTTTTCCACGTTTTGTAACAGGAGAAGCCAAAACTCCATCTGATTCTCTTAACTGTTTTGCTTTACGAGGCATTCTGTGAGACACACCAAATTGGTTCATAATTTTACGTATTGCCCAGTGTTCGGGCAAAATAGTAAGAATACTGACACGTAATGGATCGTTCTCCGGCAGGGATTGGAATTTGTTTTTAAGTCCAGTTAAAATATCTGTAAGATCATCTTGCATAGGTGCATCCGTGTTTGAAACCGAAGGTGAGTCAGTCTCCGATTCAAAATCAACACTCATACTGACGTTTGGAGATGACAAATCATGTAGTTTGTAAAAGGATTTTCTACATGTATTACAAATCAGTGAAGATGTTGGATAATCAGGATAGACATCTTGAAATTCTTTGGAGATCTTCCTAAGAGATTTGCTGTGTCCTGTATTAATATAAAATGGATTAACGCATCTATCGATACGATATTTTTTCGCAGGAGAAGACATTGTTGTAGGATATGAGAAAGCACAACCAAAACAAAAAAAATTAACAAGGAGTTACCGATAAACTAAGACTTACTCAACAACTGCCTTAAAAAGGATGTTGAAGAAGAAGTCGCCAATGTATATATTAATGTACCTATTAACTATCCTAAAAAGGACTGTTGGAGAAAAAAAAATTTCGAGGTTAAAATAAGATTCAGCGGCCCCTTAAACTCCCATACCGATACTTTAAACTGATTTAAAATCGTTCATTGCGGTAAAATAGTTTTGGTGGTTGTATAATGTCCGCCATTTTGGATCGACCATTTTGGATTTTAAAATTTCGAGGTTAAAATAAGGTGCAATGGCCCCAAAAACCTTCATATCGATACTTTAAAGTGATCTAAAATTATTTGTTGCGGTAAAATTGGTTTGGTGGTGGTATAATGTCTGCAAATAATGTCACAAATTAGAACATTTTTACTATTGTTTTTGTTGAATGTGCTATGAAAACGTGGGTTTCAGGCTCCATATTTTATGCGCCACATTGGATTTTTAAAAAGGCCAGAACTTTTTCAAAAGCCCTTGACCAGACGATCATTTTGAGACCTCAAACGTCTTGTTAGGTTAACCCAAATTTTGGGTGCACTGATGGTCCGGTTGACGTGAAACGTTCCATATATACAGGGTGTTTCATTTTAATCCGACCACGTCAAAAAACCATGGAAAAACTAATTTTAACGAAAAATGGCCTTAACAAAAGTTGAAGGGGGTAAAGGGGGCCATCGAATGACACAAACACCTGTGACCTTGAACTCGATTTTCAAGGCCATTTGAAGGTCATTGTATTTTTTTAACGGGAACCCCTATTTTTGACCTCGGAATACGGAGCAGCGGAAAAAATTACGTCGGAAATGACATTTCAAGTTTGCCTTAGTGACCTTGAGAAGGTCAATTCAAGGTCAAATAAGAAGTATCAGCCTAAGATTGTTTTCCTTTCAATTTTTTCGTAGAATTATCATTTTGTTATTGTAATATACATTAAGAGAATAATTGACTTAAAATGTGATTATGCTTTGCTGACTTCAAAGCCATTTTGTAAGGTCAAAAGTGCAAAAATGCAATATCAAATGTTATGTGGAGTCCATATTTATATCCTAACTTTAGTGTTGCCCAGGAACAACGACGTGGACGTAATAGGATTGTGTTCCCTTTGGGGTGCTTGATTAGAGTGAGTCCCCTTGCCTCTCACTTTTCGGGGTGCTTGATTAGAGTGATAGAGTGAGTGATTATTCACCAAGAATCAATAAAATATCAACCCTTTCAGCGGCTGGATAATCAGCCATTGTTAAAAATTTATAACAAGTTCAATAAAAAATGTTGTTTTTACCAAACTTAACAAATTAGATAGCTTTCGATGAGTAATAAATTTTAATAGAAAAAATAAAGGTCAATGAATGAAAAAGAGAAAATGTTAAACAAATGATATTTGATTAGTTTGGCTAATCAATAACTATTCAATAACTAGTAAACTATTGAATACTAAGTGTAAGTAACAATGAGTAGAGGATAAATTCATATGAAAAGAGATCTCTTATTAGAAAAATTGTCTATTTCAACAATGAGTCGCGGGAAAATTCAACATGAAAAATCATCTTTACAAAATAAATTATTTATTTCAACAATAAATTCAGGCAAAATTCGATGAGGAAAATTAGTAGCCAATTGTGTCCACGTCGTTCCTGAGTAACGCTAAAGATAGGATAAAATTTCGCTTACGAAAACATCCCAAGAACTGAATAGAATCCAAAAAAATGGTGGTGTCTTTGGGCACCTACATTCAAATCTGTACATAATAAAAGTGAGAGGCAAGGAGACTCACTCTAATCAAGCACCCCAAAGGGAACACAATCCTATTACGTCCACGTCGTTGTTCCTGGGCAACACTAAAGTTAGGATATAAATATGGACTCCACATAACATTTGATATTGCATCTTTGCACTTTTTACCTTACAAAGTGGCTTTGAAGTCAGCAAAGCATAATCACATTTTAAGTCAATTATTCTCTTAATGTTTATTACAATAACAAAATGATAATTCTACTAAAAAATTGAAAGAAAAACAATCTTAGGATGATACTTCTTATTTGACCTTGAATTGACCTTCTCAAGGTCACTAAGGCAAACTTGAAATATCATTTCCAACGTAATTTTTTCCGCTGCTCCGTATTCCGAGGTCAGAAATAGGGGTTCCCGTTAAAAAAATACAATGATCTTCAAATGACATTGAACATCGAGATCAAGGTCAAAGGTGTTGGTGTCATTAGATGGCCCCTTTTGCTCCCTTCAACTTTTGTCAAGGTCATCTTTCGACATCAGTAAAATAAAACCAGACAAACAGCTGTTTATCAGATTTTTTGTTATTTGACCTTGAATTGACCTTCTCAAGGTCACCAAAGCAAACTTAAAATATCCTTTGCGACGTAATTTTTTCCGCTCTATCCGATTCCAAGGTCTAAAATAGAGGTTCCTATTTAAAAAAATCACAATTACCCTCAAATGACTTTGAAAATCGAGTTCAAGGTCATAGGTGTTTGTGTCATTCGATGGCCCCCTTTACCCCCTTCAACTTTTGTTAAGGCCATTTTTCGTTAAAATTAGTTTTTCCATGGTTTTTTGACGTGGTCGGATTAAAATGAAACACCCTGTATATATATATATATATATATATATATATATATATATATATATGGGACGTTCCACGTCAAACGTAACAAAGCTCTGCCCAAAAATTCCTTTTAATCTAAAAATGTTTAAAAATATGGAAAATTTAGCATTATTTATGTACTTACAATTAGTGAGGGATGTTTTTTAAAATTTTGTTCCCAGACGGACCTACGCGTTCCCTAACCTTAAAAAATTACTACTTTACGAAATGGTCAAGCTGTCAGAAATCACAGGGGCTCAGAAAAATTCTAAGCAATGACTATTTTCATGTATTTTGAGCTGCTGAACAAGAATCCGACAGTATTTTTTACCGATACCTCAAGCGTTCGTCCCTAACCTCAAAAAACATCCCCCAAAATTGCTTTTTCACGCAATTGAGAGGTTTATCCTGTAATCGATGGGAGGAAAATTATTGACAGAGAGTATTTTTATGTATTTGGTGCTGCTGAACACGAAACCGGCCGTCTTTTTTACCGATACCTCAAGCGCTCGTCCCTAATCTCAAAAAACCACCCAAAATGTCTGTTTTACGCGGCTAAGAAATTTACGTCTAGAGGAAAATTATTGACGAAGGCTATTTTTATGAATTTTGAGCCACTGAATTTGAACACGAAGCTTATTTCTTTTTGGTTTCTATTAGTTAAGTACATTTGATTAAAACCAAATGCCTTTAAAACCTAAATAATTAGATGGACGTAAGTTTACTTTATACCTGTTAAAAACATTTTTGGTCGTATATACTGATTCATGGATTCAAAGAAATAAATAAATGAAATAGACTGATTCCTTTTAGAAAATCATTGAAATACCTATCATTTTAGAAAATTTATTGATTTAATTAACTCGATTACGTCAATTTCATAAGGCGTTCATAATGACTAAATATTACTAAACTTCATAAGTAATCAGAACAAAGCCCGCGTTGTAATTGAATTTATTCTGAAAAGCCTTAGTTGGGATATTCTAAAAATTACCAAAATAAAAAAGAAATTTAGCTGTTTAGCTATAAAATTATACTAAAAATAGTAGAGAATGATCAGTGTACAATAAATGTTGCAGTACTATATTACAGATAAGATAATGAAACAAGCCATTGTAGTTTTATAGCACTTTCTGAATGCACTACTCATGATACAGCCGCAGTTTATATTTTACAAGAAAAGATTATTTCTGAAATAAAGAAATGATTCCCAAAAATGAATAAGATTATATACGTCACAGATGGTGCAAAGCAGCACTATAAAAATAGATATCAAATGATGAACTTGGTTAATCATGAGTCAGATTTCGAAATAATGGCGGATTGGCAAAACAACTTTATGACTGGGCGAGACAAAAGTTCCAAACAATAATATTCTTTCACTATTCCAAAAAAGATTACGAAAAAACTTCAAGATCACTAAAGAAAAGATTCTCGGCTGCACCGTCTGTTACAAAAATTTCAGAAGGACATGCGTTTTTAGTTTCTCCCGACAAAAAAATTACTGTGTTTAGATACACTAATGCACCAAGTCCATTATCAATAGTACAATATTAATAATTAAATTTAAAATATGTTCAACAAAATAATACAAATATACAAAAATAAAAGTAATAATTAAAAATCTTAAAAAAATAAAAAAAAAAGAAAGTAATGCGGGCTTTGTAATAAATACAGTCTCAACCCTGTAAAACGTAGAAAGCTTTCATAGGAATCAATAAAAAAATTGCATAGTATAAACCATATTATCAATAATAAGTTACATTATTTAAGTGCACTGAAGTAAAAGTAAAAAAATAAAATTTAGCTTCGTGATCAAATTCAGTGGATCAAAATTCATAAAAATAGCCTTCGTCAATGATTTTCCTCTAGATGTAAATTTCTTAACCGCGTAAAAAAGCTATTTTGGGAGGTGTTTTTTGAGGTTGTTCAGCAGCTCAAAATACATGAAAATAGTCGTTGCTTAGAATTCTTTTGAGCCCCTGTGATTTCTGACAGCTTGATCATTTTGTAAAGTAGTAATTTTTTAAGGTTAAGGAACGCGTAGCTCCGTCTGGGAACAAAATTTTAAAAAACGCCCCTCACTAATTGAAAGTACATAAAAATGCTAAATTTTCCATATTTTTAAACATTTTTAGATCAAAAGGAATTTTGGGCAGAGCTTTGTTACGTTTGACGTGGAACGTCCCATATATATATATATATATATATATATATATATATATATATATATATATATATATGACAAATAGTTTATTTTGTCGGTTACCTTCCTTTTTAAAATTTATATTTAATTTAAAATCGCAAGTATAAGGGACTGGACTTATTTGCCAGTGCCTCATCTCACGTACAAAAAGTTGCTCTGACCGAACTCTACTTGGAGAGAGAGAGTGTATTGCTCCTGTCTGTTCGAATTCGGTTGTGCAAGTGAGGCTGAGGAGCTGGATGAAGCATCTTTTATTTCCTGAGGAGCTACTGCACCGAGCCACTGCTGCGCGCTTCCCCGTGCTGTTTTGATATACTCCCTTCTCGGGATATTTTTTGTGTGCGCATTACTCGCGCGTCGCTCGCAGTGTACATAAGTCCGAACCGTTACAGGGCCACAAATTAAAGTTAAAAACTTACACCAGGGCACTAGACAGGGTGCAAAGATTGGTTATGGGATTCATCAATCACGGGTTTCTTGCGAACAATACCTACGGTCGCTATGGAAAAACTGTTGTAACTCCACCCACTAGGCAAGGTAATTAGGGCAAATGCGTGTAGGACGTTCTGCAGAATAGCGGAATCAATGAACTGTTCAGAGTTCAAGGATGCGGCGATTCTGGAACAAGTAATGCCGCTAATGGAAGAAAGAGGTTGCGTTTCCTATCGTGATCCCGGAAAGGGATTAATAAAAGACAGGATTACACGAACTCCTCAAAAACAGTGTAGTGTGGTTTACTGACGGCTCAAAAAATGAGAACGGCGTAGGAGCAAGAGCCTGGGAAAAGGGACACACACAAAAGATTGTGTGCTCGCTCGACCATCATGCTACGGTTTTTCAGGCGAAAATCAGGGCCATTACAGAAGCAGAAAAAATAAAAACTTAGACTAATTGTAATTATAATAGAGTATAATAATAAGAAAAACATACAAGGACGTGTAAATCATAATGATGATTAGAATCTAAAGATATCGAAGATGATGATGGCTGAGCGGTTAGGACGCTTGCTTCGTAATCTTAAGGTTCCGGGTTCAACTCTCCTCGAGTCTAAGTTTTTTTCAAAATAATATTTATTTAAAATTAAATTCTAGAAGTATCTTACAAAGCTGTGGTAATAAAAAAGAATCTAATAAAAGTCAGAATGCGCGGTAAAGTAAGTAATGTGGTTATTTATGTTTATGAAAAATCGCGATATATCATATGAGAGCTCATATGAGAGCTCATATGAGAATCCGGTCGAAAATCTGATATGATCGCTCATATGATTGCTCATATGATGGCTCATATGATTGCTCATATGATGGCTCATATGATTGCTCATATGATGGCTCATATGATCGCTTATATGATGGCTCATATGAGCTCTCATATGATTATTTTCAGCCGGGTAAGACAGGGTAGGGCTCTGATGGTCGGCAGCCAACCAGAGGAGCGGCTGCAGACTATTAGGGGCTTAAGCAAGAGCAGGCTGAAGCTGGCCGTTGGCTTGCTGACGGGATATTGGAGAGTAGAATACCACCTGTGGAACTTGGGACTAAGCAACTCTGGAAGCTGCAGATAATGCGAGTACGAAGAGGAGACCACCTCCCACCTGCTGTGTGAATGCCCAGCTTACGCGGGGACGAGACAGAGGGAGTGGGGGTTCCTATGTTGGGGTTAGAGGAGCTAATGACAAACACACTGAAAAAATAAATGTGGCTGTTTCGGGAACAGTCGATAGAAGTGAATACTGAATTAGGTGTGTTGTAGACTTTGACAACGAAAATATGTTTATCGTTATTCATACATTATTTTATTTCTTACAAACTTTATTTATCTATGGTAGAATTATAGGTATCTTCATTTTTAATTCAATAAAAGAAACAATTGGTTTATGGTACCAACCGTTGTGATGTTTCGGTGGTAGTGCTCGATTGACTTTCACGTATTTTACGTTGTCGATATTCTCTGCAGCGTTCAGCATTGCTGTGTTTTAAAAATTATGAGATTATTAAAAATGTATGTTATTATGAATTAATTAAGCATGAATAAATTACCGTTTTGATCTTTCAGTGGTACTAGCATCTTTTTGCCGTTGTCGATATTGCTTAGAGCGTTCAGCATTCGTTTGTTTTTCGGCAGTACTTGATGTAGCATCCTTTTTCCGTTGTCGATATTCTTCAGTAGCATGCTTCTGCCGTTGTCGATATTCTTTACTGCGTTCAACATTAGATTTCGGTGTAGTTTTTAATTTTTTGTTGAAAGCGGTAGTTGTAAGAATGTTTTTTTTTCTTTTTTTATGCTGAAAGTGCGTAATTAAATTTATAATTATAAAATTATAATATGTATAGACTATACAGAACATAGAAATAAGCGCAGGAGCTTATAATAGTTATTTTATATGTATATTGTTGGAAGAAAGAGATAGATATGCGAATAAAAAGCAGAGCGGGGATACGCACGTGTACATATGAGTAGGAGGCAGAGCGGGGAGACGCACGTGTTACTGTTGCATGTGTTATTGTACCGTTATTGTAACGACTGTTCAGTAAGAACAACGGTGTGCCACTGGTAGTTTTGGCGAGTCTTCGTAAAATGACGAATTTCTGGTGCGAGATCAGTTAAAATGGCTGGTTTTTTTCAGTGCAGCTTGGCATCAATTTTCCGAGTTGTTGAATCTATAAACAAGGGTTTATAAAGTAACTTCTTAAGGTACAGGAGGCACAGCAGAATGGGCTTCGCCTGAGTGCTCAACCGGCACGTCCCCGTGCAGGGGCTGCCGTAGTTCAGCGCCCCCTAACTATGATTATGACTATCACTACAATCCCTAAAATCTTTTATACACAAATTAATTGTCATTAAAATTCAACAGTATTTTTTACTGCAGCAGATCAATAAACGTATTCGAATGAAATTGAGTAGTTTTATTTAATTTATGCAATTGACGAATCTGAAAAATCGATATGTTTCATAAGAATACAAATTTCTTCTATAAAGCATCGTCAGTATAGTGAAAATACTACTATTTGATAACATAATCGATAATTAAAACAAGAAAAAAAGACGATGTTTCCTCTCATCGTCAAGTTTTACCCCATATGTGATGATATTTAATTATTTGATGTCTCATTATTAAATATACTATTAAATATTGGATGTACATTCGATGGTAGTTAAATCTTATGGAACCAATCAAAAGTATGATTTCATAAACGTTCTACGAGAATTAACTATTGGCAAGTACAAATGAATATATTCAATAAAGCCAACATTCTAAATAAGTAGTTATAGCTACTAGTACACAGGACCGGTTTTAAAATTATAGAATAAAATGGAAATAAATTTTAAATATTCAAAACTGTTTTATAATTATTTGATAAAAGTATTAATTACATTAACAAAATATAACGATTAAAATAATATAAATTAAAAAAATTTTTATTTACATTTATAATATAATGTAAATTTTAGGATTATAACAATCATCAAAAGGCGCAACACGCTTCAAGCGCCGCACTGGCAAGAAAGGACGAAGTTCGGTTCAGGACAGGGCGACCCTATATACTTTAAAATTGGGGTTTCTAACGTTCAACAAAAATCTCGATTGCATTTAAATCGTTAGTATTACGCTTATGCATAATCTGTTGGTATTTAAAATATATTAACCTAATTTTTTATCTTTCATTTGAATATATTACGTTATTAACTTAATATTGCAAGTTGAAAATTTGCTTGGTAAATTTCTGGTACAGGTACATATGATAAAAATATACATTCCTACTAAAAAAAATTTTCAAGAATTAGTCCAGGTAGATTGGAAGCTGTTAAAACAATTAAAAAAAAAGACGCAATTAATCTTTTTTTTTTTGACATATATTTATGTGTATATATATATATATATATACACACACACACTCATATATATATATATATATATATATATATACACACATATATATATATATGTGTGTGTGCGTGGATCTCTGTGATTTCAAAATCTCTGTGATCTCGATTTCGAAGATATGAAAATTTTAATTTTAGCCTAAACTGTATATATATTTTCTATATGTTGTATCTGACTCCAAAAAAAATTTTAGCGCGATTTTTTCATTTGGCTTCGAGTTCTAGCTGGTCAAAGTTGAGGTTTTAAGCAATTTTTGCCTATTTTCAATGATTTGTAGCTTATAAGGGATGCATTTGTAACTAAAACTACCCATATACTTTTTTTGTGAAATTTTCTGAATTTTTCAATAAAAATACTTTTAAAGCCATATATATATATATATATATATATATATATGTTAAGGCTACCTTATTTGCATTTTAAACCTTAAAATATAAAAATCTGAATGTTTGATCCGGACTCCGACAACCTCAATACAGTAAAGAGATACCGTTTTATAGTAAAAACCGCTGCCAATTCTTTGGCACGTAGCTTCCTCCAACAAAATTTATAGTTTAAATAGATAAAATATAGTTTAAATATATAGTATATTAATGATCAAAATACTTTCAATCTTAATTATTTTACATAAAGAGCACCTGTCACAATATCGAATCATATAATTTTCATGAAAAAATTGAAACCTTAATATTTTAAATACCATAGAGTCCTTATGACCTCATAAAATCATAAATTGTCTTGAAACATTTTGAACTTAGCGAGTCATAAGGTTTAACAGAAATAGTACTTTTCAGTTATACAGGGTACACAGTGTGAGGGACAAAAAATTTGAATCCTGATATCTTTTCAACTAAACGATTTTATAAGCTGCAAAAAGAACCTAGCCAAGGTGATCAGAAGATCGATATTTTTCCAAAATTTCAACCTAATTGAAGCCTTTTTACTTCCGTAATCGTATGACATAGAAAACCCAGTTTTCGATTTTTAGCTTGAAAACTAGTCATCAAAATGGTTCAAAATTTGTACTGCAAATGAATATTATCGTTTTTCATTGTCATAGATTTTTTCAAAACGTTTGACAATTTAGTTTTGGATATTAATTTTTTTTGAAATCACTTTTTTATCATAAAAATTGAACGGAACGGTTAATCTGGAAAACCTTGCGGGAAATAGTAGGCAATTTTATGCTCTTCTAGATAAACTTTTGTTGAATATATTGTACAGATCATATTATCAAAAAACAAGGTTTCAAAAATATATCCTATCTGACTAGAGTCGATTGGTAAAGAGCCGCGTATCTACTTTTTTGGAAGTAATGTAAATTCATATTTTCTTTTAAATTTATAAATACAAAGGGAAAGAATATATAATTAATCTGTAAAATCGATAAAGTATTTCTATGTGTCTCTTTTACGATATATACTTTCCCTTTAACTGTTATTAAAGATAAGACTAAAAAAAAGTAATGATTTCCCCTTATGTAGGGTTCAAAACTAAATCAGCAAGTCATGCACTCACTCAATGAAAATTGATATAAAAAATTCATTGTATCGTATTATATGTTAAAAAAATTATATTATTTACTTTAAAAAATATTTGTGTTTACATTTCTTTTACCCTTCTGCCATATTTCTCTCTCTCTCTCTCTCTCTCTCTCTCTCTCTCTCTCTCTCTCTCTCTCTCTCTCTCTCTTTCTGGTGAGTACAGTTGACAGCTCTACTGATCTATTATTTTTCTGTACTGCTTTTCTGCTGCTTCTTGCCTTTGGGCCCTCTTCTGTTGTAGATAGTTGCACGCTTCTTTTTGCAACCTTCACGTCGATACATAAATCCGCCGAAGGCTGCAATTTTTCTCTGTTATCTTTTCTACTGCAAACTTTCTACACGGTTCCTAACCTACAAATCTGCTTGGCTTGGCTTGGCTTTGTTCCTCACTTTCACGGCGTCTCTTTCTCTCCGCAATCAACGTCGTGGCGACATCTACTGCATCGTGGGAGAACTCTCAAGGCGACTTCACACTGATCGAGTAAGTTATCGACGAAAAATGAGTACAAATGGCAAGAAGAGCGTGGAAGTGCCTTTTCAGTCATGCAGCAGCTGTAAACAACCTATACAGCACAAGGACCCCAAGAAGTGTGAATTTTGTGGTCTGCACTACCACGTCAGGTGCCAAAACACCGTTAACATCAAAACGATCATGGTGAACGACAGGCAGACTATAGCCTGTCCCTCATGTGCAGACAACAGCAACGCCAAGGGTGCCAAACTGAGGACTAACTCCACCTCCGCCACAACATCAGTATGGGGAGTAACTGCAACAACAGCAGTAGGCAGGAATACTCCCAAACAACAGCAGCCGGTGAACAAGAAGACGAGGTCAGCACCAACATCAGCAAACACGTCGAGAAATCCCTCACCAGCCCGCTCGGCCGGAGTAACAACAACATCTACGCCGTCCGTTGAGGCTGCTCTGAGGGATATTCGCGGAGCACTGGACGATATACGCAATGCTCAAATATAGGCTCTCAAGACCCAGAACATCGTGTCGGAGAGGATTTCCAAAATTGAGCAGCGTCTGGGCCCGCTAGAGAAGTGACTGAAGGCCCTCGATGAGCTGCCTGCACTCAAAACTCGCATACACAATGCTGAGTCCACCATCACTGCCCAACACTGCGGAGATTTGCAGCCTACGCAGTGAATTGGCCGAAGTCAAGAGGCGCCAGGAGTAGACCTCGAACTGTGTGGTCGTTGTCACGGGTTTTCATTATACCCGTGAAACCTCGCAGCATCTCCTCACCTTCTCAGTTGTAAACGCGCTTGACCCCGAGGTCCTTAGAAGAGACGTAGCATCCGTCAGGACCATGGGGAGGCTTGATGCTATAACCAGCTCCGCCAGGGGTGACGGCAGACTGCCACCACTAGCCGTTACCCTATCTTCAAGTGCGCTTGCACGCTCGATCGTCATCACCAAGACCCGGAAACGCAAGCTACACACCAGCGAATTGGACGCCACCTTGCTGGAGCAGGGTAAAGCTCTGAGTCCTGACCATCAAGAGCTCATAAACATTAACGAGCTGCTCCCCTTAGACGTCCATAAGCTGCGTACAAGGGCTAGGCTGAAGGCCAAGAAGAGGCAGGGATGCCGAATGTTCGTCAGGGAGGGGAGACTCTACATGCGCTGTAACGATGACAGCGAGCGTGCTACGGTCACCAACACCGACGCCGAGCTGGAGACTTTTTTAGCCTGGTTTCCGCCCGCTGCCAACATCGTCCAACACTGAGGCTACAACACACACACACACACACACATACACACACACACACATCATTCCACCACACCCACCGTCAAGCTCATCTGCCACGTCTTCATCTGGTTCTAAGGTATCTCTGTCCGAAGGTCTACGAGTCTGTCATTTTAATGCGAACTCGCTTACGGGTCACATTGAGATGATCAGGCTTTTATTATCCACTTGCTCTCCATTCCACGTAATAGCTGTTACTGAGACCTGGTAAAGCGACAAGGTAACGTCCATCCTTCACTGGACGACTACCTACTGTACAGACGAGACAGAAACAGAAACGGAGGAGGTGTGGCCCTCTACATTCAGAAATCTCTGACAGTTAGCGTTATTTCATCATCTGACGGTGAATGGTCTGGTAAGCCAGGCAAGCCTGAATGAATATCTCTTCTGTGAGGTATCAGCAAAGGGAGTCTCTCCTATCTTCGTGGGGGTTGTGTATCGTCCACCTCATGCTCCATTCTTCCAAGGCTCTAACTTCATAGACCAACTAACAACCCACATGCACAACTATTCCACGAAGGTCATAATGGGAGACTTCAACTCTGATCAACTTTCTTCATCTGAAGATGCCAAGCTCATCAAGGCCTTCATTGATGAAAACTCCCTTTCATCTGTTCCCTATGGTACCACGCACCACAAACAGGGTTCTGATACCTGGCTTGACCTGTGTCTTATCGACGAGCAGGATCGCCTGATGTCATACTGGAAGACAAACTCACCGTTCATCAACGGACATGACCTTATCACGGCTACTCTCGACGTACAGATTCCATGATACGTAGCTAACACATACTCTTACAGAAACTTTAAAGTAATCAGCGCCGAGAAGCTAAGGGACTTTCTTAGCGCATGTGACTGGTCATCCCTCACCTCTTCATCACTCGACGAATGCATATCCACACTTAACACTAACCTCATTAACGCCATCAATCATCTCGCCCCATTACGAACTGTGACACCAAGAAGACAGCGTCACCCGTGGTTCACCTCGGCTCTTCGTGACCTTGTATCTGAAAGAGACAGACTTTACAGGCGTTTCAGGAACTCGATTCGGATCTCCGCATATATAAGCTAGCTAGAGACAATGCTTACAAACGAGTAGGAAGCCAGGCTGAATTATTACTATTCACGCCTGCCAACCTCGACTGATGTTGACGAGATCTGGAGAGAGCTGGAGAAGCTTGGAATTTCTGTCACCAAGGCCCCTTCACCATCTCGTTATAACACAGATGAACTCAACAAGCATTTCAGCTCGATCTCCAATGATCCGTTAGCTCCTGCTATTGAGAATTATCTCCTCACCCTGGAAAGTCTTTACCTCCCGGAACATTTCGAGTTCAGCACCATAACGGAATCGGATGTGTTGGCTGCAGTATCGCACTTCGACACTCAGGCCAGGGGAAGCGACGGAATCCCTCAGGTTGTAATCTCAAAAGCATTGCCAGTTCTCGCTCCGCTACTAAGCCATATTTTCAACCTATCTCTGAGCGAACCCTGTTTCCCATCTGCCTGGAAATTGTCGCTTGTGCGTGCACTCAACAAAGTCAGTTCACCAACAGCCCTGACTGACTACCGTCCGATTTCACTTCTCTGCTATCTCTCCAAGGCCCTGGAGTGGCTGGTGCATAGGCAAGTCTCACAATACCTTGAATCAAGACTCTTACTAGACAACTTTCAAACAGGCTTCCGCACTGGCCACAGCACTCAGTCTGGCCTAATTAAGCTAACTGATGATGTCAGGGTCGGGATAAACAAAAAGAAAGTGACATTCTTTCTTCTCTTTGATTTTAGCAAGGCGTTTGACACTGTATGTCACGTCCGGCTCCTGAGGACGCTATCCACTTTCGGCTTCTCTAAGCAGGTTATCCGCTGGTTTGCCTCCTATCTCACTAGGAGAGAGCAGGCCGTCGTTGGTGACAATAGCGAGCGCTCCTCTCCGCGGCGTCTTAACATCGGCGTCCCGCAGGGCTCCGTCTTAGGTCCCTTGCTGTTCGCATTTTACATCAATGACATCGGTTTCTGCCTTGATTCCGATGTTTCCCATCTTATCTATGCGGATGACTTGCAAATTTACAGTCATTGCCACCTCGAGGAGCTCTATTCTTTATCAAACAAGATGAGTGCTAATGCTGAGAGGATAATGGGCTGGGCTGCGCAAAATAGGCTTAAACTCAATATTATAAAACCAAAGCACTTGTCCTGGGCTCCCCTTACTACATAAATTTACTTCCCTCAACAGCTAACACTTTTATTAATATCGGGGGTGTCCAGGTCAGCTTTGAATCCTCTGTGCGTAATCTGGAATTGGTGCTTGACTCTAAACTCATGTGGAAAGAGCACGTTACACAAGTGTATAAGCGTGCTCACTCGCTAATGTACAGGCTCTACTTTTTCAGAAAGAGTGCCAATCTCAGGTTACGCAAGCATCTTGTGCAATCACTCCTATTTCCGATTATCGACTACTGTTCTCTTGTATACTGTGACCTGCTCGTGAACACAGGAATTCGGTACATCTATGGTGTAAGGAGAGATGAGCATATCTCCCCGTACAGGAGGGAGCTGCAGTGGCTAACCACTGCCGGACGCAGGAAGTACTTCACAGCTTGTTTCTTACGTAAAATGTTTAACTCGGTCGTACCATCATACGTACTGACCTTTTTTGACTCCCGCGTCACACTCCGGCCTGTGAGGAGCGAGGTGACACCTCTGGAAATTCCTGCTTTCGCGACGGAGACGCTGAGGAACTCGTTCTATTTCAGCCCTTCATACCTATTGAATAACCTACCATCACACATCAGAAACACTTCATCCACTGTCCCTTTCAAAAAACTTGATAGGGGTCACTTTTTTCAACTCGAAAATACATAAATCGTACACAATCTACGCCCACGCACACCTACTTTTTCGCTCATTCCACTTTCACTATCGCTTCACTCTCTCACTACACATACTTTAAACATGCCTCAATCTATTATCTATTGTATTGTTTTTTTCTTCTTTTCTCACCTGTAACACTGTAAACTTATAATCGTACAATATAATGTACGCAAAATAAAACTAATCTAATCTAATCTAATCTAATCTAATCTCTCTCTCTCTCTCTCTCTCTCTCTCTCTCTCTCTCTCTCTCTCTCTCTCTTTCTCTATCTCTCTCTCTCTCTCTTACACACACACACACACACTCGATAATGGATTGACAGATTTAGAAGGTACCAGATACTTAAAGGGAGGAGTGTCAGTTATATGGGTGCATTGACAAAAGTGTGGGTATAAAAGTGGTGTATCAAGCATGGGTAGGCGGGTGGAACCTTTGCCTTGAGAGAGTCGAAAATTTTACTGTTTCAAAGCTTCCTCTAGGAGGAAGCAAAAATTAAAGAAAAAAATCGGCTTTTAGAGATTGGCTCATAACTCAGGAACCAATTATCAAAATCACTTGAAATTTTAACAGTAATTAGTTTTTGTTATTAAACCACTAAATATTCGGAAGCGTTTGACCGTCTAGTTTTAGAGATACAAGAAATCAAAGAAATTTAAAAAAAAATGGACATAGCATACTCGATTTTTCAGTTTTTGATTTCTAACTCGAAAACTACGTAGTCGAATACATTAAAATTTCTGTGGTATATAGCTTGACTCATAATCCATCATCTTATTTTTTTTTGCAAGGTTCTGATATTTCGTTTCGATGATATGCCTTATTTTGAAAAGATTACCTTTTTGCATTTGCTGCTGAACAGTGCAGTCGATCTGGAGGGCCAAACGAGAAAAAAAAGGTAATTTAATTCTATTTCGAATGCATTATGGATAAATCGTTTGTAACAATAAAATGATACAAAAAACGCCAAGAATAATTTTGCAAAATTCAATAAACGGCCATAAAACAAAAACTAGCTGGCAAAATTAAAAATAATTTCTTTTCCCCAATTTAGAATTCGAAAACGAATAAACATGCCAAATTTTGAAGACATTTATAGCCTCGATTTGAAAATATTGAGGTATACATACACTTACACACACGCACATCCATATGGACATTTTGTAAAAACACGTGATTCAAACTGTACAAACCTCAAAATGGATTTCTAACCTATTTTTGAGGAAGTAAAAAAATTTACTATCACAAAGCTTCCTCTAGGAGAAAGCAAAAAGTAGCTGTAAAGTTTCAGAATGGGCCTGACCTTCTACGAGAAGTTATGTAGAAAACAAACATGATATAATGTCTAAAAAGTGGTTTTACATGATAATTTGACACTAATAACCAAGTAAATTTCATGTCTACCGGTACAAACACATGTTGGTTTTAACTAACACTATTTTTTTTAATGGCAATTTTTTGATTTTTGAAAAACATTATTTTGCGTTTTTTTTTAATTATCCCATCGTTACAAAAAATTCAATTGAAATGCATTTAAAAGGGAATAAAATTATCTAGTTTTCCTCGTTTGGTCCCCAGGATCGATTGCTTTGTTCGGCAGATAAAATAAAAAAGGTGATTTTATTTTTAAAATTCATATCTCTAAAACTAAACATAACCTCACGAAAAAAATGGATCGATGGGTCACGTGTCAAATTATATCCTATTAAAATTTCAAGTGAGTTGACCACTTATTTTTTCAATAATAAATCGAAAACTGAAAGAAATAAGTTTTTTTTTGTGCCTCGATTACGGATGTAAAAAGGCCTTATTGCACTTGAGAAACCCCTATGGTTCTTAAGATATCAAGGTATCAACTTTTTTTTTTGAAAATTTTTTGATTCCTCATATCTTTAAAACAATGTAGTCAAATGCTTCAAAATTTTATTTGGCGATTTACCATAAAAAAGGCTATCTGCTGCTAGAATTTTAAAAGATTTGGTCCAGCGGTTCTCAAGTAAAGAGCTAAAATGTATAAACCGATTTTTCTCAAAACTTTTGCTTCCTCTTATAGGGGTGTCGTTGCACGTCGTTAAAGTCCCTCCCTATGAATTCATGTCATACTGATATATTCTGTGAAAAAATTGAGCGGCAGCGTTCGTATTATATAATAAAAAAACAGAGGGGTCTGCAAACTTTTGAACAATGAACCATCCAAAACTTATAGTATATTAAATTATGTATCAAAAACTGCCTCATACATTAGCAGGCAGATTATACTGTATATTAAAACAATATTTCATTTATTAGACTTATAAATTTAGTTGGATGAAGCTACGTGCCAATGAATTGGCAGCGGTTTTTTTAAAGTTATTTGTTTGTGAATATGAAATGACGATTTATGTATTCATGCATATCACAAAATGTTATCTGCAGATTCGATTTACCTGAAAGGGATGCTGCAAATAATTACTCGTGCATATTTAATCGTTTTTTTAAAGTTTTGTGTTTTCGACATATAATAACGAATGATGTAAGTATTTATTCATATCACAAGATAAAATCTGCTGTTTTGGTCGAGAAAAAAAGGAGGCTGTAAACTTTTTTTTGTGCAGATATGCTCTTTCTTTCAAAGCTATGTGTTTGTGAATGCGAAATGACGAATGCTGTATGCATTTACGCATAACGCAAGATGTTATCATTCAACTTAAAATAATTCAACAAATCTTAATGCAAAAGAACATTGAAACATCTGTTCAAACCTCATCATTGGTGACTTTGAGCATATCGATGACACTTTTTATACAGTACTTACACTTACACAACACAAAGTCAGTCAGTACAGCATGCTTGTACATACTGTCATATATGTCAGCATGCATGTGTAGGGTTAGGTTTTCACTCTTAATGGGCACTTTGAAAATCATATTTTCCCTTCAAAATTATTCTAGATGAATTAATAGGCTAAATATTCATCATTCAACTTCTGAAACTGTGAAAAATGTAGTTTTGCCTGCTATGCTATTCTGCTGTGTAACATAGCAGACAGCCTTTACGGTACGCGCCGTATACTTCTAGTATGCCTGTGCCTATCCTAAACCGTACGCGCATGCGCAAAAAATTAAAAGAACTTCTGCTACTCAGGTTTTAGCGTAAAAACTACGCATATTTCTCGACGGATTCTGGCTTTCATTTCTACTGAGTCGCTAGGGAATGGGCCAGAACTTATCGGCCATTTATCAATTATGTATAGTCATTTCTATTGATTAATCTCAAATGAGATATACTATTAGGTATACTGCTCTTTTAGGTTTACTTCTAAAATACTCTAAGTTTGTTATAATTGAAAATTATTTTTTAAATAGTAAAACTGTATTCGAAAATAGATGCATTAAAGCATTCTGCATTCATTCCACAATCAATAAAGTGTCATTCTAATATTGACAACTAAATTTTATCTATTTATAACATTATGAAAATCAACTTTTCGCATGTGTATCTAATGTTATTTCCTGATACAGGAGGCGAAACATGTGCTTGAACGCACACTACATCTTAATATATTTTAAATACTGTCTTATTTAATAATTTAGATAAGTATTAAATAAAAAAATAACGAAACGAATTCATCTTTATTTAAGAATATAAAATATGATTTTGTATAAAATTACATAATTTTCCATACTTATATTGATCCTTAGAGGAACAAAAATTCTGCACATAACAGTTTCCATTTAAAAATTTCAGAATAAAACAGAAAAAAATTGAACAGAACAGAAATGTTCAGCAGAAGAATGTCGGAATTAAGACAAAGTCAACAGTTATTTACAGGTATTATTAGTTTTTTTTAGTTTACTGCGGATAGTACCAGATTTCAACAGTTTTCAACAGTTACGTCTAGGTGTAGAAGTAATTCGAAGACGGTGTCTAGGTGTACGGGGTGGCTGATGACAAGGTCTACGTGGTGCACTCCGTAATTTTGTATGTCTAGGTAAATACATCATTCAAGGGCAATGTCTCGGTTTACGGGGTGGCCAATGACGAGGTCTAGGTGGTGCACTTTGTGGTTTTTTGTGTCTAGGTGTAAAAATAATTCGAGGGCGGTGTCTAGGTGTATAGTGTGGCCAATTACGAGGTCTAAGTGATGCGCTCCGTGGTATTTGATATCAAGGTAAATGAATCATACGGGAACGGCGTCTAGGTGTACAGGGTGGCCGATGACAAAGTCTTGGTGGTGCGCTTCGAGGTTTTTTATTTCTAGGAACATACATCATACGAAGACGGCGTCTTGGTGTACAGGGTGGCCGATGACGAGGTCTAGGAAGTTTGCACTTGGTTTTGGTGTCTTGGTGTAGAAATCATTCGAGGGTAGTGTATCAGAACAAGCAGTGATTTCATGTTGGTGATAAAAATGTTACAATAAAACCATGGTCAAAAGGTGCTTAAGATTCTTATATTTTATGTTTAGGACAAATATGAAATATCTAAAAAAACTTACTAGAAAATACTAGAATCTCAGAAAATTAACTTTTAATAAAGTAAAAGGTTAGGCGAGTTTAAGATAAAAAAGAACTGAGATCAATCAACCAAATTCCAGTTTATTCAATTTAATCATAATGAAGCAACAAAATTTCTGTTGGTCAATAAAGGGCTTACTTAACTTAGGTTAAGTTAAGTTAGATTCTGATCAATTAGAGAAACTCTCAAGATACTTACTACGTAACTTGCCATGACCATTTCATTTTGTTTATTGGTAAACAACTAAAATTTTTTCTTTATGTATTAGAACTTCATAAAAACACCATAAGTACAATAAAACGGCCATAGCAAGTTACGTAGTAAGTATCTTAAGAGTTGTTCCTAAGTGATCAGTATATAATTTAACTTAAAGTTAAGTAAGCCCTTTATTGACCAAAAAAAATGTTGTTGCTTCATTATGTTTAAATATAAAAAACTTGACTTTGATTGATTGATCTCAGTTCTTTTTTATCTGTTATTTTGTTGCGAAATATATCAAACTCGCCTAATCTTTTGCTTTTTTAAAAGGAAATTTTCTTTTTTATGTTATTAAAGGCGTGTTTTTAAAAAAATTAAGAAAAATGTTTAGAAATCCGAAGATAGCTGTTTTGATTGGTAATAAACTAGTGAATGTAGAAGACAGCAATTATTTATTGACCAAAAAAAAGGTGTTGCTTCATTATGTTCAAATATAAAAAACTTGACTTTGATTGATTGATCTCAGTTCTTTTTTATCTGTTATTTTGTTGCGAAATATATCAAACTCGCCTAATCTTTTGCTTTTTTAAAAGGAAATTTTCTGAAAATTTCTAAAAAACTGTTGTCTTTACTTATTAATAGTTATTGTCTGTTGTATTCATATTGTTTTTTTCTAAATTGTAAAATTTTACACCTAAAAATAATAAATACAACTGAAGTATCTAGCAAACTAAATAAAACTGAAGAGAACAAAAGATTACTGTTATCTGTGTCTCCATTCCGACATTTTTCTGCTATCATCTGCAGTTTATAACGTTTTTTTTTCAATTGTTTTCATTTTTCTTTTTCATTAGGGATTGAAGATATCATTATCATTTAATATAAAAGTAAATATCGTATTAAGTGGCGCGATAGCGCCCCGAAGGCGAGTTTGAGAAGCAGACGAAGACGCGGCGCCCGTGACGCTATTATCTTCTATGTTGGTGTTTGGATTTTTCATGATACAGAAAAAAATGCTTATCGTTACTGTTTGTGAGTTTTTTTTGGCTTATCGGTATGTTTTATGATCTAAACTACGATTTCCAACAAAAATATTTGTAGAAAAGCCGTTTCGTTTCATAATAAACGAGTTTTTATATTACGAATGCTCAAACCAGTATCTGTACTTTTTCCTCCAGTGTGATAGGACCGTGAAGTTGGCCGCACAAGCTATTATGTGTAATACAGTTGGGTATCGCTTTCCCACAGATTTCTATAATCTGCGCAGAGTAAATGTGTTTACATTGTCTGCTTGAATTTAAGGTTATGTTTTCGAACAGCTGCTGCACTGTCGCTGCACAAACTTTCTGAGTGTTCGGGATCACTTATGACGGGGCCGAGGAAGTGGATTTCGTGACTTTCCGTGCATACATGCAAATATCGTTTCGTGGTAGCCGATCACGCACGGTGTCTAGTTGCCAAGGGTCGTCGATGACCAGGCTACGTATCCACGTATTAATATCGCGGCCATGAATGCGATCTAGGGTGACTGATAACAAAGTCAGACAGTGCGCACCGTACTTTTTATTGCAAAAATGTTCAAATCAGTTATGTTTACTGTCCAGGTACTAAAGGGCATAGCAAGTTACGTAATAAATATCTTGAGAGTTATTTGTAATTGATCTATATATTACTTTCGCGTTTTTCACAACTACGAAGTAGGAGTAAATTAGCTGTTTTCCTATACGGTCACTATACACTTATATATATGTAGGAAACAGCCTTTTTCAGAATATACATAACAATAAAAACTACATTGTATATACATCGTGTTTTAACGCCAAGTGAAACAATATATTGTCATTTTTTATAATAGATAATCACTAAAGCATCTCTGGTAGAAATTCGAATATTTAAAATAAGCTGGATACTACAAAATGACTAGGAGAAATAGCCTATAACTAGCTAGTGATAAAACGCTTTTACTTCCATTTCTTGATCATTTTCTAGAATAGACCTAACCTCAAAACCATAATATTGACTTTACCTTTTGTAACTTTTTGTATTCTACACTAAATTGCAAAGAATTTTGAAAATTTCGATGAATTTTTCAGTTTTGTAACTTGTAGTAGATAAAACTCATATACAGGACACGCATCATAAATATATTCATAATTTCCTCATTTTTTAATTTTTTTTATACCAAGTATTTTATTATTCAATCAAAAATATGTTAAATAGAATCAATTTCTACTAGAGATAAAAAGTGTACTTAAATCGTTCAATGTAAGCCACAGATATATATATATATATATATATATATATATATATATATATATATATATATATATATATATATATATATATATATATATATATATATATATATATATATATATATATATATATATATATATATATATATATATATATATTATATATATATATATATATATATATATATATATATATATATATATATATATATATATATATATATATATATATATATATATATATATATATATATATTATGCACTATACTAGCTAAACGAAATCGTGTTACGTAAGCTGTACATATTTTCTCATGCATATTCAATAAAATTATAATTATTGAAACAAATTTAACTATTAACTTCATGAAATCATGTTATTGCATTTGATAATGGATTATAATGCTATTTAAAGGTTATATAATATACTAAAATAATATTCTGCTGTTATATTCAAAAAAGCTTTTCACATTTTTTCAAATGATTTTAATAAAACTGCCATCGTGTTTACAAAAAATGAATGATAAAGTAACTACATTAACCAAATACACATATTTTACTACCTATATAGGTAGTAAAATCATCATTGGTCACATTCAACTTTATCATAAACTCGTATGCTTAGGGAAGCTAAAAGTGTAAACGTGTATTAGAAGCAATACTTGAAGACCAAAGAGTAGGAACACGGTCGTGCTCGCATACTCTTAGTAATCAAGTAAGCGCTTGTTACAGCATTGTAAAGATTTGTTCTTGATCGTGAGAAATGTTAAGTGCATAAATAATAAACTGTAAAAATTCAGATCTTTTCAAATAAGAATTTGTCTAAATTTTATTATTCGCGATTACAATGAGATGAGCATATGGAATAATTTCGAGAAAAGCCGTTAACAAACGATTGGGTCGTTTATTTAGTGTAGATACTGGATTTACCATATTCATTGTCTACAGTCAACCTGACCATAATTTACAAACGGGAAACTATGGGACCCCTTAATAGCATCTTCAACATTTTTGTTCGCCCTCTGATTGGTTGTTATTTTTTACTTGTGATTACAACCTCATTGTGAACTTGCTGAATTATTGTTTTTCTATACGTATGAATTTAAACGAATGTTGAAGAAAAAATTGAAAAATGACGATAAAATCGTGCTTAACTTTTCATAAGCTGCTAGTTAACTTAAATTTTTTTAAAGTTACAAATTTTCATTAGCGATTAAGTTACCTTATCTGTTTACAATAATTATTATAAAATTAATATAAAGTCGTATATTTTTAATAGTCTCATAAATTTTGTGCATATGTTTTACCAGTAATAACATTTGAATGGCATTTTATTACGATATATTTGAGTTAAGGTCATGATTATTTTTGCAATCGTAAAATTTAACTTATTCAAAAATAATATTGTTTATTCAACAAGATTTGTTTTAAATAAATTTAATTATAGTTAAATATAAGAAATTTTTACATATTTTCTAATTAACTTCTCATGAATCTGTCAAAGAGCCGTATATTATCATACTTACAAATAAATTACTGTTTTAATAGAACTGTCCCTTAACTCAATACACTTTTATACAATATAACATAATTCAAATTGTTATTACGATTGTTTTTGCCTGCTCCTCTTCGACGCCTTCTTGTCCTGTTTTCTGGTTCTATATCGTAGATAAAAATCGATTATGTTAATAATGATCTAGATTTGGTACAATCTATATTATAATATAATATTAATAACTATTATGTTATTTATGCGGTTGTGTTACCTTCCCCTTACCCTGATTTTAAAATGATTTTAAACTGATTTTATTTCTTAAAGTTACCACTAAGGTGCTGATGAATAAATACAATCCGAAAGGAGGTGGAAGACTATTTGAGCCTATATGTAATAGATGGTCTTGCAGACAGACATTGGCAAAGAAAAATACTATCGCGCCGCTGACGGCGCCTCTGCCGATCAGGTAATATGGCAAGTCAGAGTATACATTTCACACCGGGTTTATATGCGGGACATAAGTTTTTATTAAAATAAAAATATTTCCTTCAATGCAATTATTCTCACTTTTATTGTATATTTTATAATCTAATAAATGTAGTACGATATTCCGGCAGAAGATTTAAAGATCGTTAACTATGTACCAGAAATAATTATGCGGGACTACTGAATTTCGTCAATCGGACCTAGTAATTGAAAAATATTATTGATGTATATGTATATACACCACCTAGTGGTAACTTCGTTTTTCTGAGATATGATAGAGTCTCTGTCTGTAATAACACTGTTCATTGTTCTACTTTTTATTATTGTTTCTCAACAATAATCCCTATGTAAAGTGTATACTGCAACCAGCCTTTGCTATAATATGAATGTGTAGAGAAAGATGTCCGGATTTATAAAAAGTTTAGAATCGCAACTCACACAATTAATATAACGCAAAAAATAGTTGAGAAATTGGAGATTTTGCAAATAATACATAAGTTAAGGGGATGCGGGAGCTAAAAACAGTATTTTTCTATTACATATAACATATTAAACAAAGCTTGCAATGAAAAACCAAGTCTGTAGTGCCATAGTGTTAAGTTTGATGAATCGTTTTATCAGAATTAGATGTCGATCTAAAAACATCGTAATACAAAATACGAGGCTTCTGCATTCCCTTAAACTGAAACCTAATTTCAATGTTTCCTGCTATACATTATACTTTTAATTAAATTCTTAAGATTTACAATGAATATAATTTCATTGTTAAGCAACTAAACGAGTTGTAACCCTGGTAAAAATTGGCCGATTTAAAATGGTGAAAAAGCTAAGAACTTTAACTAACCTAAAGAACTAGGATAAAAAGCGTTACATTTTGTAACAAAAACTGACAAAGGAAACTACCAAGTTCTGAGATTGACAACCTCAGAACTTCCAAATAACTTGGATACCGTTTCTACCAGGGAAGTGCCAAAAATTATAAACTTATCATTGCAATCCGGTAAATTAAAAACATTTCATCAACATATATACTTACGTCTTGGCAATACGTTAGGAATCTCATTTACAACTTGCGGCTCATTATTAATATCATCAAGCATTTGGTCAATGTCTGCTACATGTGCATTAATAATGACATCGGCATTATCATCAGCGTTGTCCTAATAGAAATTAACTTAATATAATACTTTACGATACTAGTGGCATAAGTCGTACTTTACGGCACGGCGTGTATAAGCGCCCGAGCGTAGCGAGTGCCATGAAGATCGACTTATGACGCGTGTATCGTACGATATTTTATAGCACTGTCTAGCATAAATCCGCTGTCATGCCTATCCGTGGCATTAGCAGTCCTTTTTTGCACCGTAAGGTTACCGTAGTTAGGCAATATGCACGGTGCAATAAAGTACTACTTATGCCACGGATAGGCGTGACATAAATGCTGATTTATGCCACGCAGTGCTATAAAATTGTTTATATATATGGGACGTTTCACGTCAAAATCAAAATGGTGGACATTATACCTCCACCAAACCCATTTTACCGCAACAAATGATTTTTGATCAGTTTAAAGTATCGATATGTGGGTTTTCAGGGTCACTGAATCTTATTTTAACTTCGACATTTCAAAATTCGAAATGGTGGATCCAAAATGGCGGACATTATACCACTACCAAACCAATTTTACCGCAACAAATGATTTTAGATCACTTTAAAGTATCGATATGAAGGTTTTTGGGGCCACTGCACCTTATTTTAACCTCGAAATTTTAAAATCCAAAATGGCCGATCCAAAATGGCGGACATTATACAACCACCAAAACTATTTTACCGCAATGAACGATTTTAAATCAGTTTAAAGTATCGGTATGGGAGTTTAAGGGGCCGCTGAATCTTATTTTAACCTCGAAATTTGTTTTTCTCCAACAGTCCTTTTTAGGATAGTTAATAGGTACATTAATAGATACATTGGCAACTTCTTCTTCAACATCCTTTTTAAGGCAGTTGTTGAGTAAGTCTTACTTTATCGGCAACTCCTTGTTCAACTGTACTAGCCGTAATTTTGTTATTTCTAACATTTTTTTTTGTTTTGGTTGTGCTTTCTCATATCCTACAACAATGTCTTCTCCTGCGAAAAAATATCGTATCGATAGATGCGTTAATCCATTTGATATTAATACAGGACAAAGCAAATCTCTTAGAAAGATCTCCAAAGAATTTCAAGATGTCTATCCTGATTATCCAACATCTTCACTGATTTGTGATCAGTGAAGATGTTGGATAATCAATGCATCGGTTTTCGTTGCACCTTCGGTTTCAAACACGGATGCACCTATGCAAGATGATCTTACAGATATTTTAACTGGACTTAAAAACAAATTCCAATCCCTGCCGGAGAACGATCCATTACGTGTCAGTATTCTTACTATTTTGCCCGAACACTGGGCAATACGTAAAATTATGAATCAATTTGGTGTGTCTCACAGAATGGCTCGTAAAGCAAAACAGTTAAGAGAATCAGATGGAGTTTTGGCTTCTCCTGTTGCAAAACATGGAAAAACATTACCTGCAGAAACTACTCAGAAAGTTGAAGATTTTTACGAAAATGATCTTAACAGCAGAATTATGCCAAATAAAAAAGATACCGTCAGTATTTATTTATATGGTGAAAAAATAAAAGTGCAGAAAAGATTATTACTTACTGATATTAAGAACCTTCATAATCAATTTAAAGAACAGTTTCCTGAACATCCGATTGGGCTTACCAAGTTTGCGGAACTGAGACCAAAATGTTGTGTCTTTGCAGGATCCTCTGGTACACACAATGTATGTGTATGTACGATACACGAAAATTTCAAGGCGATGATTGACGCAGTAAATATAGAAAAATCTCAAACAATAATCTGAAGAATTATAAATATTGTTTGAATTTCGTTCTATGTGAGGATGCCAAACCAAGTTGTTATTTGAATGAATGCAAATTTTGTCCGGACATTCAAAAGTTTTCTAATTACGTTGAGAACATTATGGATGAGCACAATATTGATCAAGTCATCTTCAGCACGTGGCAATCAACCGATAGATACACTTTGATAAAATAATGCCTAACATCGCAAGAATTTATTGAAACTTTATGTTCTAGCCTAGAAAAGTGGATACCTCATCACTTCATCGCTAAGGAACAATCAAAGTTTATTTCTGGGAAGAAAAATAATCTTTCATATGAAGAGATTCTTGCTCAATTGGATTTTGCTGAGAACTATGCTTTTACAGCCCAAGATGCTGCACAGGCACTTCATTTTAATAATGATCAAAGTACGATTTTTCCTGCTGTTATTTATTATAAATCTGAAGGCAAGCTAAAGCATTTCAGTACAGTATCTATGTCCGACTGTACTACTCGTGATGCCACTGCAGTGTACATAATGCAGCAAAAGCTTATACCTGAAATTCGCAAGGTTTGTCCTACAGTAAAAAAGTTAATATATGCTACTGATGGTGCTAAACAGCATTTTAAAAATCGTTATCAAATGAGTAGTTTAATGAGTCATAAGAGAGATTTTGGCGTTGATGCTGAATGGCACTGTTTTGCAACAGCACACGGAAAAGGTAGTTGCGATGGAGTTGGACGATAGTAAAGAGAGAAGCTACAAGAGCGAGCTTACAAGCTGCAAAAAATAAAGCAATTCTAGATGTTAAAGCTCTTTATTCATGGGCTAATGGGCGATCATTCAATATAAAATTTTTCTTATACACCAAAAAAGATCACGAACAAACTCGTCAATTCCTTACAAAGAGATTTAAAAACTGTCCACCTGTCACAAACATACAAATGGGGCATGGATTTATCCCAGAAAATAATGAAACGTTGAAAGTCATGCATTACTCAAATACCAATTTTGAAATTTCAAAGTTAAAATAAAATTCAGTGACCCTGAAAACCCCCGTATCGATACTTTAAACTGATCAAAAATCATTTGTTGCGGTAAAATTGGTTTGGAGGTGGTATAATGTCCGCCATTTTGGATCCACCATTTTAAATTTTGAAATTTCGAGGTTAAAATAAGATTCAGTGACCCTGAAAAGCCCCATATCGATACTTTAAACTGATCAAAAATCATTTGTTGCGGTAAAATGGGTTTGGTGGAGGTATAATGTCCACCATTTTGATTCCGCCATTATTGATTTTGGAATTCCGTCAGCATTGTCAATAATATGTCCTATCATGAGTTGTACATGCTTTTTAGTGGGATATTTTACAAATTAGAACATTTTTACTATTGTTTTTGTTGAATGTGCTATGAAAACGTGGGTTTCAGGCTCCATATTTTATGCGCCAGATTGGATTTTTGAAAAGGCCAGAACTTTTTAAAAGCCCTTGACCAGACGATCATTTTGAGACCTCAAACGTCTTGTTAGGTTAACCCCAATTTTGGGTGCACTGATGGTCCGGTTGACGTGAAACGTCCCATATATATATTTATTTACTTGTGCATCAAGAGCAGCTTCGTGTTGCACATGATCTAACCAAGCCTGATTGTTAGGCGCCAGCATATCCCAATCATCCTCACCACCAACCGCAATCTATGTTATTAATAATTCGAAGAGAATATATTACTTTCTTTGAATTCATTGAAATGTCTGTTATTAATGGCCAGTTTTAGGTATTAGATGTGAGTGTACTTTTATAGCAAAACATTATCACAATATGATTTCATACATTTGACCAAATGTATGAAACCATAATAACAGCTTTTGCAAATGTCAATAATATGTCCTATCATGAGTTGTACATGCTTTTTGGTGGGATATTTTACAAATTAGAACATTTTTACTATTGTTTTTGTTGAATGTGCTATGAAAACGTGGGTTTCAGGCTCCATATTTTATGCGCCAGATTGGATTTTTGAAAAGGCCAGAACTTTTTAAAAGCCCTTGACCAGACGATCATTTTGAGACCTCAAACGTCTTGTTAGGTTAACCCCAATTTTGGGTGCACTGATGGTCCGGTTGACGTGAAACGTCCCATATATATATTTATTTACTTGTGCATCAAGAGCAGCTTCGTGTTGCAGATGATCTAACCAAGCCTGATTGTTAGGCGCCAGCATATCCCAATCATCTTCACCACCAACCGCAATCTATGTTATTAATAATTCGAAGAGAATATATTACTTTCTTTGAATTCATTGAAATGTCTGTTATTAATGGCCAGTTTTAGGTATTAGATGTGAGTGTACTTTTATAGCAAAACATTATCACAATATGATTTCATACATTTGACCAAATGTATGAAATCATAATAACAGCTTTTGCAAATTAGTTTCAATATTATATACACATCAATATTTTACGCAGAAAATAGTAAAAAATATTTTTATTATCTTCAATATAATAGAATTAAAAATATGGAAAAATTATACAAATGTCAGGATTTTTTGAAGCCAAAAAATTCGTACCTTTTTTAATGGTTTTTCCGTATTTTCAACCATATGTAACTTTTGATCGAATCCAGCACTTTTAACGCATTTATTTTAATTAAAGCTCTTTTCCCGCACTTTTACCACAGAATTATGAATTTTCCGTGAGCGCCTTCAGAAATTAAGTACATGACATTGAACAATAGCTTTTTCTGGTTAAATTCGAAGGGCCAATTAAAAAAAAAATACCCCAAGGTACTTTCTGTATGTTGGAAAGTGGTTTTACATTGTTTTAAACATTTAAAATTATGGGAAAGGATTTTTTTCTCGTTTTTCCTCATATATCTCAAACGTTTACTTGTGCAACAACAGCAGCCTCCTGTTGTTGTAGAGCTAATTGAGCTGCATCGTTAGGATCTTGTAAATCCAACTCCTCATCGTTGATTACAACAGCAGCTTCGCGTTGTTGGGGAACTAACCCGACCTCGTTGATGGTAGCTAGTAAATCTAAGTCCTCCTCACCATTGACTACATTCTATGATATTTATAATTGTAGAAGAATATTATTATTATTTTTTTTAAATTAATTCTCATCACATCAATAATTATTATATATCCTGTACAATACTCGTGTCATAAACTGGCTATACGTGTGCTAACGCCGTGATGTAAAGGACTACTTAAGCAACTTGTATCGTTATACACTATTGGGTATGTGTGAGTATATACATTTTTAAGTTACTAATATTTCGCAAAGTATAAACATAAACAAAATATTTACTTGAGCAATGTCTTGCTCAACCTGAATGCGTCTTGGTCTGCCTCTTCTTCGCGGTCTATCAGCATCAAGTGGAGGAGCAGGACTGCGTCTCCTTCGCGGTCTACCAGGATCAGCATCAGGTGGAGGTGCAGGATTATCTCTCCTTTGAAGAGCATTTCGGGCAGGAGCTGCAGGACGACCCCTTCTTCGACGAGCAGCCGGCTGTTCATCTACCTGCACATTCCGCCTGGGCCTACCTCTTGGTCTAGGAGCTGGGGCAGGTTCTGGCATTAGTTGCCGATCTCTCCCGACGTGTTCTTGTCGCCGCCTTCTTACGGTGTACTCGTTTTCAAAGGCATTTCCTATGTACAGGATTCAATAGGGAATGCAGTTTACTTCGCCTCTCATTTCTAAACTGAATGATCATTATGATGCTTAAGTGCAAGAACGATCAAGTTTCATTGCAACTACAATCAACCTACGAACATCCTAATTACGATTTTGAACTTTCAACATTAAAAAACTGAAGCGTGCGAAGCCCGCGTTGGATTAAGCTAGTTAACGTAAAGTTAAAATTTATGGAGGAAACTTGTAGATTACGCCTAAACGTAAAATACTTATTATAGCAATGCGTGGCTTAAATCCACATTTAAGACACTTAGTGGTCAGATGCCTCACGCTGCCAGAAAGAGCTGCTTACGCAACGGCTTAGCGTGTCTTGGACGGATTTAAAGCAGGCGCTACTATAAAATATGGTACGATACAAATGTCTCCAATGACATTTTCGAGCACGGAAAATCGCCGTGCCAGAAGGTGTCACTTACGCTACTTGTATCGTAATAAACTATTTTTGCTGGTACCTGCTCCAGGATTCTGTTGAAGATTCTCACCCAAAAATTCAACATCTGCCCTTGCTTCATTTGCGTTTAGATTAACGTTATCATTATCGAGCATAACCCATTGATTGTACATCGTAACTGTAAATAATGATAAGCTTAAGATATTTTTGGACCATTATGCAATATAAATATAGTTAATTACAAACTTGTATCTCTTATGCTTACAAAGATGTCGGAGTCTTAAGTTTTATGTACCTATTGGTGCTTCGCTTATTGAATAATTTTTATATTAAGTTAATAAGCATACTTGGGTCCATGAACTCAATGTTTTTGTGTTTTAATTTGATAGATCGTGTGTTATTTTCTTTGTAAACGTTTGAAATTTGCAAAATACTATTATTTATCATGTTGTGGCATTTCCTACACTCCTGATAGAGCGTCAACGAGTTTCGCCCGTTAACTTATTAAAAAGTAGTTAAAAATGTTAGCTAATATGCAATGCAGGTTTATGGCTAGTTTTTAGCTGAAAATATGTTAATTAGCCTGTTAACGTATTTGAAGTAATTTCTCTGTATAGGTAAATTATTAACCGAAACTGTAAATATTGGAACAGGTCTCGCTTATTTCCAACTGGAAACCCGTTAACGTTTCTTCCAGGGACTAGCGCGCAAAATAGAACATTCCCGCACTAGTGCTACAATATAATTATTATCGACAAGAGCACAAAAGAATTCTTTATCCCTGATCACATTACTGACACAAGTACCTGATGCAGCATGTCATTCCTTATATGGCCCAAATTTTGGTCAAGTAATAAATGCTGTATAAATTGTCGAATTTCGCGCAGCTCGTTAAGAAAAATTGTAAATACCTTCTTTGAGCACTAGTTGCGTAATCTACTATTGTAAAGTTATAAAATTATGTTGGTTTGTATTCTCTAGGCGAATCATGGATACCGCACCAAAGAAAATGTTCATACACGTACCCAATTTTTTCATTTAAATATAACAAACATAAAGCAAGTGAAAAACAAAAAAATCTCTTCTATTATGATTAGTCAAATTACTATGTAAGAATCTGTACTCTGCTCCGACATCTCATTAATATAGATATTTATTAAAAAAATTTTAACATACTTCTTGCTAAGCTGACTCTTCTTAACGTCGAGATACGTAGCAATAATTAAGGTATAGTATATCTGTAAAATATGGATTACCATGTAATACCAAACATATGTACTATAAAATTATAAAACGGTCAACGTTAAATTTTTATAAAAAAAGATAAAAATTGTTAAATATTATAACCAAAAACTTTTAATATCGGAAATTCAAATTACTCGTAACGATTAGACGCGCGTGTAGCGCGTTCTAAATTTTAACTATACTAATTGAGATTATAGGAATTCAAACAGAAGCAGAGATCGCTCGCGTGAATGAACAGCTAATCGGAGAATGAATAGAATGCTGCATCTTTTTTTTTTAATTTTGAAGTAGGATTAAAACATTAAAATTATTGTAAATCAAAGATACATTGAGGTTTTAATAATTTATATATGTTCATAGGGGTCCTGCTCTGGCGCAGCAGTCGCGTTTACTTTATAGCGCTGGGTGGTATAAATCGGCATCTATGTCACGCCTATCTGTGGCATAAATAGTCCATTAATGCACCGTGCTGATCGGTGCAAAAATGGACTGTTAAAGCCACGGATAGGCGTGACAGCGGATTTATGCTTGACTGTACTATTATGTATCAGGGGCAGAAAGTAAAAAAACGACTATTGTGATGCTTGCAGTTCTTGCGTTGCACATATAGTGAATTTCACGCTTGTCGTAATCACCTTTTTTCTACTATCGGTGCACAGTATATAATTATACTTATAATATGACTCGCCTTCCTAATCTGAAAAGTCGTCCTGCTTCCATAATGCTTAAGTCAGCTTCTACTAGTTGCTGGGGTCTTTTGGTAGTAACAGTAAGACCTCGCGAGACTTGTCCAAGGTTTTTCACTAATACCGAAGTATATACCATAGTCTTGTCTATAAATTACAAAATTTAAATAAATAACTAGATACAATACACAACAAGTACATTGTGCAACAAGGGTAGAAAATAAGCTATAAGCTATTTTAAGCGAGATTGCTTATATTTAATAACACCTCACCCGAGTCTGAAATAACTGTTCTTCCCGCATTACATGCCGTATTTTATCCAACGATCTCGTGAAGAGCTTTTTTATGCACGAAAGTTGAACTGGCGATAGTACATTTCGAGTTAAGCACAACAAATTTGGAAGTTCTTATATATTAAAATTTTTATTTTTTATAACAATCCTCACTTGCAAAAATAGGCCATCACAGTATAAATTAACAGCGCGAAAATAGTATTTTGCATACCAAGGGCGTAAAGTGGGCTTTTTCATCCCTCGCTGGAAAAAATTCCGACCCCCCCCCCCCCCTAGTTGCACAATATACGATTTTACTTACGAGTCAAATTCAAACTTTTAAACACGCTTGGAATGCACGATTTTCTATGCTACTTTCAAGCATGAAGAAAGGCCCATTTCATGGTCATGTTAGGTAGAATTTCTTGTAATTACCTAGATAGTTCCAAATATTAGGGTGACGTCCAATTATCTTCCCAAGATGCAGATTTGTGTTCTCGCATGTATTATTGCTACGGATAGGTTGCTCATACACGGAAATGACATTGGCCAAAGGGAGCCAAAATGTTCTTCACGTATAATAATAGTTCGTAATTTTAGATACAGTTTAGACATAATGATAACAATAGAATCTTTGATTTTTTTAAATTATAATTCTGTGGCTGACGGGCAAAATTATATTAGTCCACTTTTCGCGAAAATTGAGAGAACTGTGGATTCGATCTCTTCAAACAGACCCTTTTCATGTAAAGATATCGGGAGTTGCTAAAAGGTTGCCCTTAAGCTAGGATACACCCAATAAATAAGTTCATAAGTCCTGTTTTCCGATTTTTCTCCCGACAAAACGACACAAGTCTACTTCAAAATGAGTTATGTGGTGGTAGTTTCCTCTAGGACTTGGTTTTGTTGATTAAAAACAAAACATTACCTTTCAATCTGTTTCCAGACATTTCAAACGTTATTTCGGAAAAACAACCAATAATCGATCTAAATTTATTAAATCTAGAGGTAGTAAATCAATAATGGACTTGTGTCTTTAAGATTTGCAGTTATGGACTTGTCTTAGGAGTACGATTTTGTAATTGTTTTAAAAACTCATTCGAGTAACGTTGTATACCTGGTGTGCTGATTGCCACGCAATAAGTCTTGCAATGTGCGTTTCGCGGGCGAAAGCCGCAGTGTGAATAAGTATAAAGTTCCCGAACAAAGACATAACCCGATTCTTTTGAAGCAGCAAATGTTTAACCCGGTCATACTGATGTATGGATATGTACACTTCATGTGTGAACTAACCTGTACCCTATCTCACCCCATGTCATTTGCTTTGATCTTACATATAAGTCTAAACATTGAAACCGCTTTTTCTTGAAAACACGAAAAGTGGACTTATGTCACTTTGCTTGTCAGCCACAGAATTTATTTGTAATTGAAATTGTTGCAGTTTCAAAATCACCTGATATATCGTGCAAATGTTTGCAATATTTGGCCATCGTTAGCTTCTTCTAGCTGATCAATCATACTTGTTATGTGTGTAACACCTTCACTGATTTTATCCGCTGGAAGATGAACTAACGCGTACGTCGTTTCCAAGATGTGTTCATGTTGAACATCGATGTTTAAGCTATCCCATTTCTTAGCAATAGCCTATAGAATTTATTATATATATATATATATATATATATATATATATATATATATATACATGGTGTTTCATTTTAATCCGACCACGACAAAAAACCATGGAAAAACTAATTTTAACGAAAAATGACCTTAACAAAAGTTGAAGGGGGTAAAGGGGGCCATCGAATGACACAAACACCTTTGACCTTGAACTCGATTTTCAAGGTCATTTGAGGGTAATTGTGATTTTTTTACATAGGAACCTCTATTTTAGACCTTGGAATCGGATAGAGCGGAAAAAATGACGTCGGAAATGACATTTCAAGTTTGCCTTAGTGACCTTGAGAAGGTCAATTCAAGGTCAAATAAGAAGTATCAGCCTAAGATTGTTTTCCTTTCAATTTTTTCGTAGAATTATCATTTTGTTATTGTAATAAACATTAAGAGAATAATTGACTTAAAATGTGATTATGCTTTGCTGACTTTAAAGCTATTTTGTAAAGTCAAAAGTGCAAAAATGCAATATCAAATGTTATGTGAAGTCCATATTTATATCCTAACTTTAGCGTTACCCAGGAACAACGACGTGGACGTAATAGGATTGTGTTCCCTTTGGGGTGCTTGATTAGAGTAAGTCCCCTTGCCTCTCACTTTTCGGGGTGCTTGATTAGAGTGAGTCCCCTTGCCTCTCACTTTTCGGGGTGCTTGATTAGAGTGAGTCCCCTTGCCTCTCACTTTTCGGGGTGCTTAATTAGAGTGAGTCCCCTTGCCTCTCACTTTTGCTCAAAATTCTACGCAGGTGCTCAAAGACACCACCATTTTGTTGGATACACAATTCAATTCGCTGCTGAAAATGTTCTACTGTTCTGAGTAATACAGCTCTTGGGATGTTTTCACAAGCGGTTTGAATTCTGTGGATCATATCTTCCCTTGTTGTAGTTTCATGTTCATAAACAACATCTTTCAAATACCCCCACAAATAGAAATCGGGTGATATCATATCTGGAGATCTCGGTGGCCATCGAACACCCAAATCTCCACGTCCAGTGCGTCCAATCCACCTGTCACGGTGATTTTGATTAAGATATTGTCTAACTATTCGAGCATAGTGCGTAGGAGCTCCATCTAATTGAATCCACATTCTTGCTCTTGTGTATAAATCTACTTCTTCAAGAAGTGCTGGAAGACGTTCTCTCAGGAACTGTAAAAAATTATGGCCATTTACATTTTCATCGAAAAAGTATGGGCCTACAAGGTATCCGTTAACAATTCCACACCAAACATCAAGACTCCAACGATTTTGGTTATCTATCTGCCTGTACCAATGCGGATTAACATTCGACCAATAATGACAGTTGTGTCGGTTAAGCTCTCCATTGCTTTTGAATTTTGCTTCATCAGAAAACATTACGTATTGAAAAAAGTGACGATCATTAGCAATCATTTGTCGTGCCCATTGGCAAAACTGTACCCTTAACCTCATATCAGCAGGTGTGAGATCCTGAGTCAAAGTAATATGATATGGATGATAACGTTGACTTCTCAGTATTCTCCAAGCAGTTGCCAGAGGTATACCACTTTGCCTTTGAATTTCACGGGTACTAACGTGGGGATTCAAATGAACCATTGCTAAAACGACCATTACACGAAGATCATCTTCGTTGTAATTACGACGTTCTCTAACCCGTGCTAGTTGCCCTTGTTGAGCTGAGTAACGCTAAAGATAGGATAAAAATTCGCTTACGAAAACATCCCTAGAACTGAATAGAATCCAAAAAAATGGTGGTGTCTTTGGGCACCTACATTCAAATCTGTACATAATAAAAGTGAGAAGCAAGGAGACTCACTCTAATCAAGCACCCCAAAGGGAACACAATCCTATTACGTCCACGTCATTGTTCCTGGGCAACACTAAAGTTAGGATATAAATATGGACTCCACATAACATTTGATATTGCATTTTTGCACTTTTGACCTTACAAAATGGCTTTGAAGTCAGCAAAGCATAATCACATTTTAAGTCAATTATTCTCTTAATGTTTATTACGATAACAAAATGATAATTCTACGAAAAAATTGAAAGGAAAACAATCTTAGGCTGATACTTCTTATTTGACCTTGAATTGACCTTCTCAAGGTCACTAAGGCAAACTTGAAATGTCATTTCCGACGTAATTTTTTCCGCTGCTCCGTATTCCGAGGTCAAAAATAGGGGTTCCCGTTAAAAAAATACAATGACCTTCAAATGACCTTGAAAATCGAGTTCAAGGTCAAAGGTGTTTGTGTCATTCGATGGCCCCTTTTGCTCCCTTCAACTTTTGTTAAGGTCATTTTTCGTTAAAATTAGTTTTTCCATGGTTTTTTGTCGTGGTCGGATTAAAATGAAACACCCTGTATATAGCTGATCGTAAAATAAAAGTGTCAGTTCTAAATTTTCTAAACAAAAGCTGAAGATAAGAGCTTTAATTTGAGCCCCAGATGGTCGAAATTGACCGTTCGGATCAAAAGTTGTAAGGATTTTAAAAATAGGAAAATTCGCTGATTTTCGTAAAAAATCGAAAATTTGGTAATTTTTTGGGATTTTCAAGCCTAGACAACTTTTGACCTAGGCAACCATTTTTAACCCACCAGTCCTCAAATTAATTCTTCTTTTTAATACTTTGATTTTATTAAAACACATTTTTAGTTTGCGCCTCCAGACAAAAAGTGGCAATTTTTTGGTTTTCGTTAATTTTCCCTGTGTTAAATTTCCATAAGAGAACTTCAACTGCCCCGCAAAAAAGTTTGGCAAGCGATCGGCGATGCACGCGGGAATTTTCTTACTCCAGGTGACCCAAAGAACCAAAAAATGTTGGTTTGGTAAGCGTGCCCTCAATTTGAAATTTGCAACTTCCAACACTCAAGTTGTGTACTGTTGGTCGTGGATTTGCACATATTATATAGCTGTAAACTTTTGCATCTTTTTCGCATGAGGGCGAAACACAACTTCAATTATATATATATATATATATATATATATATATATATATATATATACAATATGACGATGAAAATGGTCAAAAAATGGCCATAATTGATAGGCATATACGTAGCTGATTGTACAATTAAAATGTTAATCCAAATTTTTAAAACAAAAGTAGAAGAAAAGAGCTTCAATTTGAGCCCTGGGTGGTTGAAATTGACTGATCGGATAGAATTATAACAATTAAAAAAAAAGAGAAAAATCGCTGATTTTAGTAAAAAATCTTACTCCCCGTGATTTTGTACTATTTTTCAAGTCTAGACAATTTTTGACCTAGGCGACCATTTTCAACCCACCAGCCCTCAAATTAAAGCTCTTTTCAGATACCCCGATCCTAGTAGAACAGATTTTTGGATTACGTTTTCAGACACTGAGTGGGTGAAGTTTAATCGTGATTAGTTTTTTCTCAATGCTGAATCCCCATGAGAGAACTTCATCTGCGCGGCAGAAAAGTTTGGTAAGCGATCGGCGATGCACGCGGGAATTTTCTCACTCCAGGTGACCCAAAGAACCAAAAAATGTTGTTCTGGTAAGCATGCCCTCAATTTGAAATTTGCAACTTCCAACACCCAAGTTGTGTACTGTTGGTCGTGGATTTGCACATATGCATATTGTCTACAAGCTCTCTACAGAATTTCCAGTAAACTTTTTAAAAGAAAAATATTGAAAAATTAAAAGTCTGTATGCTAGCACTTGTATCGTAACTCTTTCTAATTTTCAGAATTTTACACTATTATTGGAAACTGAAATCTGTGTGTGAGAGAGAGAGAGAGAGAGAGCGAGAGAGAGAAAGAGAGAGCGAGAGAGAGAGAGAGAGAGAGAGATCCACAAAAATTCAACCGCAGGAAGTCTACGAAAAAGTCTACTAGAAATTCTGTCCAGAGAACGCAAAAAATATGCAAACGCGGTCGCAGTTATAACTGCATCGTTCACTGTAGATTTTTTACATAAGGGAACTGTTTCATTCTCAAGATCAAACACATAGTTCCGACAGTAGCCATGTGTTGGATCGCAGAGGATTGTAAATTATAAGAATTTTCAAGATTCGATTTTTAAGATTCAAGATAATTAGTTTGTTTTTAATCTCTCTGCTGGATGAACCACTTGCAAGAAATTAGCTAACAAAGTTCTCATCGCGGTTATACGTGTTTGATCTATTCGAATGAGAGAGCCCATACGATTATGATCAATTTTTACTAAAGGTTAGTTCACTTGATTGTTCAATTTACAGCATTTAAAACTGTAAATTTACTTCAGTATCATTATACAATAGATGTGAGTGTTTGTGGGTACCGTAATATTTCTGTAACTAGACCGTGAATATCAATATAATTTGACAGGCATAAGGTATTTTTTGATTCTGAATTCTGGAAAAGAAGTTGTTTTTGTTTTATGATTGTTTTTGCCTTTTTTCAAGGATTTCAGTTTATAAATTAATATTTAAACAATACATTGGATTAAGGAAAAAACAATTCGTTTGGAGGAAGCTATGTGCCAATGTATTGCTAACGCTCCTTTTAACATAACCGTGATTAATGGATATTTCATGAAACCATTACTCAAAAATTCGCAATTAAAAAAAATGATCCTGACAAAACGCTAAAAAATTATTTTCACTGTAGTTGCACATCATAATTCGTATAATAAAGTGTAACGTAAAGAGAGCATTATAATTTTAATAATAACAAATCATTACTTGTTTAAAATGGAATGAACATCCAGAAATAATGGCATTTGGGAAATTTGTCCCTCCACTATTTATTGACGCGCGTTCGTAGTCACCCATTAATGAGCGTACATTTTCTCTGAGAGCTGGCACAATTTCAAAAATTTTTTGCCACATTGCGTCATACATGCTTGTTGTTCTTGATGAACAAAGAACAAAAATAGAGGCGAAACCCTGAAAACGTTCGTTATGTATATAACAAAAGTATACCGATCAAATTTACCGTATTTGCGATAACGTACTGCATCTAATTTTCGAAAATGTATTATATACACTTGTGCAATTCCTAAATTTCTAGGAACAATCTGCAATAATATAATACAATTAACTGTAAGAATTACTGAGCTATAGTAAAATTGCCAAATCAGATAAATATAAGTAACAGCAAGATGACCCTGGTAGAAAATGAGCCAAATAAAAAGAGCTGTTTATCAGTAGTTCGCCAACATCGTTGGTCAACGGTCACTGCTATGATTTAGCAATTGTTTGCTAATTATGAAATAATGTTATGAATAAGTACTGAATCCAAAATTTTACGAACAAAACTATATTTTACATTTAGCGTTTACTATGGATCTACGAAGTGTGCTCCGCGATTTTTAAGGTGTATAAAAGTAAATCCTTTACATATAAAAAGGGTCGTGACGGGATGTTGTAAAGCCAAGATAGACGTTATGTGATTGGCTCATGTAGTGCATATGCGTCTAAGTCAGAAAGCCTATCTTCTAGATTCGGGCGTAAAACGCGCGCTGTTCAAAGTTTAGTGTTGTAATCAAGCGGTGTCTAAGTATCCACATTGCAATGACGGAGACCAAGAAATTAGATTTGTACTTTTTGTTGCGTAGATGAACATATCAGCCACGGATAGTGTCTAAAACTGCTAATGATGGGGCTTAGGACGTGCGATCCGTAATTTTTGTTGTCTGACAGGGGGACATCAAAGTATCTGGGTAACCAATCTTGCTAAAAAATTTCTTGTAGACTTCTTTAATAATCAAAAATTTTGTTCTTTCTTTAATTTAAAGACCAGCACACTTAGAAGGTTGAAATTTTGCAAGGTGATTCGCTTCAAAATCCTTCAACAATATCATTATGTTTATGATAGTGCAAAATAAAGTAACCACACTTAAAGTAGATTGCACGCGAATCCCTAGTCAACTGAGTGTAAAAAACAAAGTTGTTCAACTGAGAGTGTGCAAAAAAAGGTGTGAGCATACCGTTTAAAGTAAAGATAATATTTGTTACGTTTTTTTTTATTTTTATGTAATTAGATATTGCTATAAAATAATAAACATATTTACGAATATATGATTTTATTCTTAGTCCTAAGTATACCTTTTCTATTTAAAAAATACAAAATAATTTACAGTTAATTTTTAAGATTTATCTTCTAATGAAATTCCTGAGTTCTTGTCGAAAGCACTGATAAACGTTTTAAAAGAACTAAATGTTTCTACCAGGGTTAGTCTGAAGCAAATAATACAAATAAATTATTAGCTTTAGTCTGTATACGTACGCCAAAAGTGCCATCACAAAATAGTTGAGTGCACTGTGACAAGGGTTCCAACATATCATCATGGATAAAAACAAGGCAGACCGAGTCATCAGTAGCTCTTGCCATGCCTTTATAAAACTCACGTGTTATGCGATATTCTTGCAGCATTTCTTTTAGTTCCTCTAAATTATTCGGATTGCCTGGGAGTGTTTTTTTGAAAATGTTCAAAATGACATGCTTATAATGACGATGATAGTCCACATCGCCATTCTCAAACAGAAGTCTGTATCTATTTTTTAAAAGTAATAACAATCAAATACAAATATAACAAAATATAATGTTAACAATAAAATGAGGAGTGACAACAGGAAGAGACACGATCAATTAAAAATGAAGAGAGATGTGTCAGAAAGAAATGTTACTCAGAACCGACTATAATAAGTTCCTGGCTTCTGACGCGAGAGAAAGATAAAAGTGAAATCAGCTAGAGAGAGAGAGAGAGAGAGAGAAAATCAGATGAGAGAGAGAGTTGTTAGGGAGAGAAGAGAGAATCAAAAGGAAGAATCAAAAATACAGAGGAAGCAAGCCGAATGAAAAGATAGAGACGTGCAAGAGAGAGATAATAGAGATGAGAGAAAGAAAGAGAGAGAGAGAGAGAGAGAGAGAGAGATAGAGAGCAAAGAGAGTGCGAGAAAGAGACTCGAGACAGATACGAGAGAGATCCCATACAGAGAAGAGAGAGAGAGAGAGAGAGAGAGAGAGAGAGAGAGAGAGAGCAGAGAGAGAGAGAGACGCGAGACAGATACGAGAGAGATCTCATACAGAGAAGAGAGAGAGAGAGGGAGAAAGAGAGCAAGGAAGACTAGAGAGAGAGATTTAGATTTAGATTTAGATTGGTTTTATTTTTGTACATTATGTTGTACATATACATTATAGTAGTTTGGTGAAATAAAGATAATAATTGTTGTGTCAGGGTATAAGTGTGAAAGTGAGTAATGGAATTAAGTGAGATGAGATGAAAGTGTGTTCGTGAGATGAAATGTTTGCGTCATGTTTGTGTATTTTCCAAATTGAAGAAATGATTTTTAGCCGCCTGTTTAAAGTGTGATATGGACAGGGTGTTACGCTGTTGAGATGGAAGGCTGTTCCAGAGGTAGGAAGCGCTGATGAAAAATGAGTTCTTCAGCGTCTCCGTCTTGAAGGGCGGGATGTCCAGGGGGTCACCTCACCCCTCACAGGCCTGAGCGCGACGTGGAAATCAAGTATTTCCTACGTCCGGCGGTGGTAAGCCATTGCAACTCACGCCTATAAGGGGAGATGTGCTCGTCCCTCCTTACACCGTAGATATAACGGATCCCCGTGTTGACAAGCCTCTGAAGCTTCAGGTCCAGTTCTTGCGTCAGGTCACAGTAAGCCAGTGAACAGTAGTCGATGATGGGAAACAGAAGTGCTTGCACTAAATGTTGGCGCAATCTGAAGTTAGTGCTCTTCCGAAAAAAGTAGAGACGATACATTAAAGAGTGAGCACGTTTGCAAATTTGTGTGACGTGCTCTTTCCATGATAGTTTGGAATCGAGCACCAACCCCAGTTTGCGTACAGATGATTCGTAGTCGACCTGGGCTCCCCCCATATTTATATAGGTGTTGGCAGTAGAGGGAAGAGCATTGATATAGTAGGGGGAACCCAGGACGATTGCCTTAGTCTTACTGACATTCAGCCTAAGCCTATTTAGTGCTGCCCAGCCCATTATCCTCTCGGCGTTAGCACTCATCCTGACAGAACAAGAGTCGAGCTCCTCAAGGGGGCATTGGCAGTAGATTTGCGAGTCATCCGCGTAGATTAGATGGGATACATCTGAATCAAGGCAGAAGCCAATGTCATTGATGTACAACGCGAACAACAAGGGGCCCAAAACTGACCCCTGTGGGACACCGGTGTTTAGTGATAGGAATGTTGAGAGTTTGTTGTTGTCACCAATGACGGCCTGTTCTCTTCCGGAAAGGTAAGATACAAGCCAGCGGATGACCTGCTTGGAGAAGCCGAAAGAGGATAGCTTTCCGAGCAGCCTGACGTGACACACTTGCTGAAGTCAAATAGAAGTAGCAGAGTGACTTTCTTCCTGTCCATCCCAAGCCTGACATCATCAGTCAGCTTAATCAAGCCAGACTGCGTGCTGTGGCCAGTGCGAAAGCCAGTTTGGAAGTTGTCAAGGTAAAGCCTTGTTTCAAGATATTCAGAAATTTGCTTGTGCACCAGCCACTCCAGCGCCTTGGATAGGAAACAGAGTAGAGAGATCGGACGGTAGTCAGTTACAGCTGTTGGAGAGTTGACTTTATTTAGTGTTCTTACGAGCGATGATTTCCAGGCGGAGGGAAAGCGTGCCTCGCTCAGAGACAGGTTGAAAATTTGACAGAGTAAGGGAGCGAGTATTGGCAGTGCCTTAGAAACTACAACCTGTGAGATGCCATCACTTCCTCTGGCCTGGGTGTTAAAGTGTGTTACTGCAGCCGACACGTCCGATTCTGTGATTTCCCTGAAGATGAAGTGTTCAGGGAGGTCCAGACTCTCCAGGGTTCGCAGATACTCCTCAACAGATGGAGCTTGAGGGTCATTTGAGATGGAGCTAAAGTGTTCGTTGAGAGCATCCGGAGAGAACCGAGAAGGTGAAGGAGTTTTAGAAGTCGTAATAGTAGTAATTCAACCTGGCCTCCTCAATCCGTTTATGAGTGTCGTCCCGCGCGATTCTATAAAAGTATAGGTCCCACGGTAAACGACTTCTGCGAAAACGTCTGTAGAGTCTGTTCCTTTCAGTTAAAAGGTCGCGAAGAGCCGCGGTAAACCACGGGTGACGTTTACGTCCAGGTGTCACGGTCTTTAATGGGGCGAGATGATTTATGGCGTTCGAGATGTTGGTGTTAAGAGTGGTGATGCATTCGTCAAGTGATGGCGTGGCGAAGGATGACCAGTCACATGCGCTAAGGAAGTCCCTTAGCTTCTCAGCACAGATTCCTTTGTAGTTTCTGTAAGAGTATGTAGTAGGTACGTGGCGTGGAATCTGTACGTCGAGTGTGGCCGTGATCAGGTCATGTCCGTTGATGAAAGGAGTGTCAGTCTTCCAGTGTGAGAGCAGGCGATCCTGCTCATCAATCAAGCATAGGTCAAGCCAGGTGTCAGAGTCCTGTCTGTGATGGGTTGCACCATATGGTACAGAAATAAGGGAGTTCTCATCAATGAAAGCCCTGATGAAATTTGCGTTTTCAGATGAGGAAAGCTGATCAGCATTGAAATCTCCCATGATGACCTTCGTGGAGTAGTTATGCATATGCATTGTTAGTTGTTCGATGAAGTTAGATCCCTGGATAAAGGGTGAGTGAGGAGGGCGATACACAACTCCCACGAAGATGGGCGATATTCCCTTAGATGTGATTTCACAAAAAAGATACTCTGGCTTACCCGGCTTGCCCGACCATTCGCTGTCAGATGACGAGATAACGCTAGCAGTCAGTGAATGATGAATGTAGAGGGCCACACCTCCACCGTTCCTGTTTCTGTCCCGTCTGTACAAAGTGTAATCATCCAGTGAAGGGATGGATAGTATCTTGTCACTCAGCCAGGTCTCAGTTACAGCCACTACGTGAAAGGGGGGACGAGTGGACAAGAAGAACCTGATCATCTCAATGTGACCCGTAAGGGAGTTCGCATTGAAATGACAGACCCTAAGACCCTCAGACAGAGACACCTTGGAGGCAGATGTCGATGAGATGAATGATTTAGATGGTGGTTTTGGCGGGATGATAGGTGTGTGTCTTAGTGTGTGATGTCCATGCTGGCTGTTGGCGGCGTTCGGGCCAAAAAAGCCTCAAGATCAGCATCGGTGGAGATGATAGTGGCCCGCTCACTGTCCTCGCCAGAACGGATGTAAATCCTCCCATCCCTCACGAAGGAACGGCAACCTTTTCTCCTCTTCGCCTCAAGCCTGGTCTTGATGCGCAACTTATGGATGTTTGGAGGAAGCAGCTCGTTAATGTTGACAAGTCTCTGGTGATCTGGGTAGAGAGCTTTCGCTTCCTCCAGTAGTGCATCATCGAGTTCGCTGGTATGAAGTTTACGCTTTCTGGCTTTGGCCACTATGATGGAGCGGGCCAGCGCACTGGAGGAGAGAGTGACAGCTAGGGGTGGAAATCTGCTGTCACCTTGGGCGTTGATGGTGTTAGCGTCGAGTCTCCCAATGGTTCTGACGGTTGCAACATCCCGCCTTAGGACCGTGGGGTCCAGTGCAGCCAAGACGGTAAAGGCCAGGAGATGCAGTGACGTCTCCTGGGTGTAGGCTAGGTCGGAGATCACCACCACATTATTCGCAGAGCGCTCCTGCTTCCTCTTAACCCCAGCCAGTTCACTGCGAAGGTTGTTGATCTCCTCGGAGGCAGGAGCACTGCTGATGTTGTGCTGCTCTGCGGGACTCCTTGACGATAGCTCTTGATATTGAGCCTGCAGCTCGGAGATGGAGGACTCGACATTGGTTAGTCGAGTCTTGAGCGCTGGCAAGCCGTCAAGGGCTTTGAGGCGGCTTTCAAGAGGGCCAAGCCTACTCTCGATTCTTGAGACCCTTTCAGACATGGTGTTTTGTGCCTGAAGGGCCTCATTCTGGATCTTCCTAATGTCATCCAGCGCCGCGAATATGTCCTTAAGGGACGTTTCGATGAACGAAACCTGTGTTCTTGCAGGCGACTAGGTTCTGGAGCCCGCAAGAGAAGGAGGTGCCGAGTTGTTCTTTTTGTGCGCGCCCGTTCCAGGCGTGCCCTTGGCTGACCTATTTGCTGCTGCTGCCGCTGCTGCTGTTTGAGCTCTCGTCTGCGTGGTTTTTGGTGTGACGGTGGCATATTCCTCCGCACAGACTACGCAAGCGAGCGTTGCAGTATCACTAACCATTATAGACCTGATGTTGACACAAATGGAGTGGAACTGCCGATTACACAGCTCGCAGATCTTCATTTTCCCCTTGGCAGCTTTATTACATTGAGCACACGTGAGGAGCGACTCGGCATTCTTCACACCAATTCCACTCATTTTTGATGTTATTATTAAGTCTCCGTCGACAACTTACTGGCAGTCGATAATGTAGAGCGTGTTGTAAAGTAGTAGCAGGTGGTAGGTTATCGACTGATAATATCGACTGATGGGTAAGCTAGAGACTTAATACTCTCGAAAGCCAGATGGGGTGCTCATCGAGAGAGGTGAGAATTGACCGACCTGTGATTGATGATGTTGCTGGTGGTGTTCCGTGTACCCGACAGGTGGCTCCACGTGGATCGCTTTGAGGAGAAATAGACGCCGTGCAGCAAGGAGAAAAGCCGTGCGAGTTTGCAGGTTAGGTTACAGCAGGTGATGTTGGAGCAAGAAATTAGCGTTGAACGAAGTTGCAGCCTCCAGTGATTATTATTTTACGATGAAGGTTACAGAAAGGCGCATGCAACAAATTACAAAACAATAGGCCCGAAGGCAGCGTGCGGCAGTAATAGATCTTAGAATAGTAAGCAGAGCAAAGCAGACTGTTGTACTTACGTGAGAGAGAGAGAGAGAGAGAGAGAGAGAGAGAGAGAGAGAGAGAGAGAGAGAGAGAGAGAGAGAGAGAGAGTGAGAGAGAGAGTGACAGAGAGCAGAGAGAGAGAGAGACGCGAGACAGATACGTGAGAGATCCCATACAGAGAAGAGAGAGAGAGAGAGAGATCCCATACAGAGAAGAGAGAGAGAGAGAGAGATCCCATACAGAGAAGAGAGAGAGATGGAGAAAGAGAGCAAGGAAGACTAGAGAGAGAGAGAGAGAGAGAGAGAGAGAGAGAGAGAGAGAGAGAGAGAGAGAGAGCAGAGAGAGAGAGAGCAGAGAGAGACGCGAGACAGATACGAGAGAGATCCCATACAGAGAAGAGAGAGAGAGGGAGAAAGAGAGCAAGGAAGACTAGAGAGAGAGATTTTTAGATTTTAGATTTATTAGATTTATTTGGCGTACAATATGTTGTACGATAAATTGTATACAGCAGGAATAGTAGTACAGCAAAAATGTGTATTGTGATAATGTGAAGATGGGTCAAGCGAGAGTGTGTGAGTGTGTGCGTTTGCGTGAATGTGTACAAGCGTGTGTGTGTGTGCGTTTGAGTGAATGTGTACAAGCGATTCAAGTGTTTGTGTTTTCAAGCTCAAGAAAGTGCTCTTTAGCTAGTCTCTTGAAACCTGAGACATATGTAGTGTTACGAATGTGAGATGGTAGGTTGTTCCATAGGTATGAGGCGCTGATATGAAACGAGTTCCTCAGCGTCTCCGTCGCGAATGTCGGAATATCCAGAGGTATCACCTCCCCTCTAACAGGCCGAAGTGTCACGCGGAAGTCAAAGTATGCCAGTACGTATGATGGTACGGCTGTGTTAAACATTTTTCTTAGGAAACAAACAGTGAAATACTTCCTGCGTCCGGCAGTGGTTAGCCACTGCAACTCCCGCCTGTATGGGGAGATGTGCTCATCTCTTCTTACACCATAGATGTACCGAATTCCTGTATTCACGAGCCTCTGAAGTTTTAGGTCGAGTTCCTGCGTCAGGTCACAGTATACGAGGGAACAATAGTCTATAAGAGGAAACAGGAGGGCCTGCACTAAGTGCTTGCGCAACCTGAGATTGGTGCTTTTCCTGAAAAAGTAAAGCCTGTACATTATTGTGTGAGCACGCTTACACACTTGAGTAATATGCTCCCTCCACGTAACCTTAGAGTCGAGCACCAATCCCAGATTACGCACGGAAGATTCAAAGCTGACCTGGGCACCCCCTATGTTAATGAAAGTGTTAGCTGTTGAGGGTAATGCGTTTATGTAGTAGGGAGAGCCCAGGACAATTGCTTTAGTTTTAGCAACATTAAGTTTTAGTTTATTCTGTGCAGCCCAACCAGTAATCCTCTCAGCATTGGCACTCATCTTGTTTGATAAAGAATCGAGCTCTTCGAGGTGGCATTGACTGTAAATTTGCAAGTCATCCGCGTAGATGAGATGGAAAACATCGGTATCAAGGCAGAAACCGATGTCATTGATGTACAATGCAAACAGCAGTGGACCCAGAACGGACCCCTGCGGGACGCCGATGTTGAGACGACGAGGAGAAGAACGTTCGTTATTGTCACCAACGACGGCCTGCTCTCTACCAGAGAGGTAGGAGGCAAACCAGCGGATGACTTGCTTTGAGAAGCCGAAGGTGGATAGCTTTCTCAGGAGCCTGACGTGACACACAGTGTCAAACGCCATGCTAAAGTCAAAGAGAAGGAGTAGTTTTACTTTCTTTTTGTTTATCCCAGCTCTGGCATCATCAGTTAGCTTAATTAGGCCAGACTGAGTGCAGTGCGGAAGCCTGTTTGAAGGTTATCTAGTAATAGCCTTGATTCAAGGTATTCTGAGACTTGCCTGTGCACTAGCCACTCCAGAGCCTTGGAAAGAAAGCAGAGAAGTGAAATCGGACGGTAATCAGTCAGGGCTGTTGGTGAACTGACTTTGTTGAGTGCGCGCACAAGTGACATTTTCCAGACAGATCGGAAACAGGGTTCGCTAAGGGACAGGTTGAAAATATGACTTAGTGAGGGAGCAAGAACCGGCAAAGCTTTTGAGATGACAACCTGTGGGATGCCGTCGCTCCCCCTGGCCTGAGTGTCAAAGTGCGACACCGTAGCCAACACGTCCGATTCCGTTATAGGTTTGAATTCGAAATGTTCCAGGAGGTCAAGACTTTCCAGGGTAACAAGATAATCCTCAACAGCAGGAGCCAGCGGATCATTTGAGATCGCGCTGAAATGCGTGTTGAGTTCATCTGTGGCGAATCTAGATGGTAAGGGGGCCTTGGTGGCAGAAATTCCAAGTTTCTCCAGATCTTGCCAGATCTCAGCAATATCGGTCAAGGTGGACAGGGGTGAATAGTAATAATTCAGTCTGGCCTCCTCGACTTGTTTGTGAGCATAGTCTCTAGCTAATCTGTAAACGCGTCGATCTGATTCGAGCCTGGAGTCCCTGAAACGCCTGTAAAGTCTATTGCTCTCGGATACAAGGCTACGAAGAGCCGCAGTGTACCATGGGTGACGTTGTCGTCCTGGTGTCACAGTCCGCAATGGAGGGAGGTGGTTGATGGCGTTAGTGAGGTTAGCGTTGAGTAAAGATATGCAGTCGTCAAGTGATGAAGTGGTGAGAGATGACCAGTCACATTCGCTAAGAAAGTCTCTCAGCTTCTCAGCGCTGATTCCTTTAAAGTTTCTGTATGAGTATGTATTTGGTACGTAGCGTGGAATCTGTACGTCGAGAGTGGCCGTGATAAGGTCGTGTCCGTTGATGAAAGGTGCGTCTGTCTTCCAGTATGACTTCAGGCGATCCTGCTCGTCGATTAGGCACAGATCAAGCCAGGTGTCAGAACCCTGTTTATGGTGCGTGGCACCATAGGGAACGGACGAAAGAGAGTTCTCATCAATGAAGGCCCTGATGAAATTGGCATCTTCAGATGAGGATAGTTGGTCAGAGTTAAAGTCCCCCATTATAACCTTTGTGGAGTAGTTGTGCATGTGAGTTGTTAGTTCGTTAATAAAGTTAGAGCCTTGGAAAAAAGGAGCATGAGGTGGACGATACACAACCCCCACGAAGATGGGAGAAACTCCCTTGGCCGATATCTCACAAAAGAGGTATTCAGGCTTGCCTGGCTTGCCGGACCATTCACCGTCGGATGATGAAATAACACTAACCGTCAGAGATTTGTGTATATAGAGGGCCACACCTCCACCGTTTCTGTTTCTGTCTCGTCTGTAGAGCAGGTAATCATCCAGCTAAGGGCTGGATGTCACCTTCTCGCTTAGCCAGGTCTCAGTAACAGCTATTACGTGGAATAAAGAGCGAGTGGATAAAAAGAGCCTGATCATCTCAATGTGACCCTTGAGAGAGTTCGCATTAAAATGACAGACCCTTAGACCTTCAGACAGAGATACCTTAGAACCCGATGAAGACACGGCGGATGAGCTTGATGGCGGACGTGGTGGGATGAAATGTATGTGTGGCAGCTTCATTGTGGAGTGATGTTTACGGCGAGCGGGATCCGAGCTAAAAAATTATCCAGCTCGGCGTCGGTGGTAATGACGGTGGCACGCTCGTTGTCATCGTTGCAGCGTACGAACAATCTCCCGTCCCTGACGAACGTTCGGCAGCCCTGCCTCCTCTTGGCTTCCAGCCTAGCCCGTGAACGCAGCTTGTGGACGTCGGTGGGGAGTAGCTCATTGATGTTTATGAGCCCTTGGTGGTCAGGGCTCAGAGCTTTGGCCTCCTCCATCACGGTTGCGTCCAGCTCGTTGGTGTGGAGCTTGCGTTTACGAGCTTTGGCAACGACGATTGCTCGTGCTAGTGCACTCGACGAGAGGGTGACGGCCAGTGGTGGCAATCTGCCGTCACTCCTGGCGGTGTTCCGGGGTGCATCGAGCCTACCCATGACCCTGACGGATGCAACATCTCTCCGCAGGACCGTTGGGTCAAGTGCGTTTATGACTGCAAACGCGAGAAGATGCAGCGAGGTCTCACGAGTGTAGTGCAAGCCCGTGATGACAACAACACTATTTGAGGTCTGCTCCTGCCGTCGTTTGACCTCAGCCAGCTCACTGCGGAGGCTGCTAATTTCCGCAGCGCTGCTGCTGTTGTTGCTGTTGTTGTTGTTGTCCTGCTGCAATGCTGGGCTCCTCGATGAGAGATCTTGGACTTGTGCCTGCAACTCGGTGATGGTGGACTCAGCATTAAGTATGCGAGTCTTGAGTGCAGGCAGCTCATCGAGGGCCTTTAGGCGCTTCTCCAGCGGGCTAAGACGTTGCTCAATTCTCGAGATCCTCTCCGACACGATGTTTTGTGTTTGGATGGCTTCCGCATGAGCATTGCGGATGTCATCGAGAGCTTCACGAATGTCCTTCAATGCAGCTTCGATGGTTGGTGGTGAGCGAGCTGGTGAAGTACTTCGTGAAGTGTTGGCTGATGGTGGTGCCGATCTCGTCTTCTTCATCGAGAGAGAGTGAGAGAGAGAGAGAGAGAGAGAGAGAGAGAGAGAGAGAGAGAGAGAGAGAGAGAGAAGCAACCACTCACTGATCTAATCTGCAAACGTAATCGAAAACTTGTTTCGGTTCATCCACTGCTGCCCGTTCTTGAACTCTTTCTTTGATAGCAATATCAAACTGTGCCTTTATTAATAATAAAGGGTTACCAGCGTGATTGTGATCACCAGTAACAGCTATCTGCTGCTCCTGCAGATTGTGCAAGTTTTGCACATCAAATACGGCAGAACAATCAGTTCTATAGCGAGTTGCGCATCTAAATGCCAACCCTTCTCCTCTTCGATCCTGATAGTAGGTATACCCGTGGTGAATGTACCGAACGGTATTATTATGTTTTCCAGGTATACGAAACATTTTGGAACCTGTATTGATATAAAAAAATATTATATTAGAAAAGTATTGCAAACAAAGGGTTAAAACCAAGAATGAGACAGTAGAAGCAAGAGAAAGTCAACTGTGAAGCAGAGGAGTGAGAGAGACTGCGCCGAAAGAGAAGTTAGAAAGAGGCAAGAGAGAGGAGTGAGACTGGCGTACGAGAAGTACGCCTAAAAATTCAAGCACTTACCTAGGAAATCCACGTTCCAATGTCCGTCACTACACTTGGAAAATGAAAACACGTGTACTCCCTCCGGCTTTTTAGCTGAGTATCCGGTTTGTTCCCGATATTTAACGAAACACCACCTAAGACGGGGAAGACAGAAACGGGTTAGATAAACGAAAGAGACGGAAGAGAACCAAAGAGCGAAAATGGGAGAGGAGAAAGGCGAGAGAGATCTGAGATAAAGAGAACAAGCCGAAAGAGAGGATGCAGAGATGCGAGAGAGAGAGAGAGAGAGAAAATAGAAAGGATGTAAAGAGAGAGCAGAGCAGAGAGAGAGAGAGAGAGAGAGAGAGAGGTGATATACATGAAAGAGAGGAGAGAGAGATGAGAAATTTGAGAGACGTTGGCAAGAGAGAGGGAAAGAGAAGCGACAAATACCTGGAAAATCCACGTTCCGATGTTCGTCAGTACAGTTGAAAAATGCGAGCACGTATTCGCGTCCGGCTACTCGACCTTTCCCTTTTTATTTTTTGAACACCGCGTCACCTAAGAGGAGAAAGATGTAAACGGGTTAGAGATTCGAGACGGATGAGAGGAAGGTTAGAAGGAGCCAAGAGAGATATAGAGAGAGCGCTGTAAAAGAATAGGTAGAGAGAGCAAGACGTGAGAGACGAGAGAGAGGGAGAGACGGAAAAGGGAGGAGAAAGGAGAGGAGAAGGAGGAGAGGCGCGATAAACAACTCTATGATTTTTGGATACTTACCTGATCTTTGATTTTTGCTGCAGCTGGAAAAATTAACCTTCTGCAAGCCGCACTACAAATGAAAGTTGTTTTGCGTGGCTGGGAGTCTTTCAGTTCACTTTGACTGTAGTATTCCTGTCACTGCTCACGAAAAATGCAACTGATGAACGTTCCTGTGTACGGAGATGAACTTGAATATGAAATGAAAACATTCTGTTGCCCGTTGCTTAGCAACTTGTTCGAACATCGCGACTTTAGGAGAATTCGAAACTAGAAGCACCGCGTGTACAAAAATACAAATCTAGAGTAATAAAATTTTTACATGGGTGTAGAATTAAAAATATTAACAACACATCAACTGGCATAGTATAGAATGCTTAATTAATTTGTACCATTGTGGACAATAAAATGTGTAAAACTTTGGTATTTCTTTAAAACTTATTCTAATGTGTATAAACATAGGTGTAGAAAAAATGTTATTTTTCGTCTATATTAGGACGTGTAAAATATTTTTATGTTAGTGTAAAATAAATCATTACCAAACAAAAATAAAGTTGTGTATAATTGAATTGTGTATAATGATATGTGTTAAATACCAACCACTCGTAATTATTTTCTAAAAAATTTCAGTGCACAATATATTGTGTACAATTTAGAGGTATATTAAATATTGATTTCTTTATCGTGTAAATTTATACGTGTAGAACGATATCTAAATATTTATATTTTCCATGTGTGTTCAATCAAAAACACATTGCGCAGAATAAAAACTTCATAAACGTTTGTGTTATATTAAATCGTGTATAATTCTTATATGTATGAAACTGACCCTGCCCTATCCAGTCTCTTGGGGAAAGATAAACCGTTACATGGCGCTCGGACAGGTACCTGATTAAGAATATTTCGCCTAAAATTTTTTTTACGATAAATTAATGATAAATAAATACGATAAATATGATAAATCCGCAACGCCGGACGCTTATCCACCCCGACCGGAAATCCACCAGAAATACCACCAGGAGAAAACAAAGTTCTCGACCAGATACGCAAATGGAACTGTCACTTTGAGGGAAGAGACGTCTACTCTTTCTTAGAACGGGTCCGGGAACTACAGGCATCGTACGGATTTACCAGTAAACATCTACTGCAAGGAGCCCCTGAACTGCTGCGAGGAGAAACCCTGCAATGTCGGACCTGGTAGGAGCTCGAAATCAGGTTAAAAAATTTTTATATACCGAGCGGAGAACGACGGAACCTAACAAGACAAGTCACCGAAAGAATTCAAAAAATCCAACGAGAACATAAGGTCTTACTGCAACACATTGATGACCCTGATGAGAAGAAGGGGAGGATATACGTTGATAGAGCAACTCGACAATCTATATTACAATATGAAACCTGAGTCGCAATCGCGGGTTCGCAGGGAACAGATCACAGAAGTACCTCAGCTCATACAGCACATTGAAGAATACGAAGATTTTGCTACCAAACTGCACGAACAAGAACGAAAAACCGCCATCAATAGCGCTTCCACGAGTAAAAACACCACCGACTATTATAACAGAGCCGAATGCTGTTGGCGTTGCAAACAACGCGGCCATTCCCGCGCCGACTGCAAAAATGTAGCACGGAAGTTCTGTTCCGTATGTGGAAAGGACGGCGTCCTCACAAGAGACTGCCACGGATTCCCAGATCGGGAAACGCGCCAAGAGACGGCTCTACAGTAGCAGGAGACCGTCTCAAGACGGCCGATACCTCGTAAGCGTACAAATAAACCAAGATACGGTGCTGGCCTTGGATGACCCAGGGGCCGTGAGTTCGTTCATAACGCCAGAAACCGCCATGATCGGATAAAACAACGGTTGGCGGCATGGAAAGCAAAAGACGATCGCTACGCTGGCAGACGGCTCAACCACCGAGTTGACAGACTTTGTGGAGGTAAGGCGACAACCCTCAGCGCCACCTTCAGAAACAAATTTATTATCATGAAAGGGCTACACCATGAGATGCAATTTGGGATGGACGCCTTACACAAACTGAACATCTGCCTGATCATAGCGGGAAAGTAATTACAACCCAACAGGTCCAATACCTCGGTACTCTGAGTCAGTGACGTCGATATTTAGGAAATCTCGAAAGATTAACAAACACGATTGGACGAATTCATCCAATACGAAAAAGAGCTCTTTGAAAAGATACAGGGCTCCACACCACTCATCGAATACACAATAAAGGTAACCGATCAAATCAAATCAAACAACGCTACTGGCCATGCAACCCCACCATGCAACAAATAATCGACGAGGCTGTCGAAGAAATGTTGCAGGAAGATGTGATTGAGCCGTCCGACAGCGTCTGAAACTGCAACATAGTTCTCGCAAAGAAGAAGGATGGAAAGAGGCGTTTCTGCATCAACTTCCAGGGCATCAACAAAATCAGCATCAAAGATGCACACCCGCTACCGCAAGTTCACGCAAGACTAAACAAACTCCGGGGAGCAAAGTACTTAACCACGATCCACCTGAAAAATGGATACTGGCAAATACCGCTGTCAGAGAAAAGTACACCGCTTTTACCGTTCCCGGAAGAGGCTTAATGCAATTTAATGTTCTTCCATTCGGTTTACACTCGGCACAGCAGCATTGATGCAGCTGATGAACGCAGTCATCACACCAGATTTAGACATAAATGTGTTTTGTTACCTCGGCGACATAGTTATTGTTACAGGGGACTTTGAACAGCACCTGCAGCTGATTAGCGAAACCTTCCGCCAGTTACGGGATGCCAAGCTAAAGCCGAATTGGGAGAAAAGCCACTTTTGCAGAAAACAGCTGAAATATCTAGGTCATGTGGTCAACAAGGTGGGGCTCCACACGGACCCAGAGAAAGTAAAGGCATTCACCGATCTACAACCGCCAACGAACCTCAAGGAGTTACATCGGTTTTCAGAATTAATATCCTGGTACAGGAGGTTTATTCCGCAAGTGGCAAAGAAAACGGCCCCCCTTAACAGGCTCTTAAAGAAGAAAGTGAAATGGAAGTGGGGTCCTGACCAGCAAGAAGCATTCGAAAGGCTCAAAGAAGACCTAGTGCAAGCCCCAGTCCTAGCGTGCCCAGATTTCGCTAAGACATTTGTGTTACAAACCGATGCCAGTAGTGATTGCCTATGCCAGCCGATCATTAAACCAGGCCGAATGGAACTACTCAGCAACAGAAAAAGAATGTCTCGCCATAAAATGGGGAATTTGGAAGTTCCAAGAATATCTCGAGAGCTATCATTTTGTCGTCCTGACAGATCACCGTCTCTTAAATGGCTCGAGAAGATTGACAATCCGTCCGGTAGATTAGCACGATAGGCGATAGAATTAGCACAGTGGGATTACGAGGTCAAATACCGAAAAGGTAAGGATAACACCGTCGCAGATGCTCTATCTAGACAACCAGTAGCAGTATGCAACATCGATATCAAAACAAACTGCACATAGTACACAAAAAAATTGACTGCTGTCCGGCAGGATCCGAAGACCTATCCGGAGTACTGCATCAAGAATGGAGTATTACACCGCCATATCCTACACACATTGGATTTTAACGACACAGACAAAACCGAAGACTGGAAAATCTGCATACCCACCGAAAAACGAACCGAAGTATTAAGAGAATGCCATGACGATCTGACCGCAGGGCATTTGGGAGTGGACAAAATACTACAGCGACTAGCCCGAAGATACTACTGGCCAGGTATGTTACAGGATGGAGACAGATATGTGCGTAGCTGCGTAAATTGCCAAACTTATAAAGCTCAAAAACAGACAAAAGCGGGTACCATGCACGCAACCAACGTCGAACAGCCTTGGGAAATGGTCTCGATTGATCTTGTCGGACCACAACCACGGTCCTACAAAGGTAACATATGGCTACTAGTAATGCATGACAGATTTACTAAGTGGGTGGAGCTAGCAGCACTCAATAAAGCCGACAGCAGGGCTATAATCCGTCACGTCAAGGAAAAAGTCTTCCTCCGCCATGGTTGTCCCAACACGCTAGTCAGCGATAATGGTCGACAATTTGTCAGCAAAGAATTAGAAGAATTCCTGAAGGAAAACGGGGTAAACCACCGAAAAACCCCGCCGTGTAGTCCGCAATGCAAGCCGGTAGAATAGACCACCAACAGGGTGGTAAAAACAATGATCGCCCAATATGTAGGCAAACACCAGAAGAAATGGGATGACAATTTGTGCGAGCTAGAGTTCGCCTACAATACCGCTAGAAGCACAGCCACCGGCTATACTACGGCATATTTAAACACAGGGAGAGAGTTTAGAACGCCAGGTAGCCTTCACCAGAAAGTGGGATCGTAGCACACTACACCACTGTCCAGTAGAATTTAGCACATAAAGGATGCCATTAAATTAGCGAAGGCGCAAATGGCTCGTCAATTCGAAAAACAACAGAAGCATTGTAACCTCCGGCGACGGCAATGGAAACCGAATATCGGCGACAAAGTAGTCAGGAAATTGGTAACTTTGTCGAGTAAGGCCGACGCACGAAATGCCAAGCTAGCCCCAAAATACTCAAAACCGCTTACGGTTAAGAGACAAGTGTCGCCGGTTATATTTGATCTGCAGGACAACAGAGGGCGCTACGTGAAACATATTATGTGAAAGACCTCAAGCCCTTCAGCAACGCAGAACAGGAGCTATAAATGCGCTGACGACGAAAAACTACAGTCAGTCGTCGAACCAACGCCAAGAAGGATGAACAACCGGCTAGTCAGGAGCGCTCTCGTGAGAGCCACACCGATGTCGGTAGAGATATCGGTGTACGGACAAGAGTTTCTCGCCATTATCGACACCGGAGCGCGAATCTCCACCCTGAGCCTAGAGGCCGCGGAATATTGTCTGTAACATGGGGCTGAGGAAATAACAGCAGAGTCAGCAATCGAGCTTCGCTTCGCCGGCCATACCAGCAGCACCATCCAAAAGACTCTACTAGTCCAAACGAGAATAAAGGGCTTTGTAGTGACGAGTCCTTGGGCAGCAGTGGCAGAGCAACAACCACACTAGATCATCGGCATGAATGTCCTCGGGTCCGTTCATGCTCGAATTTTTATGAGCCCAGTCAACCGGGAGAAAAGGAACCAGAGACAAAGGCTCAACAGGCACCAGGCACAAAGACTACGATGGCGCACTACCGACGAAGGAATCGGGAGTAGCTCCGAAGAAGACGAAGAAGGTAGAAATTTCGTTTATAGAATAAAATTAGGATATTATATTTCAGTTTTAAGTTAGATTAAGGCGAGAATAGGCGAATTTGTAGAGTTTAAGACATATTCAGGGTAAACCGATAAGTTGCGACCTAACAAGCCGTTATTGTAGACTCAGCCGCAAAAATCACTAGGGTCTAGGAACTAGGCTAGGTCGACTCCTATGCACACGGACCTTAAGTCTGTGGACACAACCGCTATAGAAAAACCGAAAGCACCGCGCCGAGCACGATCAAAACAAATCAGCGAAGAAGCGGGAAATAGTTTTTATATGGAATTAAACGCACAGCGACGCGAATGAATTTTCAGTAAAATGGAAAACTTCGATATCGAAACGCTGGACAAAATCCTCGCGCTGTTGGAGGCCGACCTACCGGCGGACGCACTGGAGTATAGTCCGGGCGAGCCTTTATCGGCACCGGACTATACTCCATCACCAATCGCGCCGCATCCACAGCTGGCATTGACATCAAAGCCAATACAGGTGCCAGCAGGGGATAATCCGCGGCCAACAACATCAAAGCCGCGGATCATCAGCGATGTCATAGTGCCTCCTCTGCTGCACCTCAAACCGGCACCGAAGAAAAAGAGCACGAGGCCAAAGAGCACCGCACGCCGCGTCCCAACGAGGAAAACCGCCAGGACCCACAACACGAGACGATAGTGGCCAGAATTAATTTTACGACACAGCCATCGTCGCCAAAACATTCTCCGCCGCCGCCTGTGATGACAACACAACCTGTCGTCATGCCCTCGTGGATACCTCCACCACCACGCAACTCAACGGCCAGCCTCCCGCGTCGTTTGATACGGCTACCGGATGGGCATGACGTCATTGTGCCAATCGGCGTTAAAAAATAAGTCGTGCGGTACAATAGCGTTGAGTAGCTACTCCGCCTGGTGCCGACGACGGGCGAGGTCAGACATGTGGGCGAGGTCCGATGCACGGAAGTAAGTTTTATTTTTTTTAGATTTATTTTTTCTCGTCGCGCATGGTCGTTTTTTTTTCTATACGCGAATTTTCGTTTCGTGTGATTTCACGCTCCGAGGGGAGGGGGAGATGTGACGAGACGCGAGTCTCGCACATGTAAATACGTATGAAGGCGACCTAAATAGACGCGGCATGTGCAGCGAGCGCGCGCGCAACGAACAAAAGGCGAATCCGCACGACGCAGATTGACAGCGCGCGCGCAACATTCGCAAGACGAGTCCGCACAAGCGCGGCAGCCGGCGAGCGACTCAGCGGCGACGCGCCAGGCGGTGCGCCGCGAACGCATCTATACACATCCGCGCCGCGCACCTTTATAAGGCGGATCGCGCGGCGCAACGGGCAGTTCTACACGAGCTCCTCTATAAGTATACTCCAGGTAGTATCGTGCGCACACGTTACTACAAGGAAAAGCGAGAGATAGACATACGCCGACGAAATCGTCTCGTAAGCCCATGTGACGATTTGGTAGACGAACCAAAACCCGAAACTCCGAATTGCCATCGTAAGCACACGATGCAACTCGAAACATCCGAACGACACCGAGCCTCCGTGCTACCGCGCTCCGCCTACGTGTGCTCACGTAGGCGACACCCGGTGCCACCGTAAAATCCTAACCTACATTCCGACATATTGCTGCCTGCCTCTGCCACTGTAAGCCCACAGGGTTGAAGGAGTAACAATAGTTCTAATGGCGATTCGCTAGGTCGTGCGCTCACGTCCTGGTGAAACTAAGGTTAATTCCTAACCTCCAAAGCCAGCCTTACGCCGACATCTCACGACTCGCTTTATCTCTGTGTGCACACAGGATAAAGAGAAAAACAAGACGAGCGACGAAGATTTGTGAAGCCGTGCGCTCACGACCCACAAATCCGAGGAATAACCTCAAAACACCGTGACACTATCCCGACCATTCCTGTGCGCACACAGAGCGGTCGGAATTGTTGTTACACGACACATTCGGATCGGCGTAGCCGTGCGCACACGACTCCACCGTCCCGAATGAATACCTAACCTCGAAATCCGCCACCGAACCGATACACCGAAGCCGCGTCCGCCGAATCATTATTGTAACGAAATCGCGTATATATTCTTGTAATTTGTTAACCGCGTTAGTTTAACAAATTTTACTTGTAAAGGCGGAGTATTTTTAACAAGACGCATAATTGATTTCGTTTCAGCCGGGATTTAACAACTGATTCCAAATGCTATTGTTTAACTAGGAAATATATTTTATTATTGTTAAGAATATAAAAACAGACTCTTTTTTGCCCCTTTCCCTATCTAGATCCTGGAACCAACTGACTATCCAGTCTCTTGGGGAAAGATGAACCGTTACAATCTTATGTAAGAACTTGGGAAAGATATTACGTAATCTCTTATGCAAGATCTTGTATACGATCTTGAATCAATATTTCATAAAAATATTTTATTTTCTATCATCAACATAAGATCTTGTATAAGATCTTACGGAAGAATTTATGTTACTTCTTGGTTGAAAATCGCTGATAAGATCTTATGTACGATCTTGCGCAAGATCCTCGCCAAGATCTGATATAAGATCTTACGTAAGTTCTTATATAAGACCGAGTAAAATTTGTAATAGGGCATGCTTTATAGAAGAAATTCATATTCTTATGAAACAGATCAATTTTTCAGAATCGTCAATTGAATAATTTTAATAAAACTACTCAGTTTCATTCGAATACATTCATTGATCTGCTGCAGCAAAAAATAATGTTGAATTTAAGTTAATAGCGATTAGAAAATAATAATCAATGGGACCTTTTTCGCAATAGCATTATTCCAACTAAGAAAACAGACTTAACTATTCCTGATAAATGCTGCACTATGGGATAATACTTATTTAACATGGTGGGTCAGTATTTATTTGTTTCTGTTCCTTTTTGCGTGTAACAGGCCTAATCTTCCATCTGTCTAGCAGCTACGGCTATGCCGGAGCCGGAATGGCAGTACGACACAGCAACATACGACAGTCCCGCCATCTACGACACGTTGTATGATACTTATGACAGTTTATATCGCGTTGTTGCGGCCTATAGTTTTGGACTTCTTGAACGACGACAGGGTCACTGTGTGCTCTCCCTAAAAATAACCAATTAAACCCGATAAAAAAAACTAATCGGTTTAAATAAGTTTTTGTGATCTGGAATTTCCGAATATAAACCTATTAACACAGTTATAACCGATTTGTACAAATTAGGAAAAATTTTTAACGATGTTTTAATCGGTTAAAATCGGTTATAATAGTGTTAATCGGATTATATTAGGAAATCCCGGATCACAAAAACATATTAAATCCGATTGTTATTTCTTTTAATCGGTCTAAATCGTTTCTAATTGTGTAAATGTTGTGGTCTAGTATGCTATAGTTCATTAATCGGTTTCAATAGATTATAATCCCACGTATATCTTATTATTAATTGGTTAGTGTAGTAACTTGAACGGCCTTATATACTGACCATCATAGATTCTTGGTGCTTGCGAGTGAGAAATATCGGACGACCCCTGGCGGCGTGTCCGCAACAGTCACTTGGTTCGCCTTATACATGTCTATTTTGGATAGAAATAAAAAACCGATAACTGATGAACGCAAAGTAATGTTTCCCAAAGTAGTTTATCTGCCCTTTAAATGAAGTGATGCTCTAAGTGGTCGATAATCGAATCCAGATAGTGCGCATTTATAAGATGTCAGTTGAATACCAATTTGAACCAAGTCCGATTATAACCGATTATCATAGACACAGTGACAAGTGTGCTCTTTGCTTGCGCGTAAATTGTTCGGGTTAAGCCCTGCCAAGCTTTGGGGCTGACGGGCAAGGGGCTCACGTATCGCAAGAGTCGTCAAGCTGGCGACGAGGATCGGCCTCGGCTAACTCAGCGTCTCCGCTTTAGCGGACCGCGGAGAGTGGCGGGATCCTTCTCTGCTTGGCTTGGCTGAAATAGAAGTTAGAAGCAGGGATTGCATGCAGAATGAAAACTCTTATCCGATATCAGTTAATTTTTCGAGCTGGTTTCGCCTGTTATAACTTCTATTTATCGAATTTAACAAACGGAATTTCTTCCGCCCGTCGCTCGGTCCGGGTAATGTATGCTCGCGTGTGTATCGTGAATACGAGACGCTCGCCGAGGTCATGTGCTGCTAGTGGCACTGTTACTATACGCGATACTAAACTAAACTAGCTACAGCGTTCAAGCGCATCGTTTGCGCCATGCGCTTTTCGCGAGAGTAAATACGTTGTCGATCTTCGTTGCGTCGCTCGGTGTCGGCTGCACGCTGCTCCAGGAACTCGTTGAGCTGGTTGTGCCCTGACTCTTCTCGCCCTCACGCTGCCCAGGAGATTTTGCCCGTGGTTGCGCCTCATCCCTCAATCGGGCTGGTAGCCGCCCTGACAGATCGGGATGTCCCGGGAACGCCGTATTGATGTCCCGCACCGTACGCTGCTCGCATCGTCGAGTGCGCCAGGCACCTCTGGCTGCTGTCGCGGCTATCGGAAGAGTCGCGAGGCTCGCCTTCGCTGCCTTGTGTTTCGGCTCCACTCTCCTAGCCCTTTGAGATGTGCTGTTGCCTCTCACGTTCAGCGAATGGCGCCGTTTCGGGTATAGTGTTGGCTCATGTGTCGCACTATACCTTCTCTCGCTTACCTGTCCCTATGCTATGCTTCGCGGGCGACTTCGCCTCGTCATGCGTCTCGTAGAGCACGTGTCGTATGGTGTGTTTGTCTACGTAAGCGTCGTTTACGCGCTTATGTGTACTGTGTGCATGCCGCTTTCAGCGTGTGCGTGTGTACTGTTACAACACAAACGCTAATCCTTCAAAACACGATAACATTTGCACCACGAAAAGAACTGATTAATCACGATCTCACAGTATTGGTTGAATACTGATTGGGACCGATTACGATTAAAACCGATTATTACCAACCTTAACTCTAATCCTTCAAACACGATAACATTTGCACCACTATAAGAACCGATTAATCCCGATCACACGTATTGGTTAAATACTAGTCCGATTCTGATTACGACCGATTATTACGGTATAAGGTTCAAATTACACAAAAAAAAATCAACAGTTAAAACAGATTTTTTCCAGCTAAAAGAAATCGGGGTTTTACGTATTCGGACCGACTTACAATTAAAAACGATTAAAACCAATTAACTAATAATCGTACTGCTCGATTATCTCAATTAAAACCGATTAGAACCGATTAAAATGGAATCGGCATTAATCGAGTCTAATTGGTCATTTTTAGCATGGCTCTCTCTCTTAAATAGATGCGTTCTAATCTAAATAGTTCCTAATTCTGTTACTAAGGTTAAATAAGATTTATAATTATGGAGCAAATTATGTTATTCTGTGCGTTAAAAGTATAAGCTGATGTATTTTAGAAAATTAATAATTTTCAGATTTTTCGTAAAAGCCATGGAGTCATGCTAGTAAATTGTGTAAGGAGTGAAGTTGCATATATATATATACTAGTGGGGCTCCGCCCCCCTGCTCGCTTCGCTCGCCAACCCCCTATTGTAGTTTCTGTGTGATTTTATCTTCAAAATTTTATTTTCATGAACTGATAATTATGTTCTGGATGGTTGAAAATGATCGATCTTAATTGATTCTATTGATTCTAATTGATAAAAATTAATCAATAATAATCATTTTGTTTACAAATGCATGAAGTTTAGAACATAATTCATTTTTGCCAATAACCATAATTTTATATAATTTGATCATGTCATGAAATTATATGAAATTATTGGTAATTTTTATACAATAAAATAAAAAAAAACAAAAAAAAATCAACGCGCCTAAAGTACATTGTATTATGACTAATAAAATGTACTTTTGACAGTACCCCTTGGGTGGTGTGGAAAACTGTCTCTTTATTCTGTCTCTCTAGTTCTGTCTGACTACTCATATTACCTGAAAATTCATCGAGGTCTTTGATCTCGCTTATCTTGTCCATTTTGTTGTTTATTCAATCAGTGAATCATCTATAATGATTATACTTTCTGATGGTTCTTTGAGTTCTTTGAACTCAATTATTCCCTAACTTATTTACACGTTATTAATAATTAACTTTAATCTTATAACTTAAATAAAATTAGAGGTAGATCTTCAATATCTGGTTCTCTTGGAACTGATACTTCTTACCTTAACCTAAACCTTAATTCTATTTAATATTATCCAATTTAAATCTATTTAATCATAATATGTTATAAATTTGTATTTAATTGGACTGTTAATGCGGCCTTATTTTACTACGCAATAGCGTTGTGAAAGTATGACGGTCTCAAGCCCGATAACGCAGAGAGCAGTCATGTTATTTGGTGGGGGGGCCAGGCGGGGGGTGGTGGGGGGGGGGATGGGGGGGGGGGTTTGAGATTTTCGAAAATAACAGAAAAATGAAAGAATTTTACGTGTTTTGGTGGGGGGGCCAAGGTGGGGGGGTGGTGGAGGGGTGGTGGGGGGTGGTGGGGGGTAGTGGGGGTGGTGGAGGGGTGGTGGGGGGGAGTCTTGCCAAAATGACTATATAATATAGGAAGATATATATATATATATATATATAGTGAGTTTGAGTGAAAAAAGTTGATTTAAGCAAGTATGACATGTAATATAAGGTTTTTTTTTTAATTTAGGCTAGGCGAAGTGTAGAATATAGTACATTCAATATATATAGTGTTTTGAAAATTTAGGCCTTGTGTAGAATATTATATATTCTACACAACGCCTAGACTATATAAAAATATAAAAGTAATAAAAAATATAAAAGTATGCGCATATATACATGGTGATAAGTATGATAATATACAGTTACAGTGCAAGTGTTTAATACAGTTAGAGGGAAAACAATTCATATTTTCTTAAGATTTAAGATTATGCAGAGGGATAAAATATCAAATATACGTATATATAGGTATACATATGCTCAGTGATGGCGAAGAATATAGTATATTGAACATATATAGTCATTCTATAAGTATTTTATAGAAGCAAGTATGAAAAGTTTAGTTTTTCAAAAATTTAATATGGGAACCTTACTGAAAAAGCTTCAGAGAAAATCAGATGATTTCCAGGTGATTTTCAAGAGAAAAGCGTGCTAATTTCGTATTTGATTAGCAGATGATTTTCAGGTGAAAAAAAAATTATGTTTTGGATTTATATTTGCTGTAATTTATTAAACTTTCTAAACATTATTATTATTATTATTATTTTTATTATAATGAATTAAAATGCTAGATTATTCGCGTTTGTTATTTCGAAATAATTATTCAAAAATACTGTGAATAATTAGTGATAAATTTTATCATTGGCAAAGATTAATAGAATCTTTTTGAATCTTATTTATATTACAATATATATATATATATATATATATATATATATATATATATATATATATATATATATATATATATATATATATATATATATATTTAAATTGTAAATTGCTGATTTTAATAACTTTTCAATAAGTGTACAATATTAATACAAATTTCAATTAATAGAGAGAGAAAACCAGTATCAGGAAGTTTATTTGTGGTTAGGAGTACTAAATAAGTATTTGGTAAATTTGTTTTTTTTTTATTACAAAATATATTTCATCTATATTCAATGCTCTTTTGATATTAGTAACGTAACATATTTGGTAATGGCAGGATGTATATATTTCGAAGAACTTTCATGAAAATTCAAATACTTTTAATATTCGTAGTATCTATAACGGTAGGATTCTCTTCCCTATTGATAAATCTCAAGTGAGATCTCACATGAGATATCACATGCGATTTCACCTGAGATCTCATGACAAAATTGACTCTGACCAAGTGCGTGAATTAACTAAGTCCCACAGCTGAAAAAATTCTAAGTTCCGTGGGAAAAAATCTACTTATAGAACCGAGAATCAACGCAAAATTATTCACATGAATAATTTTGCGTTGATTCTCATGTGATATTAGTACAATAATTTCTTTGATTTTACTTTGATTACTCCGTGGTATTTGGTGTCTAGGTAAATGAATCATACGTGGACGCCGTCTTGGTGTACAGGGTGGCCGATGACAAGGTCTAGGTAGTTCGCACTTGGTTTTGGTGTCTAGGTGTAAAAATCATTCGAGGGTAGTGTATCAGAACAATCAGTGATTTCATCTTTGTGATAAAAATGTTACAATAAAACCATGGTCAAAAGGCGCTAAAGATGCTTATATTTTATTTTTAGGAAAAATATGAAATATCTAAAAAAACTTACTAGAAAATACTCAATGAATAGGACAATTAGATGTGTGTGAGATGGAATGTGCAATGGAATGTGATGTGATGAGGGCGAGATGGGAAGATGCGAGCTGTATGTGGAGAGTGAGAGAGTGTCGACTAGGACTCGATGTTGTCCTGAGCCAAGAAGTGGCGTTTGGCCAATGTTTTAAAAAGTGTGACAGAGTTTGTGTTCTGCAGATGAGATGGTAGAGCGTTTCAGAGATATGAGGCGCTGACATGAAATGACTTCCGCAGCGTCTCTGTGGCGAAGGGAGGTATGTCCAGGGGGGTCACCTCCCCCCTCACAGGGCGGAGTGCAACATGGAAGTCGAAAAAGGCCATGATATAGGCTGGAGTGGCAGCGTTAAAGAGCTTCCTTAAGAAGCAGGCCATGAAGTATTTTCGACGTCCAGCGGTGGTGAGCCATTGCAAGTCACGCCTGTCGGGGGAGATGTGCTCGTCCCTTCTTACACCATAGATGTAACGGATTCCCATGTTTACCAGTCTCTGTAGTTTGGTGTCTAGTTCTTGAGTCAGGTCGCAGTACACTATGAACAGTAGTCAATGATAGGGAATAATAATGCTTGCACAAGGTGCTTGCGCAGTCGTTAATCAGTGCTCTTTCTAAAAAAATTGAGTCTGTACAGTAGTGAATGGGCACGTTTACATAATTGTGTGACGTGTTCTTTCCAGGTTAACTTAGAGTCGAGCACCAACCCTAGACTGCGAAGAGAGAGAGAGAGAGAGAGAGAGAGAGAGAGAGAGAGAGAGAGAGAGAGAGAGAGAGAGAGAGAGAGAGAGAGAGAGTAATAGGTGCGCTGCGCGCCGACACTTACAGAATATGAGGTGCGCCGTCAGTTTCTGCTGCGTCGCTCGAAGTCGGCCGCGCGCTGCTCCGGGAATCCGTCGAGCTGGTCGTGCCCTGTTTCTTCTCGCCCTCACGTGCCCAGGAGATCCTGCCTGTGACTGTGCCTCTCTCTCCGATCGTGCTGATGCTCGCCCTGGCTGATCGGGATCGCCGTGCTGAAATCCCGCTCCGTCCGCTACTCGCCTCGTCGAGAGCGCCGGGCACTTCTTGCTGTTATCGCAGCTATCGGAAGAGTGACCAGGCTCGGTTTCGCTGCCTGGTATTTCGGCTTCCCTCTCTTGGCCCTTCGGCATCAACTAATGTTTGTTTCTCGGCGACTAGGCACCGTTTCGGGTATAGCGCTGGCTCTCGTGTCGCGCTATACTTTCTCTCTCTATCTCTCTCTCGCACCTACCTTGCTTGTCCTATGCTTATGCTTCGCGGGCGACTCCTGTCGCCTCGGCATGCGTCTCGTAGGCGCGTGTCGTGTAGTGTCTGTGTGTGCGTAAACGCTGCTTACGCGCTTGTATGTGCTGTGCGCACGCTGCTTTAGATGTGTGCGTTTGCACTGTCACAAAGCAATACATAATCTTAAAGGAAGCTACGTGCCAAAGAATTGGCAGCGATTTTTATTTACTTAACATGCAAACCATTTTTACAGTTTTTTAAATTATGGTTGGCAGCATTAAATAATGCCAAAAAATAGAAATTTAAATTTTTCTTAATATTATACTTAATGATTTTTGAAACAATAGATAACCGAGCGAGCGAGGTATGGCGTGCTAATTTTTATTACCATGCTTTGAAACATTTTGTTAAAGAAAAACGATTTTTCTATTCATCACATCTCTTGGAGATAGCATACGGTTAATGAACTTGGCAGAGGTTTATTATATTGTGCATTCGCAGAAAAACATAAAAATATATTAAAAATGATATACAATTTAATAATTTTTACGAAATTTTTTTATTTTGACATAAGTAAATAAATTGATTAGTTGTAGCATATCAAAAAATGCTTCATTTTGTATTGACAGTGGTCGATAGGGTCAGTTTTTTATGTCAACAGCAATATGAATAAGGTTCGATAAGATCATATGTGCTGTTATAACTTTATACACAAGATTAACTATCATGAATCAATATGACATGCATTAAATACTAAATGTAAAAAAATCAATAAATATTCGGTTTGAATCAATCGAATATATATATATATATATATATATATATATATATATATATATATATATTTATGATGTCGTCTTGGAGAAAGTATCTTGGTAAATCACTTAACAGTGGCTTCGTATATGGTTTGATGACTGTTAGTTTTCAGGGTCGATGACTGCAAATCTGAAATCAGACGTTGAGCATTTTCAATTTCTTATTTTTATATACTTTTAATCAAAGGATCAACACTCAACGAATGTATAATTGACAATGATAAAAGACATTAAAATATGTTAGAATAAACATTGTTTTATTAAACCAAAGCTAAAAATATTATAAAACTATATTTTGTAACTACTTTTTTTTATTTGTTGCGCTCTAAAAAGAACAAAATTGTTCACTAAAAATATCAGTTAATTTATATTGATAAAATCTTCAAAATTAGTTTAAAATGCATTACCTTTCATACGAAAATACAAAGCATACTTATTGTTTTATTGCAATGTACAACTTATAAAAATAAGTAGCTTATTTAGAAAATATTTAATGAATTCCGAAAAAAAATATTTACCGTACTTGGTGATGTAAACAAATTAGGAGTTATACCGCCGCCAATTAATTGGGCAGCTTGCGTACTTGTTGCAGAAACTGAGACTCTACCACGGCCTGTACTAGATATCAAACCAGGATGAATATTTGGCTGACCTATAAATTATAAATACATTGTGCAATTATGCATATAATATTCATTGTGTATCAATAGAAAAAAATAATATTATTGTAAGTCACTGATATAAATATTATATATATATATATATATATATATGGGTGGTTATCTGTGAAATAGAAGATAAAAATTTTATTTTTTGCCCCTCTCTCTCTCTCTCTCTCTATATATATATATATATATATATATATATATATATAAAATATATGTATATATATACATATATACATACACAATATGTCGCAGATAAAGCGGACACATTTCTTTTTTGGTGATTTTGGGAAAACTGGCGTTGGAAAAAAATAAAACTAGGGGGGATAATTAAAGGTCAAATCACGCTCTACAAAGTTACCGTAGCCTTTTGTCCCTAAGTCGTAAGGTTTTTTACGGCAATAGGTATAATGCAATGATGCATAAAAAAAAGTTAGGTAAGGTGCTCTAAGCCCTTCCATTCGATAGGCCGTGGTAAATAATGCTTAAAACCGCAATTAAACGATTACCCTTGTGTTTATTCAATTTTAAATCAATTTTAAAAATTTATTTCTAAAAAGGGAATATTTCGCCGGGCAACCAAAGATGGCGGTATGCGACGCACTTCCGTGCTGTTGTGACTCGAGGTTAGTGCGTCTGCTCATACGTGCAGGTTATGCGATCTCCTTCGGAAAATCGTGCCTCTGCAGGCCCAGAACCTACGCGCTCAGTCGCAAATTGTCAATCCAAAAGCTCGTTATGCCCCTCAAGACCCTCGGAGAATCTTTCAAATGTCGAAAAACCTTCGGCGCATGTTTCGGTTATCGGAAATCAAAAATAAAATTTTCAAAGTTTGCATTTTACCTACTGGTGAATAAACATTCTCTAAATATTCCTTTTGTTGGAATCATCTTACTACTAATCTAGCTTTACAGACATTATTGCTTTTTTTTATAGACCCATTTCACATCATTGACTTTTTTGTCTTTTGGCCTATCAACAATTTTCCATGTTTTATTTTTCTTTAAACTAGTTATTTCAGAATCCTTAGCAATTTTCCATTTTTTATATTCGCTAGAGGTTATCTACTCCTCAAATGTATTCGGTACATTTGCATCAACATAGTGTACATAGATTAAATGTGTTACAGGATTTCTAAATCTATTTACAGGACTTTCCTTTCTTTCTGATTTTCTTTTTACAATCAAATTGTCTCTACTTTTATTTTTTACAGTATTCGAAAAATCATCATTTATATTTTCGTTTTCAATAATGTCAAAATTTGTTTCGTTATCTCTACTTTCCCCAAAGGTCTGAGTAAAGATAAGAGAATTTGTTCTATTTGAATTTACATCATTTTCATCAATTTTGGATTCATTTTCCAGTATTCCATATTCTACATTTTCAGATTTGCTATTTTCCAAATCTCTATCTTTTTCATCATCAGGTTTTTCTAAACAAATTAACTGAATATTTTCTTCTACTACTTGAACGTGTCGAGCGTTATATTACTCTACCATTAACTAAAACTTTATATCCGTCTGAAACATAACCTATTAATATGCCTAATTTAGCTTTATCGTCCCATTTACTTTTTCTTAATGCTTCTGGAATTCTAACAAATACTTGATTTCCATAAATCTTTAAATTATCTACATTTGGCTTTTTTCCAAAAAATATTTCGTAAGGAGTTTTGTTCTTCTCTGTATTCTAAATTATACGGTTTTTTAAATATGCAACTGTTTTCATTATTTCGGGCCAATATCGTCTGTGAATTTTGGCTTCTCGCATTAAGCATCTGCCCATATCCATTGCGGATCTATATCTTTCCGCTACTCCATTTAATTCATGGACGTACGCTGGGCATGGCAATACTTCTATATTTTTAGATTTTACGAAATCATGAATTTCCTTATTTAAATATTCCTTCCCGTTGTCACATCGTATTTTCTTTACATTTTTACTGAATTTATTTTCAAATAAATTATAAATTCTTTCAAACAACTAGCTGTTTCAGCTTTACTTTTAATACAAAAAATTCTAGTGCATTTACTATAGTCATCTACAAATGTTAAAAAATATTTCTCTCCACCATAGCCAGTTGTGCTATGTGGACCATTCAAATCAGTATGAAATAATTCTAGAATTTCAGTAGTTTTTTTCTATTATTTTTGAATGGTACATTTGCCATTTTACTCTCTATGCAGTTTGCACATTTCATTTCAACATTCTCTATTTTATCTGGCAATCCTACAACTAATTTATTTTTTACTAATTTGTTCGAATATTGAAAATTTATATGGCCAAGTGCCCTATGCCATTTTTCTTTATCAGTTAATTTTAATGAATTTACAAACATTTGATTATTCTTTTTAATTACATGGCTTTTCTTAACATACAAATTATCGCTACTAATTCTGTAGACTAATTATAAATTTTCGCATTTTTATTTCTTGCTACTATCGTATAACTTTTTGTAATTTTAGAAAAACTCTCTTTAATGCCTTCAACATAATAGACACTTTTTATATCAACGCATTTTTTATTGTAATAATTTTTTAAACGAACTCTAACAGTACCTACTTTTGTTGCTTTTAACATTTTACCATCTGGTAGTTTTACATTGATAAGGTTTCTTAAATTTACATAATTAACGAAATAATTGACACTTTTTATTAGGTGATCCGTACACCCGCTATCTAATTACCAATTTATAACACACGGATTTTCATGTTTTCGCTTTCACTGAACCTTACTCAACTTCAAGTTGCACACCTGTGTTGACCACGACTCGGATGTGTAGTTGGGTTGATCGCTGGATGATTCTGCTCTGGTTTGGCCTGATCCTCGTTCATGACCTCGTCCTCTGTAGGATCCAATACTGTAGTTTCCTTTGTTGTAGCCACATTGGTGACCTCGTTGACCTTGGCTGGATTACACTCGTTTTTGTAGTGTCCAAATTTTCCACAGTTATAACACTTTCCTTTGGTTTGGACCGCAAAGATACTAGCATTACTTTTGTTATCTGACTCAGCTTTAGTCATATTTTTTTCTTTTATTTTTGACTCTACATAATCAACTGTTCTTTGGTCTTCTGGGATAACATCAATAAAATCCCCGATATAACTATAGTTTGGTGGTAAAGCTCTGATCAAATATCTCAATTTTTCGACTTCTTCTAGTTTTCCACCAGCCACTTTAAACTCATTAGTGACTTTTTCGAATTCTACAAAAAATTCTTCCACTGTATTGTAATTATTTTATTTAATTTCTTCGATTTTTCCTCTGCATATAATTTACAGGGCTGTAGACTAAGACAAGTACATCTTGTCGAATTTCGTTATCATTTCGAGAGCCGTTTTACATTCGCCAACATACTTCAATTGTTTGTCCGAGATAGTACTAATTATTATGGTACGAGCTTTTAGATCAATCTTTTTCCAGCCTGCTTTTTTGTCTTTGTACGTATTCGGCATTTTACCGACTGCTGGCTCTTTACACTCCCTATATTCAAATAAAATCATTAACCTGATTTTCTAACTTAAGTAGTTTGCACCATCAAAAATGGGCATCATTATAATTTTAGCTTGCTTAGCCATTTCTTCTTCTATAACACGTATATTTTCGTATATTTTATTTTTCAACACGATAATTCTCTTAAGTTCTTTCACAAATAATTTTCTTATTGGATTTCTTATATTTTGAGTCTAAAGAGCTTCTTTAGTATCTAAATCTTGTTCTGAATTCACTTTTTGTGTAGGCCACGAGAACATGTGCTTAACCTCTAAATTTGCCACGTCCTCTATACTAGCACTTCACCACGTATTTCACTTGCCGACTTGAAATCCACTAACATCGCACTTAAATCTTGATTATATAAAAAAAATCTTCTTATTGGTTAATACTTGCTCTACTAAAAAAAATCAGATGACAATCAACTGATAATCAGCTGATAATCAGCTGATAATCATGCCAAAACGTCAGCTGTTTATCAGGTGATTTCGGCTCAGTAGTTTTAATAAAGCTGATAGTTCTAAATATGCGTTTATGTGAGATAAAATGTTGATTATAATCAGGCGATAATCAGGTGATAATCATTCAAAATTTGTAACTTTTAATATATTTATTATAAGTTGTTCAAAATAAGTAAAATTTATAAATTTCAAATAATGAGGGCCAATACTGGTGTTACCATCAGGATGATAACACGAAAACTCTGGCTGTGAGCTCCAATATTTTTGTTTTTCAATAATTTAATTTAAACAAATTTTTTTTTAATTGTTAAAAAATAAAAATTTTATCTCACATAAACGCATATTTAGAACTATCAGCTTTATTAAAAATACTGAGCCGAAATCACCTGATAATCAGCTGACGTTTTGGCATGATTATCAGCTGATTTTGTCACTGAGCATATATTCCAATAGTTAGTTGGATGCTGTCGCACGTAGATTTTGCTTGCGATTTTACGCAGACACTTTGTCTATCTAGCCGGCCATTGTTTATTATCATTTTACACTAACAAATTGCGGTCTGAGAAAAAAATATTATATAGGATTTCGTCGTAATTTCTTCCGTTTAATCAATTGGCGTAATCAGTTTTTTTTAAATGACTTTTTTTGGTAATTTGTTTAAATAATTTTTTATAAGCTATTGCAAAAGACAAAAGAAAAAACACGTGTATGTTTTTTTCGTTATGACCCGTTTCCAACAGTTAGTTTGATGCTATCTAATCCAGTTTTGGCCTGGCCTTAATGAATTAAATTGGGAGTAATGTTGCACGTTGAATCTTCATTTATATTTAATGGTAATTACACAATTACATGTGAAGTTTTTTCATTTATTAATGAATTTGCTGCTATACTAGTCCATGCTACAGGTAAAACACTTATTTTTTCTTTATTTAAATAAGTGATAATTGTATTTAGTAAATAGCTTTTTCTACTACCTCCAGGTCCATCAATAAAGAATCACTTCACTTGATTCGCCTTATTAATTAAACTATTTATTACTGCATCGAAAATTTCACGTTGTTTATTCGTTAAAGAGCTTATATTGTAAAATAAATCATTTTCAATTTTATTTGTTGCATAAACTTCTTTATAATTGGTTTCCTCTAACTCCTCACTAAATTCAGGTAAATTAAAATCAGTCAGTGTATACCCGTCACTTTTTTAAATTGAATTGATATGTTTCAGTAAGATATTTTCACGCATTTCTTTAGTTTACGATGGACTGTAAAAATATGCTTCATATTTTTCAAATAATTCTTTCACATTTACTGGGTGATACGCATATATACGCATATATACGCATATATAACCAAACAGGTTACACAGAACTTTAGGAAATTCATTCTTAATTGTTTATTCCAAGCATTTATCCTATTCTTCATCAGTGGTTATTCATTTTCTAGCTACAACTACTTCATGAAATGTTGCGTATGTAACATTTTCCAATGTTTTTGATTTTTTATAAAATTTATAAGCCCCTTTTACATGTAATAATGATAATCTTAAACAAAATCTTTTATGATCCTTCAGATTTACAAAGAACATTCTACTTATAATTGGCTTCCAAACTCTTTTTCTTGGTCTCCATTTCTTTGTTTTTCATTGAAAACGTAAAAATATGATATATCAACATACAAGTACTGTCTAGCTTGCGGATCGTTTGCATTTAGTTTAAACCATGCAGTAAAAGTTGTGTTTAAGTTTTAATTAATTAACTCTTCTTCTGATCCTTCCATAAAAAATACAAACTGTTCATTTTTTAAATGTACAGCTAATCGGTAAATTACGTGATAAAACGTACATTGCATATTGTAGTAGACGATACATTGCTTCTGGAGGGCTTACGTATGTTATATTTAAATATTGTTTTATTTCATTGTAGTTGAAATTTTTTTCTTTACATTCATTTTCATTATTACTTTCACTCATTCGTATAATGCACAATCATGCCCCTTATAACAATATTCAAATAAATATTTCACACATTGAATAGTTGAACATACTTCAACATTAATATAACAATTAAATTTCAACAATAAATACGGATTGTATGGATCTACAAATAGATTATCAGCTATATTGTTTTTATTGAAACGTATTTGTTTTCCATTGTTACTTTGTCGAAAGGGGTTATCCAGTATTATTTAAAGTAGTTTGCTAATTAAACTATTTTGATTAAGTTATTTTTACCACAAGAGCCATGTATCATTAATTGCTTAACGATATTATGTTACCTTGGATATTTCATTTCATTAGGTATTTCTGCACTTATAAATTTATCAACATCATTTGCATTGTTCAGTTTATGATTTTTATGAATAAAAGCCAACAAGTGCATATGTAAACCTCTTTTCTAAAACTCAATTATATAAGTATATGCAATAACTTTTCCAAAATGTTTTTTTTTTAATTTCATTTAATAATTCATTCACTTTTGCATTAAAAACTTTTGTTACTAAATCAGGTCTATCAATAGTTGATTGTGGTCTATCAAGATCTGGTTTACCATACTTTTGAACTATTGTCATTGAATACTCATGGTTCAGTACAGGACTGCTTATGTCACGGATAGTTGTGACATAGCTTCTCAGGGCAGGCAGATGCTATAAAATAATACACGACACTTGTAAGCTTAGTTGGCATTTTATTACACGTGTAATAAAGTGCCACTCAGGTCACACGTATCGTAATGTTCTATTTTTCATGCCTAAAAGTAGCGTAGAAAATCGTCCATTCCAAGCGTGTTAGAAAAAGTTTGAGCTCAAGCGGGGATAACATTTTTTTCTCCCCTCTGTTAATACCCATTTTTCAAACATCTTAAAATTTTTAAATATCTCAAATTATAAATTTTTTTTAATTTTTCAAATTTTCAAATTTTTTCAAATTATTCAATGTTTTCAAATTTTTCAAATTTTACAAATTTCTCACATTTTTTGTGCACGACTTGAAATGCACGATCTCCTACCCAACTTTCACCCATAAAAATGCCCCTTTCATGCCCTTGTTGGAAAAAACACGGTGTGTAACACGGAAATAAAAGCTATGTCAGACTCGAGTGAGGTATTTTCAGCACTCTTCGACGACTCGTGTTGAACACCTCACCCACGTTGGACATAGCTTATTTTCTCTCCTTGTTGCACGATGTATCATTGTTATTTTTATTTTTCATATTGGGCATCTACCCAAAACATCCTTTAGGTTACATAAGTGAATATGACATAGGATCTACATGTTTACTAATGTACGGTATATTATTAGGTTCTCTATGTTTTGAATATATATATATATACATTTTTTTTTTTATATTAACTAAGGAACAGAGTCAATTACAAGACAAGGAATAGTGCATCGCTTGTATCTCTTCTTCTTCTTCTTCTTCTTCTTCTTATATATATATATATATATATATGAGGCATTATTTGTCAACCGGACACCCCCTGCTCTCCAGAATTGTTTAAACTTTTAAGAGTCAATCGAGGATTCAAAATTTGTGTTTTTTTTCGTCTAGTTTTTGGAGCCGAGTGGCGTTTTTCGATTTTCAAAATGGCTGACACGATATGGCGACTTAATACAATGGCTTAATGTAGGACTTTAGCTTCATTACAGAAATTATTCAAAATGAATGAGCGCATCAGGCTAAAAATGTTTATGCAAAAGTAATTAATGACATAAAATATGGATCAAGTCTAAAAATGATGAAATTCAAGATGGCGGATCCAATATGTCAGCCGTATAGGCTCTTGCAATTGAAAATAGAAGATAACCTTTTGACTGACTCTAAATTTGATACTCAGGGGTTTTTGGAGTTCATAATTACAATTCTGATGTCAAAATGTAAAATTTAAAATGGCGGATGGATATGGTGATCCAATATGGCGGCCGCATAGGCCCTTGCAATACAAAATGGTGAACAATCGTTTGACTGGCTCAAAAATTGATGCTGAGGGGTTTGTGAGTTTGGCAATTTCTATTTTAATGTCAATATTACAAAATTAGGCCCTTGCAAATTAAAAGGGGCATGGTGTATGCACTCATGGTCAGTAATAGTAATGTAATTTCCATAACGATTCTGAAAACGTCTTGAAATCACTTATCAGGGACGTTTTTTTAAGTCATAAATTCGGTGTTAGAGTTATTTCATTCGAGATAGCAATATCGAGGTTATATGGGTCTTACTGATGCGAGTTCGCTTAAAGTCCGTGAAGCAGTGTGAAAATTGGAACATCGCGGATTTTTATATTGGAGAAATATTATGAACTGATGCGTTCATCCCTCATTCGTAAAGTTTCATGTTTTATAAATAAGATTTAATCCATCTGAAGCATTAGAGTATCTCTTTGATAACAGAATCTTTCCTTTTTCCACGATAAAACAATGATGTTTTGATATTTGAGGTACTGCAGGAGCTTTTTTGAACCTTGCGTTTAAAAATCTCTGAGATTTTGTATGCTCTTGTTGACTATAAAAGAATAATATCATATTTTTCATGGATTGATTACCCCATTGAAAGAGCTGAAGCGGTGATAAAATAGGCTCAGTTGATTTACGCAAAAGACTCTGTCTCGAAGCTTCTCTTTTGAATGTTGCTCCAATACCGTCTGAAGCGCCTTTACCGTGCGCAGTTGCATGCATATGCCACTCAGCCTTAATTCTAAAGTCTCTCTCGTGATGTATCAAATTAATCATTTGAAATTTGTTCTTAAAATGCTGTTTTGCACCATCGCTAAAGTAAATGATTTTCTTTGCACTGAGTTCTTTTTTTAAATGGGGAATTAACTTCATCTGCACAGTATATACAGCTGCTGTATCATGCTGTAAACTATCTGATAAAAATATGATACTCTTATGCTTCAATTCTTGGTTTTCTTTATAGTAGCATACTACAGGAAAAAGGGTGCATTGTTTATTATTAAAATGAAATGCCTGAGATGCATCTTGAACAATAAATTTATAGTTTTCAGAAAAGTCGAAGACAGCTAGTATCTCACCGATGCATAAATTATTTTTCTTTTCTTCGAAAAACTGTGATTGTTGCTTAGAAATAAAAGAATGAGCCTTTAGAGTTGTTAATCTATCGCATAACTCTTCAACGAAATTGTGCGATGAAAAGAGTTGAGTTTGTAGAGTTGACCTGTCAGTTGTAACCCAGGTACTGTATTGGACTTTATCGATGCCTTTACTATCTAATAATTGATGTAAGAATCGAGACAAGTCTACTGTGTTCGAACATAGATTACATTCACCTAGTAAACAATTCGTTTTAGAATTTTCACACGTTATTTGCTTCAAGCAGTCTTTATAATCTTTTAGTAATTTCGCAGAATGTTCCGTAAGCTTCTTGATATTTATAGCATCGAGCATCAACTTTACATTCTGATGAATTGTACACACACAGACAGAATGAGTGCCAGAAGAACCTGCAAGAACGCATTGTTTCGGACGCAATTGTGCAAATTTACTGAAACTAACAAGAAATTTAGGTTCGCTTTCTTTGTACAATTTATGAAGTTCTCTTGAATCTAAAAGAAGAAGACGTTTTTGTTCTAAACAACGATCTTCTCCTGATTTAACAGAAATAACATCTTTTTTGCCAGACATAACTGTACTATTGATATCATTCATATAAAAATCTTTGACTTTTCGTACAGTCTCATCAGGCAATGGCTTTCCAGCTTTTGCTGTAGTATTTGCCAATATACCTCCTGAAGCTCTAAGTTCCTTTGATTGTTTAGCTAGTCGCCTACTACAATTGAATTCTTTTGCAATTTTATTGACACTCCATACTTCTGGTGCAATAGTGAGAATACGTTTCCTTAAAGGGTCCGATATTTGTAATGAAGAAAATTTTTCCTTCAATTTAGTCAACATATCTTCCAATTGCATTTCTCTTTCGGATCGAACATCGTTATCAGTAACTTCTACTACTGATGTATTACTTTGCGATGATAAATTCTGTTCATCAGCTGCAGATAATGAAACGTTCCTTTGGTCGAATGAATCACAATGAACAGAATCTGTATCACACGCATTACTGAGAGATATCTCAATACTATTGTTTGAACAGCTGTATTTTTCGTGCCTGCAGTTCCAACATATTCGATCACTATCAGACAAATAAGGAAACTTGCTTCTCAGATACTCAGAAACCATTCTCAGATCTTTCCCCTTGTGATGTGGATTACCCAAATTCGCATAAGGATTACAGCACCTATCAGTATGTTGAGATTTTTTAGAAGACATGACGAAGATGCAAATCTTATGATTTGTGAAAAAGAAAATAATATACCGCCTGCACATTGACAATCACAAATGAAATGACCTCGAATGAAAGAACTCACCAACTATCCTGAAAAGGATGTCGCCAGATGTTCACTCACAATTGACGGCCTCGAATGAAAGAACTCACCAACTATCCTGAAAAGGACTGTCGGCAAGCGAACAGTGGAAATTGTCAACCTAGAATGAAAGAACTCACCAACTATCCTGAAAAGGACTCTCGGCAGATGTTCACTCACAATTGACGACCTCGAATGAAAGAACTCATCAACTATCCTGAAAAGGACTGTCGGCAGATGTTCACTCACTATTGACGGCCTCGAATGAAAGAACTCACCAACTATCCTGAAAAGGACTCTCGGCAGATGTTCACTCACAATTGACGACCTCGAATGAAAGAACTCATCAACTATCCTGAAAAGGACTGTCGGCAGATGTTCACTCACTATTGACGGCCTCGAATGAAAGAACTCACCAACTATCCTGAAAAGGACTGTCGGCAGATGTTCACTCACTATTGACGGCCTCGAATGAAAGAACTCACCAACTATCCTGAAAAGGACTGTCGGCAGATGTTCACTCACTATTGACGGCCTCGAATGAAAGAACTCACCAACTATCCTGAAAAGGACTGTCGGCAGATGTTCACTCACAATTGACGGCCTCGAATGAAAGAACTCACTAACTATCCTGAAAAGAATTGTCGGCAGGTGATCACTCACAGTTGACATCGACGAATGGAAAATTGTCTCAGTTATTCTGAAAACGAATAATGCAAACAATAGAAGGATATGACTGACAAAATTTCGGCAATTTGTAAACCTCACGAGCACCAATTTTTCCGTAGCCGCGATTCCAATAAAACAATACTGTTGTAGAGATGTTTCAATGGAAGATTCAAAAAAAGATCCAATCATGCAACTCAAGTCAGAAAAACAATTTTCATTTGAAAAGGGAGGAAAACGTTAATGGAAAAGTAGTATCCTAATAGTTCCGATAGATAAACTTATTCAAGAATTAAGAAAAATTTATACTATTATTATCAATTATTGTATATGCGACTATGCAATATGCTCATTTAGTATGGCAACGACCTGTACGCCATCATGTTGGATCCACCATATCCGTCCGCCATTTTAAATTTTACATTTTGACATCAGAATTGTAATTATGAACTCTAAAAACCCCTGTGTATCAAATTTTGAGCCAATCGAACGCTTATTCTCCATTTTGAATATCAAGGGACTATAAGGATGCCATATTGAACCCGCCATCTTGAATTTAGCAATTTGGATATCAGAATTGTAATTATCGAACCCAAAAACCCCTGAGTATCAAATTTGGAGACAGTCAAACGGTTAATTTCAATTTTCAATTGCAAGAGCCTATACGGCTATCATATTGGATCCGCCATATTGAATTTCACCATTTTTAGATTTGATCCATATTTTATGACATTAATTACTTTTGCATAAACATTTTTAGCCTAATGCGCTCATTCATTTTGAATAATTTCTGTAATGAAACTAAAGTCCTACATTAAGCCATTGTATTAAGCCGCCATATTGTCTCAGCCATTTTGATAATCGAAAAACGCCACTCTGCTCCAAAAACTAGACGAAAAAACACAAATTTTGAAACCTCGATTGACTCTTAAAAGTTTAAACAACTCTGGAGAGCAGGGGGTGCCGGTTGACAAATAATGCCTCATATATATATATATATATATATATAATTAAAATTGGTTGTGTGTGTGTGTCTATATATATATATAGACACACACACAACCAATTTTAATTTATATCTGATGTATGCATTCCTTGTTCCTGTTAAACATATTTTATGGCCGAGTCTATGAGAGTTCGCGCATCTTCCGACAATAGCGACACTTGCGAAGCCACGACAACGTCGCACTATGGGGTCTACGGGTCAGATTAAATTTTTTTCAAGGTAATCTAATATCTTCACAGCAAATGGATGTATCGTTGCCAAATTTTTTGGAGTTGAAGTTGAAGTCATGCGGAATAAGAGAAAATCATTGGGAATGCTATTCTCACCTATTCTGAGGGGCGCAAACGAGTAGTAATGTGTATACCTTTAAAAAATGAACCATTTTTCTTATTTTTCATAATGTATTCTAAAGAAAAATAGAAATATTGATACAATTTTTTTTCAGGGTAACCTAATCGATATAGATGGGGAAATGAGGCATAAGAAGATGAAAACGTAGAAAATCACCGAAAACAAATGTAAAGGGTTTTTGAGGTCACTGAAAATAATTCAGCCAACTATTTTATTATTATGCTTCGCTATTGGTATCGTTTATTATATTAATCTACTATTGTATGGGTGGAAATGAGTGGTGTGAAGTGTAAAATATAATATATATATATATATATATATATATATATATATATATATATATAATATATTAATATATATATTTATTTATTTATTTATTTATCAGTAAAGTTACATAAATTACATTTTAGCAATGCAATTTACATACCCGCAGAGATAAACACAGTTATCTGTTTGCGGGACTGATTGCTATCTTACATCTAAATCTTAAAACTATAAAACTAATCTTTTGAGATTAGTAACCGCAGTCTTATCATTGCACATTGAAAATAGTCTAAAACTAATGATACAGTGATATCTTTTCCTTTATTTCTGTTATTCCACTCTTTTAATATCTTTTCTTTTTGTCTACAAATTTGATCTAATCCACTCTTTTAATTTCTTTTTCATATTTTTCGTTGTTAAATTTTTTAATTCATTTGGTAGTTTATTGAATAATTCTATCGCTTTGATGTAGCTGTTTTTTCTACTTACTGTTTTTTCTCTGATCGGAATTTGTATAAGTTTTTTTCTTGTATTGCTTGTTGAAGCTTTATGTTTTGATTTTAAAATCTCGTAATGGAAGAATAGTGATTCAAGTTCGTACATTTTCTCAAAATGAAGTGGGTTTCCTTGAGTTACAAAATTATTTTTATTAATGATTTTTAACAGTTTTTTCTGTAGGTTCTTTAACAGTAGTAGAGCATTGGAGTAAGCCCCTCCCCATGCTATAATTCCGTAGCTTATAACGCTGTTGAAGAGCGCGTAATAAATCAATCTTAATGTTGGTAGGTTCAACAGTTTTGATAATTTATAGAACACAAAGGTTAAATATTTGGTTTTGCTAACAATATATTTTATATGTTCTTCCCATTTCATATGGCTGTCGAAAATTAATCCCAAATATTTACAGTTGCTCACTCTATTTATTTTTTCCTGGCCTATTTTTATTTCTATACTGTTTGGGATACTGTTACTATAATTTCCAAAAGTTATAAATACAGTTTTGCTTATGTTTAGTGATAGCCTATTCAAGGCTAACCAGTTTGAAATACAGTTTAGGTCTTCATTCATTTTTACTTCAACGTCGGTCCAGGAGTCAGCCGTTGTAATTATCGCAGTATCATCAGCATATGACATCACATTATCTTTAAGCATGTCGTTAACATAAATTATGAATAGTAGAGGGCCCAGTATTGTGTCCTGTGGCACACCCGTACTTACAGTTTCTTTGTCGCTAACAATATTTTGTATTTTAACTCTGTGATCTCTATTACTTAAGTAACTAGTCATTAAGTCTAATGCCTTGCCTCGGATCCCATATTTTTCTAATTTTTGCAGTAATATATTGTGATTAACCGTGTCGAAAGCTTTGGCCAAATCTAGAAAAGCAACCGCTATTGGTTTACTTTGATCTAGACAGTTATATATAATGTTCGATATGTATTGTATTGCATCTTTTGTACCCCTATTCTTAACAAAGCCATACTGATTTTTTGAGATGATGTCACAACTACTGATAAAATTGTTTAGTCTGTTATATATTAATTTTTCCAGGATTTTAGCAATATTTGATATTAATGAGATTGGCCTGTAATTTTCAACATAATTTTTGTCTTTTGATTTGTAAATTGGAATAATGTCGGTACTTTTCAAAGCTTCTGGCCAAATGGCTTTTTCGATCGATAGGTTACATATATGTACAAGTATATCGATTATGTGTCTAGACAAGCTTTTTATTGTTTTAGTATTTATGTTATCCACCCCGCCGCTCTTCAGTGGCATATCTTTAATGATTTTAGTTATTTCAGAATAGTTTGTAGGAAACAGAAAGATCGAAATTTGGTTATGTTTAGGTAGACTTATTGTTTCGTTAATTGGTTGTTTGATTTTTTTACTTAGTTCTGATCCTATGTTACTATAGTATGTGTTCATAATATTAGCTATGTCTTTAGGGTTTTGAGTTTTTTTCCCGTGTTTATTATTTGGTTCAATAATTTGTGTAATTGGTGCATTTTTTTTTTGTGCTTTTGCCTAGTTTTTTATTTATAACTCTCCAAAGATCTCTTGGATTAGAATAGCTTTTCTCAACCTTGGCACAATCGTTTTTTAACTTGGCGTCTTTGACAACTTTATTTTATATTTTCTCATAATTTTTATACTCTTTCTTTAGAGTCTCATTCTTTGGGTTTAGTTGCCAAGTTTTATATAATTGTTCTTTCCTATTACAAGAGTTTATAATTGCACTTGTTATCCAGCTATGCCTTGGCTTATTTTTTTCTAGTTTCTTATTTTTATTTTTAGTAGTTGTTGCTTGGGTAGTACAGTATTTTATTTTACCAATTAGTGAATTAACAGCTTGGTTAGGATCATTCATTGACAATATCTCATTCCAATTTTCTTTGTCCGCGATTTTGTCTAGTTTCCTATAATCTATGCATTCTAATTTCTCGTGCCAATTACTGATTTTAATTTTGTTGAGCGTTATTAGTAGTGGATAGTGATCTGTGATCATATGTTCTATTTTACAAGTGTATGTTTCAATTGTGTTAGTTTTAATAAAGATATTGTCAATGCAAGAACCTGTATTATCAGATGTTGCTGATCTAGTTATTGTTTGGAAGCCTGGCACATATCCTTTTTTTAAGAAGTTATTCACATACTCCTGACTAATATTGTCTAGTTTTATTATATCTATATTAAAGTCACCAATAATTAGATGATTTTTGGTATTTTGTTTCTTTTTTAGGTATTCCTTAATGTTACTAATGAAATCAATTTTTGAAATGTCATGAGATCTATATACGCTTGATATTTCTATTTTCTTTTCCTTATCTAATTTTAAACATGTATTTATAACTCTGAGTTTCCCTATTCGTACGATTTCAGTACTCTCCGTTAGGCTTTCATCAATGTAAACCATTACTCCATCCGACCTATTTATTCTACTATTATTGTAATACATTTTATACCCTGTTAATAGAAAATAATTATGATATTCTAGATTCCAGGTTTCTACGCTTGTTATATATAACAATAGATAAAGTAATTTATAAAAATCAATATCTATGTCATTTTCTAACCTCTTATTCGCACATATACATATATTTTACCATAAATATGTATACATATACTTCATTCAAAGAACCACGTGACCAAGTATAACTTTGAGGCTTGTTACAGTGCCCTCGGCGAGGACTTAAAAGTGCAAATAAGGGATTTTAATCACCATTTTTACACCGAAAGACCGGTTCACTATGAATCAAGGTGATTGATTTTTCGTTCACGTCAAATCACAATGGTGTCAGCATTCAGCACTGTTCCTCGCAATGCCGAGCACGCTAATTCAATGTGAAAGTCTTCATCTTTCTAGTGAAATAACGATCACACTATTCCGCCGTGCTCAGCATCGTCCACGGGCGTGCTCGTCATTAATAGGAGCGGTGCTTGTTATGCGCGGCACGCGCGTCGTCGCAGACAATCTCGTTCATCAAGTTTTAACAATTAAAATAGACGATTCTGTCAAAAGCGAGGTCAAAGGCCAGGGTAAACATTAGAATCTCAATTATTTGCTGCATATTTTTTACGCAAGCATGCGTAAATATTAACTAAAACAGAATATATTAACACAACATAACCTAGATAAAATTTGAAAGTAAAATACATGTCGGGACGTAAGACCCGACGGAAAGAGAAAGAGTAAGAGAAGAAGGTGCTTTTTGTCCTAATAGGTTACCATCTGGACTCATTAGTAAGGTTATGACGGTAACCCGGTCTTAGACGCTGATTATAAGGTCTCTCACAAGAGTTTTATATACCGATCGATGGTATTTCTTACCACATGCAAGAGGCACGGAAAGCCAGCCAAACCCTGGTGATATAGTAGGAAACTACAGATCGACCTACATACATGTGTAGAGGTTCGGCAGATCACCGCCAGAGTCGATGCCTGAACTTGACCAGCTCAGCAGCACTGTCGGCACCCCACTCCGAGCCACTACGATGCGTGGTAAAAAGCTCCATTTTCTACCAGAAGCTCCATTTTCTTCTTTTCTACTATTCTTCCTTTTTCTATCAAAGCTGAAAGCTTAGAGGGCACGTTTTCACGCCTTTACGTGCTCACTGACCTTTTCTTTTCCGGCATTTTTCTTTTCCTACAAGCGAAATTCGTCGAGTTAAGTCTACAGCGCCCTTTCAGTAACCAATAGTGGACCGCCCTACTGAAAAAATCGCGCGATTATTCACGTGTTTAAACGCGGGAATAATCGCGCGATTAATGGCATTAATTTATCGAAGTTTTTTCGAAGCGATTAGTCGCACGATTAATCGCGTAACTAATCGCGCGATTCATCTGAAATAAATTTTTTAATAAAATAAAATTGTTTGAAATGCAAAATTATCAAGCGGGGTGGCCAATTTAAGTGTTATCATATGGATGGTAACACCTATACTGGCCTCCCCGCTAACTAATTTTACATTTTTAACAAATTAAATTTATTTGAAAATTTGTTTTAGATGAATCGAGCGATTAGTCACGCGAATAATTGCACAACTAATCGCGTGATTTTTTTCAGTAGGGCCACCATAAGAAGTTTTCTTTATCTGGCAAATTTGGGGGGGGGGGGGTCAAATGTAGTTCTTATGGCATGTCCGCTATTGCTTACTCAGGGGACGCTATAGGCTTAACACAACGAATACCATCTAGGCGAGTATGCTTACATGCTGCGGCTGTTATCCAGTGAAATATTCTTAGTACTTATCAATCTACTTAATAATCTTATTTTCGGCGATAATATTATAAATCTAGTTCAAATTAAAGTTAGAATCTAGTCTGGGTACATTGCTTAGAGCCGATAATCCAAAACGAAATAAAAAAAAACAGTCTCACCGCTGACGTTGCATAACATCTCTTATTGTTTATGAAAGAGTTTTTGCACTTTTTATCTGATTAAATCTTGAAGCATTATCTTACCTTGACTACTTCTATCTTACCTTCTACGTACAATAAAGAAGATCTTCTAGCGTCTCTCTTCTTTTGCTAGATGGAGGATCCCAAAGTAGTTTTTGTTTAATGATAAAAAAAAACTTAAAAACGCTTTGCTGTACTAAATTGTGTGTAATAAATTAGTTAATGAGAGTTGCAAGTCGAGAACTCAGAATATATCTACAGACTTTCTTCTCAATGATGGCACAAGTGGTTTACCAACTAATCTCGGTTTTCTACCAATCGCGGTGGGATCGTCTAATAACCGGTGAACAAATAGCAAATACCACATGAGTTTGCAAGTACGACGGTAGTCCCGTGACTGGGGCGCTTGACTCTCAGCTGAGTAATCCGAGTTCGATTCCCACTGACGTCGCTTTCTTTTCGTCTCTTTTGCGAAATACGAGCCCCGTTACAATAGGTATACCTATGAAGTGTTCATTGTCGATATATGCTGAGGTTTTAATTTATATTAAAAACAGTCAAAGTACGGTTCCTGAGATCCAGGGTTCTAAAATCGAATCCTGAGATACCAGAGTTCTTAAAGTGCGTACCGACGCCAAAATACACACCTGATTTGTCACATGATCAATCACGTGATAAATAACTTGACTGCTAACATAATTTCTCTCGAAACGATTTGACGTGATTTCTCGCGTTAAAAATCACGTCACAAATCACTCATGAATATGAAGTATTGTTTTTGATTAAAATAAATTATTTTTTTTTACTAAACAATTATAAATAAAAGATTTGTTGATAATCTAATTAAATTGACTTCAAAAAAGAAATAAATAAAAATATTCCCCTAACCAAGGATTGAACTCTGGTCCGCAACTTCACAATTCATTATCTTACTACCTGAGCCCTTTTCACTTGTCCTAATTAAGACTTGAATATCATATATGAATCTCAGTAGTTTATTATTTACGTAGATAGACTATCAAGTGGTACGGTAGCATCACGAAGGCGAGTTTGAAAAGCAGGCGAAGCCGCGGCGCCACGACACTATTTACGTCTATATTGGTGTTCGGATTTTTACAGTATCAAGAAAAAATAAATATTATTACTGTTTTCAGTTAATTTTTGACCCATTAGCATGTTTTTGTGCTAAACTACGATTTTACCAAAAATATTGCCAAAAAAAAGTTTCATTTTCAAAATAAATGGATGTCTAATTCCCGAATGCTCAAATCATCTCTTTATTCTTCAGACAAATGTTAGGACCGTTAAGTTAGCCGCGCATACAGTGTAGTTGGATTTATTATTCATTATTGTTTTTCTGTCATTTAACCTGCTACAAAAATTGTTGCTTATATCAAGTGGCTTATGTTTTATTAAGATTTCCAGTAAAAATATTAGCAAAAAGCCGATTTTATTTATATAATAACGAACGATCCGCGATTTGGCGATTCTCCAGATAGAAAAATGTTAGGACCGTGAAGTTTGCCACTTATAAGCTATACGTATAGTGCAGTTTGATATTGCTTTCCCACACACTTCTATTATTTCTAGTGGCGCAGATTATTAGTGCTACATGTTCTAGATATATATATATATATATATATATATATATATATATATATATATATAGACACACACACACACACACACACACACGAAATTTAGTATGAAGAGGTTGCCGGTGCATATTCTGTGTTCCGGAGCAGTAACAGTAACTAAGTAGCCAGGGTAGCCGATGACAAGGTTCAGGTAGTTTTTGGTATAAAAATCATTCAAGTACGGTGTCTAGGTGTACAGGGTGGCCGATGACGAGGTCTAGGTAGCGGGCTTCGTGGTTTTTTGTGTCTAGGTGTAAAAATCATTAAAGTGCAGTGTCTAGGTGTACAAGGTGGCCGATGTCGAGGTCTAGGTGGTGCGCTCCCTGGTTTTTGATGTCTAGCTATAAAAATCATTTAAGGGCGGTGTCTAGGTGTACAAGGTGGCCGATGACGAGGTCTAGGTGGTGAGCTCCGTGGTTTTTGGTGTCTAGGTACCCTGGCGAGAAAAATCATGTGATTTATCACACGATCAATCGCGTGAACAGTCACTTGATTTTTCACGTGATTGTTTCAAATAAATCACGTCAGAAATCACTCATAAAATTGAAGTATTTCTTTCAATTAAAATAAATTATTTTATTTTTACTAAACGATTATGTAAAATAGATTTGTTGATAATCCAAATAAATTTACCGCAAAAAAATTAAAAAAAAGGTGCCCCAACTGAGGATCGAACCCCGGTCCTTCACTTCCCAATCCATTATCTTACTGCCTGAACTATTGGTGCTGTTGTAAGTATTGAAATTCTATACAGTTTTTACCTAAAAATATGTTTGATTTATGACTTTATACAGTTTACAGGTATACTTCAAGATAAAAATTGAAAAGACTTAAAATATTTTCGAAGTTACGATTGATATTTATAATCTAAATTTGATATTAAAATTATATTATTTAGCATAGAATTATTCTAATTTATAAAGATGAAAACGCAAAATAAACTTATGTTTAATTGTTAAATTAGATTTTTTAAATTTTATTAATAAAATAATTTTCCTTATTTTATCAATTAGCAGCAGATAGCCTATACACGTAAACGATAGATTACTGAGATTCATACATGATCTTCGAGTCATCATGAGGACAAGTAAAAATAGCTCAGGCAGTAAGATAATGGATTGGGAAGTTGAGGATCGGGGTTCAATCCTCGGTTAGGGCAACGTTTTTTTTTATTTTTTTTGCGGTCAATTTTTTGGATTATCAATAAATTTATTTTTCATAATTGTTTAGTAAAAACAAAATAATTTTATTTTAATTAAAACAAATTTTATTTTATGAGTAATTTCTGACGTGATTTTTAATGTAATTTCTCACGTGAGAAATCACGCCAAAAAGTCACGTGATAAATCATGTGAGAAATCAAGTGACTGATCATGTGATTGATCGTGTGATAAATCACGTGATTTTTCGCGCCAGGGTGTACAAATAATTTGAGGGTGGTGTATATCAAAACAATCAGTGATTTAATGTTAGTGATAAAAATTGATGTCTATATTCACATCGAAAAATTGAAGTTAATAAATGCTTATATTAGTGAAAAGGTACAAGAATTAATTTTATTTATAGAGGATCATTTAAGAAAACTTGACAGGAATAAAAAGTATCTCGCACAAAAAGCTGAAAAATATTTAAGTATGTGCTAGAACTACTTTGTATGACATGGTATTTAATAAAAATGTAAACAAGTTCACTATATTTGCTAAAAATAAAAATGTATTTAAAATCATAGGCCAAGATACTATAGAAGAGAAATTTCCATATTTTGGAATATTGCTTGTCCAAAAATGTCAAAAATTATGATTGAGATATATCATTATACATAGCGATAGACTTACTAAATATTTTGTGCAACAATGTACTTACAACCACTGTTTTCCAAGAAATTATTGAATTTTTAGATGATAATGAAATACAAAACTTTATTACAATTTTAGATTGACGAAAATCTGTTATTTAAATAATATATTTCTAATTCAAAAAACTTTCACACAGAGACTTGTAAGGTTATTGTATACTTATATATTTCTATATATTAAACCAAAAATTTAGTGTATTTTTGAATAAATATTTAGAACATACATTATTCTAATAAAGGTTTGTTATCCATGATACAAGTCTTTTTTTATTACGATTCCATGTATGGGTGATTCTACTGTAATTTGCACAAAATGTGTGCCTGATACTTTTAGGTTTAGAATCTTGTTCTTTTTTGATGACAGTAAACTTGTTAAAAAAATCTATCGTTAACTAATCCAGCGCATGTTGATCCACTTTGATTTCCCACATAAATTTATTGTGTAAAAAGTACTTTAGTCTACATGGATATTATCTGCTTAGAGATGATGGACAATACATCACCCTGGACTCTCAAAAACAAATTCTAAGTGTTTTACAGAGAAAAAAATCAAGTATAGGCGATGTGCTCTATGGTTTCAATGTAGCAAATTATCAATCAGTTGAATGTCATGAGAGTCCAGAGTAATGTCCATATAACTGTGAAGCAAGATGTAAATCTATACATATTACAAAACACAGATGTATTATTATGTATCTCTGAGCAGATAATATCCATGTAGACTAAAGTACTTTTTACACAAAAAATTCACGTGAATAATTAAAGAGGATTATCATACGCTGGATTAGCCCTCTTATTTAACCAAATGTTCCTACTTAATAACAGAGATTGCATAAGTCAAGGTGCAACAAATAATAACTTTATATTACCATTAGGCAATTTTTTTTAATGTAATTATTAATAAAAAGTTTCCGACAGAAGCTGATTTAACTTATTTTTTTGAGGTTAAGTGTACTTTTTTTAACTTTTATTTTTTATTACTAGGCTCACATGCTTTAAACTTCGCCACTTCTTTACCTTCCTCGTGGCATAATATACTATTTATAATAAAATCTACCTGTACACTAAATTTTATCAATTTCTAAACGACGACTGTCTCTTACCAGTTATACTCCCTTAACTAGTAGGAAGGATATTTTGATCTCACTATGAGATCCATTCGTGGAACTTAAGGATATTTTGATCTCGCACTGTGAGATCCGTTCATGGAGGCAATATTTATTAAATAATATTTATTAATATTATTTAATAATCTATTAAAATTTGTCATTGTTGTTTCACATCGAAATTAGAAGTCTGATGTATTGTACAAATATTTGTTAAATTTAATAATAGGCCACAGTGGTAGATTGTACTGAATATGTTGTTTTGATCTTTTATACATTGACTTTGGAGTTGAAAATATACAAATAAGTAACCATATGATAATTAATTAAAGTATTTAATGTGAAAGATCTAAACAAGATTCGTTAAATACAATCTGTAACTGCAACCTGTTTTTAAATATTTTAACAAATGTTTATATAAAAAATCAATTTAATGTTTATTATAATAATAACAGATTTTCTATTTTAAAACTAGTCTTCATAAATGTCACTCTTTTTATTTTGTCCTCATAACCACCTTTTCATATGATAATGTGTCCGCATAAGTATCAGTAAGACTTATGCAGACTTGTCTGCCTAAGTCACTTATAACTTTGCTATAACTTTATATATTATTAAGTTTTTACTGTATTCAAGTATAAAAATGCTTCCTTTATCTATGTATGTACATTAAAACTGAATTCCGTGTTGTCCGCATAAGTCACAATATATGAACATATATATATGAACACACACACACACACACACACACACACATACATACATATATATATATATATATATATATATATATATATATATATCAATCTTCTGGTGGTTGACCATTTTCACTTACAAATACCACAGGTACTTCATTACATTTAGCTGCGTTATATCTACGTTTATCATGATTAGAATTGCATGTTACATTATAATTTCTTTACTATTTAACTCAACGTTGTTGTTTTTCAAACGATTTTGTTCTTCCATTTCGATTTCGTGCATCATTTTGTATGATTTAGCGTACATGTTTACTTGTCAAAAAAAAAATTATCTAATTCCTTTAATAGCATTAAAGAACATGACATTAGTTTCTAATCGTGATTGCAAGGCGATTACATTATCAATGATGTATAGTTGCCCATATCTTCTGGCTTCGTTTTCGTCTGAATGTAAGGTATAAATATTGTGGTAAATTTGATCACTTATTCATATAACTTGAGGGCCTTTTCCGAAAAGAGCGTCAAATCTAGCTCCAAAACTTGTGAAGGGAAGTGTATTACTATATTCTCTAATATTATTTAAAAAGTGTTTATTTTCGTCAGTATTTCCAGAAACTAATTCTTTTAAACGTTAAGGATAAGTGATATTGTCAGATAATACAACGTTTCCTCTATTGCAACAATTAGAAAACTTCTGATCACATAATATTTCAAATTTGAAATATTTAGCATTACAGAATTCACATATTTTACTTATGCTACCGAAATCATTCTTTATAATTGCTGATTCATCAAAATCAAAATCGAACATGGCATCCAATTATGTTATTGAAAATATATTGAAATTTTTAATAGCGTAACCTTTTAATTTTTTGTAGTTATTATTATAATGTTATTACTTTTTAATTTTCTTTAAAGCTATAAATATATATATATATATATATATATATATATATATATACCTAATCAACCGAGCAACGTTAGAAGCGAGGTGACCCTGCTAGTTAATAATAAAAATGCTTAATTAAAGAACACACACACACCCGCGCTGGGATGCCGATCCCCATATGTGGCGCGTCCCCTGGGTGGCGGATTGGTAGAGCAGAAATAAAATATGCTCCGCGGACCAAACAGGCTAGGGGAAGAAATCCCGAAAATAAATCAAACCTGGATAGTGAGTTAATAACATTACTACCCCAAGCAGGTCAAGCCACAGAGCCCAGTCCCGCCGCCGATTTCAATCGGGAGAAAGCCCCGGTGGTTGGCGCTGGCCCAATGGAGAATAAGGGAGGGGGGACAAACTTACTTAGATGCCGCAGAGGTTAGTCACCTGACCCCTGCGACATGTAGAGACGCAGGTGATATGGAAATGGAGGTTGATGCAGTCAGAGATAAAAGAGCTTTTTGCGTAACGCAAAGGAATGCGCACTTGGACCGCCTTGGCAGCAGAATCGAGGAATTGATGGACTATGTGAAGGACACGCACAATGTGCACAAACAAATTAAAGATCTTGCCCAAAGCATAAGAGCAAGCTATAGGAATCTCTGCATGGCAGATGATAACTTACAGCAATGCCAACGCTCGGGAACTCAGGAGAGGGAAACCCAGACAACCCTAAGTCTTAGATCTCGGAAGGCGGGTACAACAAAGGAAGCTTCAACTACTCCGCAGGAAAAAATGAAGGAAATGAAGAAGAGGATAACCAATCTAAAAAGGCAGCTTGGCAGGGAGTCATCACAAGAAAGTCAAAGAGCTTCAACGCACAAGAGAAGTCAAAACCTCGGACTTTTAAGAAGCAGTTAAAGCAGTACTAGAGGAAGGCGCCTCAATGAAAGCACTACAGCAAGAAGAAACCATTGAATTAAGAGATCTGGACATGTTTACCTCAAAAGAGAAGGTACTAGAAGCACTACAAAAGTAAATTGGCAAAGAGAACATCATAGATGCAGGAAGGATCATCTATTTGGCTCGCACGCTAGCGCTAAAAGATCACGATTTTTTATGTGTTTTATGGGCCTAAAGAAGTTCTCTTTACAAGCAGAAGATAAAAAAACCTCATACGTCAACTACTGCACGACTGCTGCTGGCGAACATCCTCATAGCTGTTTTATCATGCGGACATAATATAGGTGCTCATCATCGCTACAGAGGAAAGGAAAAATCTCGCATCATGGATCATCTGAAGTCTACCGAACGGATATCTTTTTCGGAGAAGTTTAGAGCTTAGAAACAAATAACTCTATCTCTTTCGAAAGAGCGCGAGATCACTCGTCGCCCTCCGTGCGCATCTGGTTCCAATTTTCACCACCAGGGTGCAACACCACCGGCTCTGGACAAACATTGGCACCTCTGACTGATCAGCCGTTATTGTGATTTTGACGCGCGATTCAAACATCTGTTAAAGAGGAAATATTGACATTTTTCTTTCTCTTAAACATTTTTTTATAATTTTTCCAGACTGAAAAATCAAATACTTCTAAAAATCATATAATTTTGCTTGTTGTAAGCAAAAAACGGCTATAACAGCAGTGTGAATGTTATTTATGATGAGGCTTATTATCATAGTTGCTTCAAGTAAAAGAACGAAACTGTAAATTTATTGGCAATAATCTCATAGTTTGCTCGGAACACAGTTATCAAAACATAACCTCAAAAATTGATGAAGAAGTATTAAGCGAATTAGCATCACTTTTAATAGCACAGATACAGTTAAAAAAATCAGAAGATGTGAGAAATGACCTACTGGCTGAGACTAATGATAAAACTCAAGACTTACAAGAGGCTAAATCCATTGAAGAAAATAATATTGAACTTTTAAAAACTGAAACATGCTGTTGAAAAGGTTAGTGAGTAAATTAAGTGAGAAAAATGACCTTCTTATAGAAAAGTTACAAAACGCCAAAAAGTTCTTAAAGTATCTGTTAAAAAAAAAAAAAAAAACAATAACGGCAATATTGATGTCATGAAATCCGTTATTAAATGTCAACTAATGAAAGTTCCAGCTAAGATCTACAAGCACGTAAGAGAAAATAGTAACAAAATTTTTGTTGGGTATTAACATTGTAAAGCTTATGATTTAGTGAACATCTACCCATGTTTCAAGTGCGGTAGATTTGGGTATAATGCTAAGAAATGCAGGAATGATACCTTGTGTTTAAAAGGTTCTGAAATCCATAAAACAAGTGATTGTGATAAAAACAATGCAAGGTGCATAAACTATAGTAATTTGAAATATAAATCTAAGATAGACACAAAATTTAAACCTATGACTCTAACCTGTGCAGCATCTTGAAAAAGAAAATTAATAGATATATCGACTCCGTCGATTACCCGATCAAACCTACTGTACTTGCAACTAAATCGATCTATCGCAACATGGAATCAGCAAACAGTCTTAAAGTACCTATGGATGTTAACAATGCTGCAGATAATGCAATTTAGCAACTGGAAAATAACACTCCACCGAACAAATCTGTTGTAATATATATTATAGAACGGTGTGGCTAAAATCCACTGTTAAGTCACGCCTATCTGTGACTAAAGTAGTCCTTTTTTGCACCGTGTTTATCACACTCGCTACGCTCTGTTGCGTAAGGAGGGGGTGGTCGGATGGCTTGCGGCTGACGTTCGGGGCTGTGTGCGATTATTTATAATAATAATTTTTTAAATAAATAATGGTGATCTCAGCTTGGTGCATGTGGGAGTGTACGTCGGTTATGAGAGCAGTATAGACGATATGCGTTATTATTATTTACAAATAATAATTTGTTAAATAAATAATAACTAAATAAATAAATATATTTGTTAGAACGCATGCGCGTCACACCGAATCATTACTATTTAAACGGTTTCTAAATATTTTACCCTCAGTCGCATTTTTATTCAAGATGAATAAACGTCAGAGCAATAATAATCCGAAAAACGAGGACTATGCCCGTTTCATCAACTGAAAAAAGACGCTGAAAAAAAATCCACATGGAGGCAATTCACCCATAAATTTTTAGCTAATACAAAGTCTTTCCCTTAAAACCAAAATCATAAGAGATTTTAAATAAATAAAGTATTTATATGTATCTAAATTATCATCGTTTTACATTTTATTTACTTATTCCTCCCCTCATAGTCTACGAGTGAGTTTTGAAAAAAGGATGGATGTGGTAGTAGGTTTTTAGAAAATTCAACTCACATGTATATTTACATTTATTTATTTAATACTGATATAGGCGAGATGTGTACATTATAATTATTTTACAGTTTATATATAGAATACATGTTCATAGTGAGTATTCGTTCTCGGTTTACATGATTGTTCGCATTGAGTACATATAATTTTCTTATTTTTACAAATCTTATTATTCTTAAATATACGCTTGTACATAGTTACACTGAGCTCGTCGTTTTTTACGGTGTTAGAGGAAAAAAGAGTACAAAAGTGCTCAATAGAATAACCATTAGACATATAAAACAAAAAATCGACCCAATAGTTACCGCACACACTGGAGTTGATACTCTGCAATTGTTGTATGTTCCAGTCGTAGATGTTAGAGTTTCTTCGCAGTCTGTCAACATGATACAGAATGGCTGGGGGAAGTCCGCAACTGTTAAAAAATATTCCTGCACCATCTTTGTCGACGTATACGGCTACCCAATGTGAGCCTTGCTTTATGCTCTCGTCGGTGTTAAATACAAGTGCACACGGCTTCTCCCACACAACCGGAATCTGATCCGCTGGAAATACCCCCACTGTTCGAACCGGTAGCCTGCTGAGTGCTTTTAGGAGCTCGAGAGAGTTCATTATCTTGTATATTATCGTATGGATGCTCTGACAACTCTGTACTGCTTGATTTTACAATACATTTAGTACTGAGCTTAGATGACGGCGACGATGACGACGACGACGACGACGACGACGGTGACGACGACGAGGACAACGATGCCGACGAGGGCGTCCTCGAGGGTTTTGCTGTAGAAATGTCGAGTTTTTTCAATTTTGCTTTATGCTTTTATAAGCCACAAACGTAGTTTATATACGTAACTTAAAGCACATGTGAAATACTCTCTTTTTATCCTGTGATAAAAACAGTAGTGAGCGTTGGTTTGTGGTAGCTTTCTAAACGAAGGACAATTATATTCTTCCAAGTTGATAACATGACGTGCGAGAACTCGTTCGAGTAACTGTTGTTTTTTAACTCCGCACAAGTATATACGCATAGCGTTTCTCGCCACATCTTTTAAAATGTTGTAGACATCCTCTAAATTGGATTCGCCATCGAACCACTCTAACCCGTAATGAAAACACGACAAATAACTATTAGTGGCGAGGATTCCTTTTTCAATTTCACTGCAGTCGTATGGTGGTTTTATTATCCAATGAGCGATGAGGTTGGTGTCGGCTCCTACGATAGCGATCTCTTTTGGTAAAAACTCGAAAAATGATCTAGAACTAAAAAAATGATGTAGTCGAGTTTCTCCATGACTGAGACTAGCGACCGCTTTAGTGTTTACAGAGTTACTGAGAGCACATGTGTGAGCGAGAGCGCCGGCAGGCGCGCAATAGCGCCCGTAGCCGTTAGCTGTCGATGGTGGGGGGCCGTTTAGGAGTTAAAGTCTACGACCACTTGACGACTGGAGTCTATTTCGAGCACATTATCGAATTCTAAGTATAATATACAGTTGATGGTTTGTGCTAGCGGTTTATCGAAACGCACTTCTATTCTGACCGAGCCGTTTTTAACAAGATTCTAACGTCCTGTAAAATGAGCTGACAAGTCGGCTGTTAAGTCGAAGGCGAATAGACAATACCCGTGCCAAAGAATAGCGTATGAAAGCACTCTATATATTGAGGCGATGCACCTACAAAGTTAGGCTGTAACGGTTTACCCGGTACTTGATTACCGTCAACGTATAAAGATAAATAGAAATAGTTTATACTATAATTTTGAAAGTTAAATGGGTTTAGTTTTCTGTCGCTGTTAAAGGCTTTGTTATCCACAAATCCTAGGATGATTCTTTTAGGTAGTTGGCCGAGTATTACATTTTCCAGAGTATCGCCGAGAATACCGCTATGTATTGTGAGCGACTTTACTTTGACCCTTGTGAGAGGATATTTAGCTGTTTTAGTAGCGAGCGTTCTGGCGTGAGCGATTAACACTGCTGAACTGACTTTAACTCGTTATATGTACTGAGCACCCACCGTCTGGGGCTAAATCCATAAGACAGAATGCGTCATTGGATCGAACAAGGCGTAAGCGTACCTCTACGCCATTTAAAAGAAATCTATCTTGATTAGCCACATCGCAATGTGAATGGCCTAGGAGGTCCAACGTTTTTCCGCCTGTTATATATGTCATGCCAGTTATATATGTCATTCTTCTGACAAGCGCTTTATTATCAGTAGTTTCAGGCTGACCGTCCATAGCACCTGCGGTATCAGTATCCCAGAGCGCTGTCGTAAGATGTGAGCTTTTAGCGGCAGGGCCATAGTTTAGAAGAGTTTCGAGATATGCTCTGTAAGGATACGCGTTATTTGAAGGTGATACTAGTTTCTGGTTAAAATATACGTCGACTTGATTGAACATTGAGTATAAAAAGTTGTTGACAGGAGCCACTAGATCTTTTGTTTTGTCGGTAGCTAGTAGTACTTGTACACTCACTTTCAGCATTGTATGTGCAAGGTCTAAGTGATCTTCGTTCTGCGAATTTATGCAGAACTCTATCAGACTTTCGTCGCTCAACGACGATACGGGTTTGTAGGATACCCATCTGCTCGAATCTATAGCAGTCTGTGTAGGGGCTAAAGCGAATAAGTAAAGCTCTGTCTTGAAACCGGCTTCGGAATGACTGTGCAGAAAAGACATTCTACATTTAGTTAAACACCCTTTTTAATTTTTCTTGTGATCTTCATTTTCCTTCTTAATCGGCCGATGGCTTCTTGAGCTTTCTGGATTTTCGGCGCCTCCGAGGAACTGTACTATACGCTTACGTGGCATAGCTTTATATTCTGAGCCTTCCATGATGTTATGAAGTTTTTCTGTAGCTTTACGTTTTAGGTTATGGCCCTACTCGTTGAGCCGGTTATGAAAGCATACCTTAAAGGATATGTGATTGTCGCTTACATCTTCGAGAATGTTGACACCAGCCCTCAAAACTTCCTTGCCGATAGCTCGAGCGCCTTTGGTGATGTAGGGAAGGGCACTACAAAATATACCAGAGAACCACGAGCCAAGTCTGTGCCATCGCATGCGGTAAGATCCCACGTACACGGTGTTTACTCCACGACCTTCGCTGCCACTCTGATAATATTCGTCGTGAAGATTCATGATTTAAAACTCCTTCTTGAAGTGTAGTGCAACGGTCAACATCTCAAACTCGAATGGTATCGGTTGCCCAAACTGGTCTCTTATATCGATATCGATTGTCTGAAATCTGTTGGTGAGAAGCAGAATGCAATTCATAGGAGAGAATTTTCTTACTATTGTACTACCAAAGTTGAACTGCTTGGCTTCTATATTAACAATACGTAGCAGAGGAGCATGAGTATCGCCGACAATACGTGGTTCACACAAATTAGAGTAAACGAACAGTTGGTCAGGAATAGCTCTAGCGAGACTTGCGGGCTGACTACCTGTAAGTTGTAGCACGTAATTGTATATCATACGATCTTCGATGGCTGGTACCACCACTTCTTCAAAGCCTAGAATACGTTTTACATGCTCTGAAAGTGCAGGCGATCTGCACATTCTTACGCTGCCATCCTTGCTAAGAAAGCCGATACTTACAAAACCGCCTTTTTCATCGTAAAATAATTTCTGACAGATAACCTGTTAACTGTTCAAATGAACCAGTGGCTCGTTGATCACCTCGATCAGACTGCCAATAGAGTTATAAGTGCCGTATTGAAAAGGAAGCTCTTGAGATTCTGTTCCGTCGTCTGCTAGTAGAGTATCCTCTCGTTGTAGATGTAAAGTAGTACAGGAAATATAAATTTCCGAGATACCTATAGCCCACTTGCCGTACAACTCTACCTCTTGTGGTAGAAGCGCCGAGTAATTTGTTGTAGTGTTGTTTGGAAAATATTTTTTACTGCTATTACTTGGAAGAACTATGCTGAATTCATTGAGATTCATCTTTTTTAAATAGGTTTTGAATATGAAGCAGGGGCCCAGGAATTAAATTTGTCAGGATAGCCAACCCAGCTTACTAGATATTGTTTTTTAGAACCTTTCCCTTTACTACGTATTATTTTATCGATGTGAAATTCTTGCTGTTCAACACGTTCTTTATGCACTACTGCGAGTTCTAAAAGATTGAAAAAACCTTCTATTGGTTCGTTCTGAAGATCGCTGAATTCATAAATAAAAAGACCTTATCTTTGTACAACTTTTGTAATTTTAAAAATCTCGTCGCTCCACAATTTTTCGGCACCTTTCCCAAAAATATTTTGTTCTCTGCTGATACGCATAAACATGCCTTTCTTATATACTGCTTTACGCCGTACAGGCTGCCTCTATTGCGCACGTGCTACTAAATTTTTTTTAGCAAAGTGCGCGTTATATATTGTGACAGCCGCTGGTGGCATTTTTATAGTAGTATTAGCCGTTTTGTTGTAGGCAGCAACTAGATTTTGTAAAACATCTACGTATCGTTTTGAGTTTTTGTAGGTAAAGTATCTGTACATGCGTTCTTTTAAAGTTCTATTAAAGCGCTCAACAACTGCAGCCTTAACGTCCGGATTACGAGCGACGCGAGATTCCATATCTCTTTCTTTTAAAACTTTCTGTAGAGCGCTACCGAAAAATTCTTTCCCTCAATCTGTTTGCAACGTGAGCGGCCGTCGAGTTTTTAAGGAATCGAGCTTTTTTTTTTAACGCTTTGGCCACCTCCTGGCTTGTCTTGTCGCGTAACGGTTGCACCCAAAAAAATTTTGATAATACATCACTTACAACTAGTAGATAGGAGATTCCGTCGTTGTAATCTTTTATTGATGATAACTGAATGAGATCTGCCTCCCAAAAGTGATCTATCCCGGTGACGTTATAGTATAGTCGAGGAAATTTTCGTCGAAAAACTTTATGTAGAGTGTATGGGTCATGCCTAGTTAGCCAGTTATTGATTTCTGATTTATTAATTTTCTTATCGTTCATCCTGATTCAATTCCGAGCGCCAGAACACCCCGCCTCATGCTCTGTGTCGAAATATTGTCTCTTTAGCTTGCTCGTTATCGTCTGAGAGTTATCCACTTTGAAAGCATAGGTGTCGAAGTTCATGCGCCGGCTTTACTTTTTACGCTCGAATTAGAATTTTTGTTTACTAAAACAGTTTCATCATCCTCGAATGAGGCTGTATTATCTATATCAAAAAGTGACTCGTCAGTGTTGTTCGTGTCCTTAAGCAACTGCTGTTCAAGAATTTTCTGATGTTTGTTAGGTGTACTCGTAATTATGTTGAAAAATTCGCTGTTCCCCACATACTCTCTCGGAGTTTAAATGTCTTGAAGTAGCGCTGCAAATTCTCTTCTTCCCGTCGCGTAAACTTTTTTTATGATACGTGCACGAAAAAGGCCACTTTCCATGCATATAAAATGAATAGAAAATCGAGTTTTCCTTTGCAGCGGGAAAAAACTACTCTCTTAGGAGAAAAAACTTTTTCCTCCCAAGGAAGTAGTTTTTTACTCACTCTGCAGCCTATCCGATGGATGTGTGTGTCTATATAAGTATTTTCAAAATTTTCAAAATTTTTAATATACTATTGTTTTACTTTGAAAAGTCCTCGAATTTCCCATTCCTTTCATATGCATGATAAGAGGGCATGCACTTATCATAAAAAGTACGGTGTGCAACAAGGGGGGAGTGGCTTTTTCAGACTCTGGTGATGTTTTAAGCACCAGTGGGAGTCAAGTGCGCCGTAGGCCCTTGACTCCCACTCGTGCTCAAAACATCACCCTCGCTAGAAAAAGCAAATTTTGCCCCCTAGTTGCACAATATACTATTTTAATGTCGGAGTGCGTCGTTTGCGAAATTGCTTTTAGATGGTTCAGCAGTAGAAAAGCCTTTGTCCGATAGAGTTTCAGAACACTTTCCAGTATTACATAATTTTTCATTCCTACATCATCTTCTTTCTCGCTCTCACTGTATTCAGAGTAGTCAGACGGCGATTCTCCTCGACGAAGAATAAATACTTGCGCAATATTGTCAGATATTCTTTTAATTTATCCTCTTCGTTTGCAAACGTGTGGGCCTCGAGAATCTGATTCAAATCGTTATCAAGACGGCTCAAGTTATCACCTATTGTCTGTGCGGATTAAAAGTGTAGGTTTTGTTGAGAGCGCTGGCTGTGCTGCCAGCTGAACCAGGACGTTTACACTCAGATTGACTGGCAGAGGTTTAGCTAGCCTTTGATTTCTATCAAGTTGCTCTTTCGGTATTAATACGATTTTTTTGCTCTTTTCATTTTTTTAAAACACGGTTTTCAGAAGTTCAATTATCGGTTGCAATAGAAACAGTAAAAAACTTTCATCTTTTTGAACTATAAAACGTTTTTCATTTTTCTAAGAGTTTTTATGGCTGTTTTTTAAAGCTAATTTTCGCAGCACTGTCTTTTGTTTTTTTTATTTAGGTTTTTCACTTTCCTTTAGAGAAACTATTCCTCGCAATACGTTGAGCACGCACTCGCAGATGTACTTTATTAATTTTTTATCTGCTGCGCGTAAGAGTGCTGCCAGCTGTTCCTTACTCGAATGAATCCGAGCGTTTAAAAGCGCAACGTATTTTTTTTCGATTGGTACTTTGCCGAGTTTTGGGCGAGCTTGTCTCCCCACCCTTCTTGACGTAGATGCGTTCGCTTTCATGGTGCGCCACTGACTGAGGAAAGTATTAGATGGCAAACTGATTTAAATTGTATGCGTGTAGGCTGATTGAGAATATTTCGGCAAGTAGACGTACTGAAACTCGTCGTCGGGAAATATACACGCGCAAAATCTAAACTCATCAGCCGTACTCTGCTTGCAGTCTATCAGAAGTTATTCGTGAGGATTAGCCGTTGCGTCCTGGTACGCCTCTTGCACAAACTTTTGGTCCTCAGGGTAGACTTGTCTAGCTAGATGCTGTATTTGAGCTCGATCACGAGGATTTTTAAATAAGACAATGTAAGATGAATTGAGACTTATGTCGCGTGAATATTGACCCTTATGGAAAAGGTTTTGAGATACAAACAGTATCGAGATATTCTTATGACAATCACATGATTTGTGGCTTCACGCATCAAATCATTGATAATTACAAGTTTTCCAGATGCGGATCATTTGAATAATCCTCCGATTTAGGTAACCCCTCGCGAAACTCAATCTGTTTGCCGTTGTTTATATAATTCTCGCTTTTGTAACCGTCTTGCCACTCTGCGTAGTAAAATAATATTCTGTCAAACACTGCATCGGCCATGTGTTCTAGAGAATTTAAAAATCTTTTTATAAACTCCGTGTTTTTCCGCAAGCGGTCGGTCCGCACACTAAACAAGCCCACGGATGAGTCCAGCGTGTGTCCATTTCTACAGAGTTGGTGTTATACTAACAAACAAAGTGGTAGGATAGCCATTATTTAAATTTTCTAATATAATCCCGGCAGCGGTGGCGGCGGCGGGCGTCGGGGATTAGCTAATCACCACGCAGGCCCCGGCGGTTGGCTTAGTATTTTCCTCACGGCGACGGTTGAGGGTTAGCCTTTTTCCCAATAGGCGGCAGTCAGAGCACGGTTACTCAGCGCCGGGGCATGCAGCCCGGGGGCTTGTCTCCTTTGTGCTAGGGGCGCCAGCCATTCGCTACAGAGTAGAGTCCTTCAAAAGGCCTCTGTCTTCGACGATGTACAAGCGCGTGCGCGCGCACCAGTCGCATGCTTTCCGTGTTTAAGGGCACGACGTTCGTAAAGCACGACGTTCAGTCATTTTCGGTGTAGTCAGTAGTTAGCCCTCTCACCTGGAGGCCCAAGCTTTAACGACATGGCGTCGGTCTCTCTAGCAAGTGCACGGTTCCGTGACCCTATAACCTTGAAAATATAACAAAATACGTACGCATTACATCTTTCAACAGTCCATCGTCTTTTTACGTACAACTAGTAGAAGAGGATGGTTTTTATTTGGAATTAGAAAAAGAGATGAGCACGTTTTACCAGTTTGCACCTCTTTATCAGCATTGTGATAGAATTAAAGATTTTAAAATTCATCTAAACGACGAAACGTCGTTTAAAAAATTAACTTTACAAAACTATGTTTTTAAATTCTAGATTTTTTAAACCAGACCTCAAACTGTATATAATTTATACATTTTTTTCAAAAACTTGTAACACCCTGTTCAAGCTCCGCAAAAAATTATAAAATTTATTAAAACTAAATTTTTAATACGAGCAACCCGCGCGTATATCTGTATATAGCGAGCGGGGCGAAAGAAGGAGTAGCGACTCAGCGGCGGCGCGGCGGGCGCATTAGAATATGCTTGTGTGAATGATTTTTGTATATAGGTGTGAATGTACGTGTGCAAGTATGAATGTGATAGTTTTTTTGTCGGCGCGATACCCGCTCTCTCCACGGCCTATATAAGGACCTGTACGAGTTATCCGAACCCACTAGCTGAAGCGCAATTTAAGCGCCAACGCAACAAAAGCGCCTAGTCCCTGCTCTTGAGCAACTTATGCCTTGAGCAGGTAAAAGACTTTCTCAAATTTGTAGAATTTCGATATTTCAAAAGGATTAGAAATGTGTTAAACCTGACAACGCAACTCACGCGTATCAGGTAGCGAAACATGAAATAATTTCAAATCATTTGTATACTTAGAAAATCGCGATCCAAAGCCAATAACGCAAAATAAAGCATATTGACATACAAAAATACTGTAAAATCAAAGTCAAAGTCATCAAAAATATATATATATATATATTTTTCTGTTGCCAAGAATACTTGCAATTTATGCAATATTCTATCTTAAAAGACTACTGATAGAATATATTTTGTTTATTGAAAAGAAATAACATACTTTTATTATTGAAATATTTCTCCACTTCCTGGTATCCCGGACCTTTCATATTATCAAAATATATTATAGCATAGAATCAAATTTCTATTTATGATCCGTCGTCAGAATTACGACACATTTCAGTAAATGATTACTGCTCTTCTCTAAAAATCTAAAATCATATAAGCACACCGGACCGAGAAGAGTCGTAACCGTTTCAAACAACAAAATTACAAAAATTTAAAAATATATTTTTTAAAGGTAATGAATATAAAATTTCCCTTAGAACATTACAAAAATTTTACAATATATTTTTTTAAGGTAATGAATATTAAAAATAAAACCTTCCTCAAAAGGTAAAGAGTAGGCAGGTATAAACTGGTTTTTATTTACTAATTATTTTTAATTTGATGATGATATAATTCATTCAAATAATTATTTATATAAGTGACAAACTATGGTAAAAAATATATGTTACGTATTCTTTTTTGTGGCGATGGCGCCACCCGAAAGTAAGCCGCCTGACAAGGCTGATATAAATTTTTACAAGTACCATAAAAATAAAAAAGTTTCAATTGTGATGTGTTTTATTTGTGGTGGTGTTTATGATAAGAGTTGCTTTGAAAGATTGAATAACACGAAATTCATTGGAAAAAATATGGTAATTTGCCCTGAACACAATCCCATAACCTCAAACTACGATGAGTCAACACTAAATAAAGATACAAGAAAAGTAATTGCACAGTTAAGATTAAGTATGATAAACGAAATAAGAGAAATGGTATTAAATGAATTTAGCAGGATGAGGATGAAGCAAAAGATATACATAATCTAAAGAAAGAAAACAAATTACTAAAATTATTAAACATTGAACTACAAGATAAAAACTCATTACTCAAAGAACATCTGAATCATGTTAAACAAGTTAAGAACAAGTCTTTTTCCCAAGTTCTTACTGATGAAATTCCTAAACAAAAACGAATTCGCAAAATCATTATAAAAAAGAAAAATAGAGATGATGGTAATGACCTGAAGAGAAATGTCACTCATTATTTGAACAAAGAAAAATCAATTCAAACAAAGAAAGTGATATTCAAGAATGATAGTGAAGTTATTATTAGCTGCATGAATGAAGCAAGTGCTATTGAAACCGAAAAATCGCTAACTAAGAAATTATCCAATACATGTACTATTGAAAAAGAAGAGGTTAAAAAACCCAGGCTAAAAGTAGTCGGATTTGATAACTATGAACAAATGGACATAAAAACTATAGAAGAGGATATAAATACTAGAAACTTTAAGAAATTTGAAAGTAAATGTACAGTTGTGCACACGTATGTAAATAAAACAACAAAATTACAAAGTGTCATTTTAGAAGTTACTGCTGAAATATACAAACACATTAGAGAAAGCAAAAACAGGATTTTTGTAGGATACCAGAATTGCAGAGTTTATGATGACTTAAAACTACAACCTTGTTTCAATTGTGGTAGGTTTGGACATAATGGAAATAAATGCTCTAATGAAAAGGTGTGTTTGAAATGTGCTGGATCTCATAATAGTGTATACTGTAACAGGATAAATGAAATGTGCTGCGTAAATTGCCTATACAGTAACAATACGTACAAAACACAGTACGATACTAAGCATGTTACAAACGATAATCAACACTGCCAAGTTCTAATAAACAGAATTAAAAAGTATATAGCAATTACTGACTATCCATTGACTCCAGTTATCCAGAGATACATCGGTAAGATAGATATCTACAAAAACACCGGAGCTGAATCAACAAATGCAAGACAGAAATCACAATCCATGACGTCACTATCACCACGCAGCAGTATTCTTTCAATCCCAAGGAAACCCGACGCAGCTAAAAAACGGTAATACGATCATGGAGCAGAACATCGAGTTAATTGACAGTGTACAAAAAGATATAATTCAAACAGAAAATACTTTTCATAGTGTTATCACTCTCAATAATTACGTGAAATATAAAAAAGAATATATTTTATACTTAAATATTCGTAGCCTTAATGGTAATTTTTTACAACTGCAAGCACTTATTGAGAGCTTAAATACTAAGCCAAGTATTATAGTTTGCGTCGAAACTTGGATCATAGATTATTGCAACTATTTTAATCTGAACGGATACAAATTATATTACAATAATAGCAAAATAAACAAATCGGATGGTGTAGTGATGTATATTGAGAATTCCATTATTGAAAGTACAGAAATTATTGAAATAGGTAAACTTAAAATAATGAATTCAATCATTGAAACTGATAATGGCAATATAGAGATATCAGCACTATACAGATCACATGACATTCCAAAAATTGAATTTATTACCAATATAAATCAATTACTATATAACAAGAAATATGCTAATAATCACTAAATTATAGGTGATTTTAACATTGACCTACTAAATCTAGATAATATTAGTCAGGAATTTCTGAACAATTTTTTGGATAATGGTTATCTACCGGGATTTCAAGGTATTACTAGACCGTCCGATAGGAATAATAACACTGGAACATGCATTGATAATATATTTACTAAAGCTAAGTCAATACACACTTTACATTTTAAATTATTAAGTACAGTAACAGATCATTACCCATTATTTACAGCATTAAGTAAATTTAAGAAAAAAAAATATAGAAGAATCAATAACTCAAATAAATTATGATAAATTAAGTAACATAGCCAGTAGAGAAAAATGGAGTACAGTATTCTCAATGCATGATCCTAATGTAGCTGTGAATACATTGTTAGAAAAAATAAATAATTGTGTACAACGGGCTACTTTCATAAAGAAATTGAACAATAAACATAATAACAAAGCACCCTGAAGTAAATGGATCACTAAGGCAATACTAAATTCTTGCGAAAGAAAAGAAATACTATACAAATTATGGAAAACTGAACCAAATAATGTGAATCTAAAGATAGAATATCGGAATTATATTAAAATTTTAAATAGGGTAATTAAAGAAGCAAAAATAATATATGATAGAGATCAGGTTGTAAAAAATAGTGATAATCCCAGAAACCTGTGGAGAGAAATCAAACAAAAACTAGGTAAAAATGCGAAAAAAGATAGAAATATAAACCAGATTTATGATGATAGGAAAAATTTAATAAATAATCATACAGATATTGCTAACCATTTCAACTCTTACTTTAGTAGCACCGGCAAAACATTGAGTGATCAAATAGTGCAACCAATGAACGTAAACGTCAAATTACCAAAGATAAATAATAATTCTATTTTTATTACGCCTACTAATTACTTTGAAATTACTGGCATAATTCAAAATATGAAATTAAAGAATGGAGGAGTAGACAACATAAACTCTAAATCACTAAAAACTCTAACACAGTACATAGTAGACCCACTGGTACATATTATAAATATATGCATAGAAAAATATGGCCGACTGCGTTAAGAAATGCTGATATAATACCGATACATAAAACTGGAAACAAGAGGAATATAACTAATTATAGACCAATATCTTTAATATCCAATGTAGCAAAGATCTTCGAAAAAATCATTTATAATAGAATATTGAGTTTTATTAGTACATTTAATATTTTATCCAGTAATAAATATGGTTTTGTTAAAAATAGAGGTGCGAAAGATGCTCTGGCAGAAATAACCAAGATTATTTATGAGAAATTAGACAATAGTACCCAGATTGCAATCACTTTTCTCGATCTTGCGAAAGCTTTTGATACGGTAGATCTCAAGATACTACTTGATAAACTTTACAATTATGGAATCAGAGGCACGGCACACAAACTTATAACAAGTTATCTGGAAGGTAGAAATCAAAGAGTAAAAATTAATGACTGTATAAGCGAATCCAAAACAATTACTACGGGTGTACCACAAGGTACTATCTTAGGTCCACTGTTTTTTATTATATATATTAATGATCTCTTGCAAAATATGCCTGCAAATTCAATAATATCATATGCGGATGATACAGCAATTATTTCGACGGATAGTTCTTGGACAGGAGTAGAGGAAAAAATGACTAACTACCTGTATAAAGTATCTAACTGGCTTGCACTAAATAAGCTATCACTAAACATTGACAAAACCGTTTGTATGACTATCGGGAACTACTCTGATAGCGTACCTAAAGATTTTTTAATACAAATTGATGGCAAAGACATCAAAAGAGTTGAAACTACCAAGTACTTAGGAATTATTTTTGATTATAATATGAAATGGATAAATCATATACAGTATTTAATAAATAAGTTGAAATATATGGTATTTATTTTTAGAAAGATTAATAGATTTATGCAAATTAAAACTTTAAAAATGATATATTATGCATTTTTTCATAGTGTTATAAATTATGGTATAATAGCTTGGGGTGGTGCTTACTCTACTGCTACCAATCTATTACAAAGGCTACAAAACAGAATTTTGAAAATTATAAACAAAAAAAATTTTGCTCAGGATAATCCATTGAGTATTGGGCAACTATTTGCATATCAATCACTAATATACCACTACAACACATTAAAAGTTAAATTTTTAAATTCAGAAAGCAAAACTAGGAATAAAAGCATTCAGATACCTAGGAGACTTAAGACTATAAGTAATAAGAATAGTTATATTAAAGCCATAGGAGTTTATAATGATCTGCCAAATAACCTAAAAACTTTATGCTCTAAGAATTATACTTATAAACTAAGAGAATGGGTTAGGTTTCACATGTAAAAAAAAATTCTTCTTTTTTATAAAATTAATAAGAAATATTGATAATGTAGTTATAAATTGCTATGTATTCTGTATACAAATTTTATTAAAATGTTATTGATCAATCTTTCATATTGTAAAACTGTTAAAGTGTAAGTTAAGGAACTATAGTTAGTAAGTATACCGGCCTCGCGAACATGTAACTGCGTTTACCTCTGTGGGAATTTTACTATTATGTAAATAATATGTAATTTTTTGTCTGGTTAATAAATAAATAAATATTCCGAATAAATTTATCGAATTATTCCTTAATACGATTTATAATTTCATTGTTTTCCTAACGTCATTGTTAATTTACTGACGGTATTCTACACTACTATGAACATACTTGATAAACCCGTCGCTTAATAATTTTACGGTGAGATAAAAAGAATAATTTTTCAATGATAATTTTTCATTTTTTAATATCTTCTTTATTATTAATAATGTTGTGTTTCACTAAATTTGAAAGACGTTACATGTTTATTTGACAATGCTATTAATTTTTATCAAATCAAACAATTCACATTAGGAACTATCAACCGACGGGTTATCAATTATATGGGTATGTTCATAGTAGTGTAGAATACCGCCAGTAAATTAACAATGACGTTAGGAAAACAATAAAATTATAAATCGTATTAAAGAATAATTTGATAAATTTATTCGAAATACGTAATTGCCATTTAACTATTTGATTTCATATATTTTTTTACCATAGTTTATCACTCATATAAATAATTATTTAAATAAATTATATCATCATCATATTAAAAATTAATAGTAAATAAAAACCAGTTTACACTTACCTACCTTTTACCTTTTGAGGAAGGTTTTATTTTTAAGATTTTACGAATTTTTAAGGGTAATCAGTGATTATAATAAAAACTATCCCCTCGATAGTTATATTACATTGTACCTTACTATTTTAAAAGAGAATCATCAAACTGTGCGAAGCTGTGCCTCCCAACACAGGTGCGCAACACCAAAAGCCTCGCATGCGCTAGGATTTTTCTTACACGTAGGATATAGCTCGATCGTCACGTTTGGAAGAACGCTAGGGAGAGGGGAAAATAATCACACGCAATAGTTATAGTTTATTGCACTTTATATTTCGCCCAGCCCTTCCCTACAACACGGTGGCTGTAGTGCCTCCGGCGCACAATTTTGCCACGCGGGGCTTATGCTGGCACGCTCACACACGAGGCACGCTCGCCCAGCAGACAGCAGGCCTCAGGCTCACGCCCAGGTCCAGTCCACTGACGGCTGGCTCTCTCTCTCTCTCTCTCTCTCTCTCTCTCTCTCTCTTTCTTTCGCGCGTGCGCTGGCTAGACGCCTCGCGCAGAAGACGTCTTGGTGTGCGCCCGCACTGCACACGGACACTCTCGTATTCGCGTTCTCTCTCACACACACTCGCGTACGCTCCCGCACGGCGTATGCTCTCTCTCTCTCTCTCTCTCTCTCTCTCTCTCTCTCTCTCTCTCTCTCTCTTCTCGAGGACCCCGGTGGACGACCGTCGATGCTCCCGTCGGCGCCTCCCGAACTCCTCGTAGACCCGGTAGCGACTGGCTTCCTCGGCTCTCCGACGGCGATGTTGCTGGCTACTCTAGTCCTCCCGATGATGATGGCGGACTGTCTCGCTTCCTTGTTCTCGTGCTGGTCAGGATGGTCACTGGCTCGTCCGGGCGTTGGCACTTCCTAGTGCCAACGCGCTGCACCTGAAACTCACTCGCGCACTCTTGCAAACACGGGAGACTCTCCCAATCTCCTCTAATCGTCAACCTCGGGTCGACGAGCAAAAGAGAACACACGGACTCTCGCAAACGTCGACGTGTTCCGTCGACAGTTGGGAGATAACTGGCGGATTTCCCGCTCGTTCTGACACTCGCTCTTCTCTCGCGCCTGTCGGGCCCACGCTGCTTGCTCGCGCCCGATTGACTCTCAGTCCGCGCAGATAACGAGCCACGCATCGGCGCCCGCTGATTGGCTCGCGACATGCGGAGGACCAATCAGCGCGCGCGCCGACGAGGCTCGCTCTCGCGCCAACGTTGACGGTTAGCTAGCTCATTCCTCGAGCTTGAAGACAGGCCGGCGCCGACAACAACGCGGAAGAACAAGCCGACTCGCTTGTTTTTTGCGCGCACTCAGGGCTTGGCCGCATCGACGCGGCTGCGACGTTTGCAACGTCGCAACTACTGTTAAAATCGTGAGTATTAGTTTTAGTTCAAAAGTAACCGTCAAATAAGATTTGTAAAATAAATAGATGTACACGCTAGAATCTATCTCTACAGCAATACCTACAATCAGTATCTACACAGACCTCATAAACTACGGAGTGATAAGTGACCCCCGAAAACTTTGAGTAACGAGTTTCGACTAATTATGCTACAAATTCCTATGAAATTCTAGGAGACGACGTTCATATTGTCCACCCTGGGTACCAGGTACCTCGGAGGCTGTTGCCTTCACGATATTCGTGTCCAGCAACCCCCAAAACCCCTGAGTAGCAAAGCTAGACTCATTTTAATAAATAGTATGCACCGAATGCGTCTATTTATTATATATGTACATTTTATTTCTAATTCGATTTGATTTTTCGCGCCACGGAAGTTTCGAGGATAAGAACGGTTGGGAGAAGAAAAAAAAATTGAAAAGAAAAACACAACACAAAATTTTGCTTAGCTATATAATGATAACGTATCGTTCATTTTTTACGAAACTTTTTTTAAATCAATGTTCTTTTAATATCTTTGAAAGTAACATTGATTCGCCTGATAAAACAACGTATTTCAATAAGATATAAATGTTTGAATATTTTGTAAAAGTTAGAAAACTCAATTTCAAAGAATATAAGGTTGCGGTACGCCCGACAGCCCGTATAGTACTCTAGTACTTATACTTGCCATCGGGGGCGCTACCGCGCCCTTTGATAAAATTTCCCTTGCAAAATTACAAAAATTTTACAATATATTTTTAAAGATAATGTATATAAAATTCTCCTTACGAAACTACAAAAATTTTACAATATATTTTTTACAGAAATGCGAGCGCGTAACATAAACACACACCCGCGTGAATACAGACATTTTTTACTTTGCATGGTATTTGGTACAATCATGACAGCGATACCTAATTTTTTATACATCATAATGAATCGGGCAACGCCGGTTTTAAACTCTAAGCTCTTATGCCCGTCCTTCAGATTCACTTCTCCAAATTGTATGTATTCAATATCGCTAGTTTTGATCATCTCTAATACTAATCTTATAGGCGCGTCTACGATACTTATACAGTCTATACAGTCTATAACTTGTTTTTTTCTATCAACTCGACTATCGAGTCGAAATTAATCTTATTCGAGTTTTCATAATTTAGTCTAATTCGCTTCACATTACAAACCTCGTGATGCTCACCGCTGAGGGAGCACACTTCGTACGCGTAAAATTTAGGACCACCCGAGACGGATTTTTCTATGTATGAACCGACGCCATACACCTCAAGCTCATCCGTCAGGTCACCTAAAAACTCCCCTGTAGGAATCAATCCCGCCTTCCGACGACCTACAAATAACCGAGTCTGTGTCGTAATTCAGTACTTGTTCACCTAAATATTCTAAATAGTTATACAATTTTAGACGCTCCTGAGCCGTGGTGTACGCGGCTATAACCACATTCGCACTCCCCGACGGAATTACAGCCTCATTTTTATAATTCCAATTTACGTACATGGCTTTCTCACTCGCTACGATATAGTGCTGTACCTCAATTTCCGAGTTGTCAAGCAAGCCCCATAATTGATCGGATGCCTTAACAATTTCTGTTTAATGCATGATCGATCGCTGCCCAAACTTACCCCAGAAACGATTTAATATTAGTATAGCAAACGCTCTTAACCCCAAATTTTTTCGATTTTTGAAAATTCTAATTTCACCCCCTCGCGCTCCTCATACTCCCGAACAAAGTTTAATTTATCGTCCTTAGTGACGCATCTCGAAGGCCTCCCCGAGGTTTAAAATTTTTAAAAAGTGTTTATAAAATCGACAAATAGTCCACCACTCTCACCGTCATATCTGGTGCGACGACCAGTAGTGCGTAGTCTTATATTGCCATATTACGTGAATTTTTATAATCTTATACCCGAGTTTAAGAGCTTTCGCTATCTCCATCGAAACCCAAGTCCCAGAGAGCACGCGCTCGCTATCGCTATGGTGCCTACATTCGGTGACACACTCGCTTATAATACAACTACGACACAAAACAAAAATTAAACAATTATTTGCTTTTATAGGTAAAACAGGGTGAAATAACGAGCGTGTAGGAAGCACATCGCATATTAATAAACCCTCAACGTTATCGAAATTCTCGTAATTTCGACCGGTTATGGAAAAACAATCCTCTAAATTATAAATTTGAGAATGGTCTAGAGGATACGTACCCGTTTTGCAAATATAAGGGTACAATGAGCAAACGTCTACATAACGGATTTTTTCACCTCCGCGAGCTTCATAGTATGTCACTATGTTCATGGTGCGGCCTCCGAAAAACGCCTCCCGTGGATCCAGAACCGTCACCCTCGCGATAGGATGTTCTTTTACAAAATCCCTATACTTGGCATTACCCGCGCACTCTCTATCAAACGCGCACTCCCACTTTTCTACGAGCGAATAACCAGCGTTCACGATTTTACGAGAAATTGTTAACATCTTCTCGTAACGTTGAGCGTAAGTTCCGCCTATGGAAAGTTTCATGTATCTATCTACACGGTGACACTCGGGACAGCCATCGAAATAACACCCGTGAAACTGATACACCTTGCCTTTGCCTTCAGAATCAGATAAAAATCCGTCAACCCTGTAACCTTCTTTTGAATAATATTCGCCCGAACGACCTGCGTGAATTATCTAACGACCGATACGCTTTTCCTCCCATAAAAGCCATGCAATCGCTTTTTGGGAGAAGTGCCCTGAACGCGAGTAGCCCTCTGGAGGTATAAGAGCTATAGTATTCTTCTGTAAAAACATTTTACGAAAAACTAAAGAGCATGCCGACGCAATAGTTATACTTTCGATAAACGGGCACACTCCTGAAACGTCGAAAAAAATCTTTTTAAATTTTAGGCATGCCTGCTTGAGTATAACTACATCCTGTTTGCAATAAGCTACTATCTCCTCCCTAAAATTAAACGGCTGCTTTTAACGCTCCTCGTACTACGCTTAGAAATGAGCGCGTTCTTTTACGGGCATTGGCTCTAGCGAGTAATTTTCAGGACCCGGTAATACCCCATTGTACGCCTGACTGTCCGCTCTATTAAATAAGTGCGGAAAATATCCCTTTACGCTACCTTCAGGGAGGTCGAAAGCTTTAGGGAGATCAGCGAGTTTCATAGGAAGATAGTTTAGACTATCGATAAAATGCGTTACACCGGCTTGTAATTTTAAAATGTTATGACCGTTCATAATGACCTCTGGCTCGATCTCGTAACGGTGATCGGCAATCTGCTTCAGAATCAATTGCGCGTCAAAGCCCTTAGCGTTGTGCGCGATGCAAACATAGATTTGAAAGCTTTGTTTACGTAACTTTATCGCTAAATCTAAAAATTGTTTTACGCAATTATCCCCCTCGAATACGTGCTTGCGCACACCACAGAAGGCGTAAACTCGTATTAGCGACGCAGTCGTCGCAGCAGATTTGCGCTACGCATAGATTGGGGGTATGTATCGCAGTAGAAGCGTCAAGCATCGTATCTTGACGGGTTTCTAAATCATAAAAAATAAATTGGGTTGACGGCTGATCGATTTTCTGATTTTTTAACAGGCTGCATGCAACACAGCCCGTTACTACTATGCGTATTTTTACAAACTCTACAATATGATTTACCACATTCGTGGTTTTTACTTTTATCTATAATGTAGAGTTTATTACAAGCATCGCATTATTTAATGTAATCGCTGATAATTTTTTTCCCGCCAGCTTTTCCCGACGACGAATTGAAATTTCTCAAAGCCGAACATGTCGCTTTATGGCGCGCGTAGCATTCCTCGCTTATAAAACGCCTGCTACACTCCGCACAATGTTTTGACACCCCCGTACTTCTACATACCCCCGCGCCGTAACAATGACTACATATATTATTACACTTATGGTTATTTACGCATCTATAGGATTTATTGCATTTCACGCAATAATACATCCTAGGTTTAACGCCTAACAGATTTAAAATCAGATTATAATGCCCTTCATCTTCGGGATGATACGCAATATTTATAAAAGTGTTATATTTGCCTGGTAGGTCGCGCTCCCCGTCAAACTCGAGACTATCGCCGTCACCAAAGGTATTATAATTAAAAACGCGGATGCAAATGCCACGATTCGCGTAGTGCCGCTGGTAAAATAATTCCGTGTGACTGCATCCTACCTCACTATCCACGCTAACTGCGGCCTCTTCTTATAAACGACGCGAACGCTCACCTTGCATCGCCCCCGCTTTTACCGACTTCCACTCGCGCAGCCACTCAGGGGGAGCGTTTTTACGCACGTGAACTTTGCCGCAGATTAACGCCCGGGGTAAACATAACGCGTCATCATTTTTAACAACAAACACCGCGACGCTATCGAAAATGTCAGCCAATGACGGTATGACAGCCCCGCGCGACCTTTCGAAAAATCCGTGGACTCAATCACAACGCCTATCACGTCTTGCGGGGAGCCCCGCCGTGACATAGCGCGCTAATTCGAGAATCGCCCCTTGAATTATACTCGGAGGACACGTACAACGATTTTCTTATCTTAAAAATATCCGACGCTCGTTCGACCTAAAATTCGTGGTTCCGCTACTGCGCTCGCTTACTAAATCTATATATTTAAATGTACCTAATGTCCGTGCGCATCCCTTCTCCTGGTGAGCGGCGCCCACGTATTCCGCTTCATCGCTGTCCTGATCCTCACTCTCATCGGGCTGCACCGGTTTTGCGTTGGCACCCGACGGACCGGGAATCGGCCCGTCGTTGTCGCCGCCCGCTGTTGCTGTAGCACCAGCGCTAGTACCGTGCCCTTCCTGCGTTGTCGGTATGTGGGGTGTGGGGTCATCCTCGACGAGATCGTCAAAACCATCCAAATCTATTGTACCCAGCTCTGTCACTGGAAATATTTATAAATATTCATAAATAACTTTTATCACCGTAATGATAATAATAATAATTATAATAATAATAATAATTATACGTACATGCTTCGAAGTACTGCTGAAACATCGATCTTAACCCACGTGCTCCATGCACGGCTCTCCCTGAGCGAGCAAGGCCTCGCAGGCAAGGGTTACTGCCGGCTCGCTTTCTCACAGCACAAAATGGTATAACGCTCCCAACAGGCATGGTGTGAACATCAAAATTAACCTTATAAAGGTTTTACGTGTCTCCGACGGGCTAATGAACGGTATCTTGCGTATATACGCATCATTGTTTTTATTTTTACTTGTTATATCGCAAGCACTGTCGGATATTTTAACCTTCTTCTCAACTTATAGAGACCGTAGCACACACACACTTAGTGGTGTGCCCTCTTCCTTTCAGTTCGTCATCCCTGCAGCAGCTTTCCCCACTTTTCCCACCTCCTAAAAAATTGGCGATAGCACATTTTCCGCGAGGCCTCTAAAGGGCCGATGTGCAAGCGGGGAGGTCATCCGGCTAAACAGCATGTAGCAGACATCGTCATCCGGGACCGTCGAAGAGCGGGTCCCGATCCTGTTTTTACTCTTTTACTCCCCCGTAAAAGAGTCATAAGCTTTGATTACTTTACGAGCGATACTTTATTGTATACAGATGTCGCGCTTGCACGTAGGCAAGCGCGCGCGCACGCAGCCCTGCCTCGGTCCGCAGAGCCCCCTGAAGAGTGCTGCCTACGCACTATACGTCAGTAGCCTATTAATCCTCGAAGCATGAGCGTCTCATCAGTTTATACGCACCACTTTCCTTCCGGTTTTTTGCTATTTTCATCCTCGGCGGTCTTCGTCCAGGGTAATACTCGGTCGCCTACTCGGATCTTTTGTTTTCATCCACATCTGCAGAAGATAAAACATGGCACAGGCAATGCTCAAGCGCAAGTTTGAAAACGAGCAGATCGCAGCGAGAAAGAAAAAAATCGTCATGGCGGAGGTCGGACCCGAGGAATCAAGAAAATATCTAAGCTTTTTATTGTCTACAGTGTACGGCTTAAACAACTCCAACACGAAGAGAATTGTGGTTGGGATCCGATACGATAGTGAAAAAGAAAGTTTTACCCCGGCAATACAGCTGATGAAATCATAGTCTTCAGCAGGTCTCAATTTGAGGCAATGCAGCTGGACCGCATTATAGAATAAGTTTGACGATATTAAGAGTTATTTCGTATCAAACTGCATCTCACCACCTCGTATGAAAGTAGGAGATATCAAATGTATTTTTACAACACTGTACGGCGTTAAATCCATCATTTTTGACAAGCCAGTTGAGCAGAAAACGACTGATCCAGCAACTAAAAAGAAAAATTACTCTCCTGCGCTAGTCATGCAGTATCATACTTTTCGACGACTTCAGAAAGCCGCTGTCTGTGTCGAGGAACGGTTTAGATGTCTCCAGCGCATCGAAGCCATTGTAAACTAGTGTAAAAATTTTATAGTTAATGAGTTGAAACAACTCGTCCCTGCGACAACTTTTAATGAGAATAATAGTAAAGAGATAGTGCGTAGCATTCTTAAAGAAAACGCTGTTCATCTATAAAATAATGTACGAAGTAAATTCAACAATGATTCCCTATTTTTCCTCTCGACTATTTTATCTAATATTTTACAGGAAGAAATTTACGGCTCGTACTGCGATGAAAATACTGTACCGCCTCGTTCGTAAAAAACAAAAATTATGTTAATAGCGAAAATATATGTAAATATCTATGAAATTCCGCAATATACTGTGACGTCCTGCGACGAATTCATTTAAGCAATATCAGCGGAATCGTTACGAAGCCGAAAACTGACGACTCAGATTAATAAGTAGATCAGCGAGGTTAATGAGTATCCCCTGTATACGCCGAGCGACCAGTTGTAATTATACACTCGATCTGGACTCTTGTACGACGCTCCTATCCGTTGACAAGAGTTATCCGGGCTTAAGTCGCGACCCCGATACCTATAGAACTTTATCTGGAATAAATCGTGAAAGTCAATCAACTACAAGTGTTTTTCTATTGAATATATCCATCCTGTATAAGCCTAACTACAGCACAGCAGCAGAGTTTCCAGCCCAAGCAGTTAAACCCGAGTAAGTAAAATTCAATAATTAATTATAGATCTGAATTGTGACTTAACATTGGTTCCGATACAAATCGAATTATAGAGTCATAAAAGAAAAGTTACATATAAAAAAAGGAAAATTTTAACAAATTAATCAAACTACAGTTGCATTTGTAAATTTAAACAAATATAAATTACATATATAAATATCCATACCCCAAAAGTAAGTCAAAGTGTTAAAAAAAAACAAGTGGGTGCTAGAATTTTGTGCAAAAACCTATCCTAAAGACGCTGAAAAGCGACTTATCCTTTGATCGCTTAAACAGCAATTACTCTTTTCCATAAATCAATATCCTAACGGAAACCATATAACTCGGGAAATTCATTTATTCAACTATAAAATTATATCTGAATAGACAGAGATAAACAAAAAAAAAAAAAAAATAAAATAAAATTTGCAAACAAAACGGTAGTTAGATTGGAAAATCAATCATTAAAACAGAAACATAAAATCGCGAGTTCAAAGAAAGATTGGGTGAGTGACCTGCTTGCGCTCATCGGCGATTGAAAGAAGCGCTTCAAATTGGTAGGTAGCGCTTGTGTCACTAGGTCAATCGAAAATATTCAAAACATATGTGGAGAAATTAATTACGCGCATACCCAATCTGCCGTGTAATTAGTGGTTAATTAATCGATATAAAAGCGCGTTATTTTATTCAATGAAAGATAATATTAGTGTAGAAAGTACGGTTAAAAAGGATCATAAAAGAGGCGGTAAAAAGATATTTTTACGAAAACTAATAAATGAAAAATCTAAATTAATAGAAGAATTGAAGAAAATTAAATAAAAAAATAGATTCAGTTTCTCGATCGCAAGAATTTAGGCAGCCAAAAATAATAAATAAACAAGTAGAACGATCAGAGTTTCAAAAAGAAATCGGCAACAAATTTGAAGAGTTGTTTAATTTTGCTATGACTGAATTGAATAAAAATAAATAAATTGTAAATCGTAGAATCATGCAGAATCCTAAAACCGTTTAAAGAATACTTATATCGCAGAGTCGACTAAAATTACGGTGTTACGCGTATAGCCGCGGTAATCGAACTGAAAAAAAAAGTATAAAGTAGGTCGTGTGTTGAAATATAAGTAGGACAGTAAAATTTCGTTTGAATTGTTTGAAAGCGATTTGAAATTCTAAAATTCGGACTAAATAAGATTTTGTAATAAATAAAAAGGTAACAAAAATAAGATTATCAATTGAGTGATAATAAGAAAGAAGTAAATAAAAACGACACTCAGAGGCCGAGATTAATTAGAAACGCTGTTCGTGAAAATCCAGCATTAACAAAGGACATAGTAATCCCTAATATCCAAAAACCCATTCACAAAAAGTAAGAAAATAATTCGATCGCCGCCGACAAACAGCGGATGGATATCAGATAGTCAGCAAGTACTATTATCTGACATAAATAATAAAAAGCTAGAAGATAGCCAACAAATAGTAACACCCGATACAGATCAGCAAAGTAAACAGAATCTAGAAATTCAAGAAATTTCGTAAGAAAATAAGGATTTGAAGCAGGAAGATACAACAGCAGGGCGAACTACGGGAGCAAAAAGCAAATCAAGCAGCTTAATAAAAACCATCTAAGCCTAAGTATACCGCTAACACCTGCAAAACAAAAAGAATTCGAGACAGTAGAAAAGCCAAATCATTCAATATTTTCCCCTATAACACCTAGACAGAACAGTTAATAATACCAAATTTCTACAAGGAGTTGAGGAGAGATCGTTAATATATATATAGAAGGTATTAGTGACCAGCCTAGCTTAATTGGAAACCCAAGTAATTCAAAGTTTAATTTTACTTTTGATTTTGATAATCTTCTTGATGGCAATTGTGCCAACGATATCAACATGGCGGAGAATCCGCTACGCTTATCGTTAAAATATGTAGCTAATTTGGTACCAAAATTTGATGGAAAAAATATTTCGGTAAATGAATACATCGAAAAATTGAAACATGTCAAGAATATGTTATCAGCAGCAGATCAAGCTAATTTAATTCCAATTTTGAAAATTAAATTAAAAGGGGAAACTTACAAGGCAATGTTGAATGCAACAATCAATACTATTGAAGATTTCATAAAAGCAATACGACAGATATACCCATCTACTGAGAATATGCACTCTCTGTATGGGCAAATTGAAGAAATTTTGCAAAAAGCGGACGAGTCGGTTCTTAGGTTTGCCAATAGATTGCATGAGTTAGTGCTGAAGATTAAGGACAGCAAAGAAGTACAAGGTCTTACAGCAACAGAAAAGGCCGCGTTTGAAACTAAAATAAATAATGATGAGTTTCAAGGTTTTAAGGAAGGATTAAAGCAAGAAATCAGAATAGAATTGGGAGCAGTAACCAATTTAACAGAAGCCATTACAAAAGTTATAGAAATAGAATCAAAATTCAATAAAAGAGGAATTTTATGCCATAAAATAAATAATATATATAGCAATTCACATAATCACAATAAAAGCAATGCTACTATATACGCGTGTCAAATCTGTGACAGTTATGGTCATGAAGCATTATTCTGTCATAATTCGGGATGTGTATATTGTAAAAACAAGGAGCATTTGTCGAACAACTGCAGAAAAGTCAAGGATAAAATTGAATTGATTTGTAAATTTTGCAATAATCAAGGACATTCTATAGACGCGTGTAAACTGAATAAAATTAAAGGCAATCATTGCCAATATTGCCAGGTTATGGGTCATACAGTGACTCAATGCCCATTTATAATAGAATATGAATTGTGTTGGAAGTGTAAGGAAAGTGGTCATGATCCAACTGCCTTTACAAAAAAGGCAGATGTTAGCGTTGGAAATGTAAGGAAAGTGGTCATGATCCAATTGCCTGTACAAAAAAGGCAGATGTGAGCAATTCATGTGAATTTTGCAATAGCGTGGGCCATACGATAAAAGGATGCCCAGAGGTTATATGCAAACGATGTAATCAACTTGGACATCTAGTAAAGTACTGCCCGTTAGTAAGAAGTCCGATTGCAAATAACAGATTTATAATGTGCTCAATTTGTAATCAGAAGACCATGAAGCCATAGAATGTGAACAAGTCAAAATATTAGTAGCGCAACACAAGACAAAATCTTTTCAAACGAATATTCAATGTCCAGTCTGTATTCATCACTAAATAATACAGTTTATTGAATATTAATCACTAAATTCAATGTTATTGTAATCGGTGTATTTAACAAATAACTTGTAGTGTTGGATAGACTCCTGCAGGCTCTCGAAGAAGTCTTCATTCCTATTGAGTGTATCCGACACTCGGCTGGGTAGGAACATCTGGAACTCGTTGTTGAGCTCCGCGACGACTCTCTTGCTGTACTTGGTGCTGACCTTCCTCAGCGCCGTCACCAGGAATTGCTGATTCTTCGCACACTCGGAGAACTTCTTCGTGGGCAAATCAAGAGTTCTCTGAACAGACGATATTTCGGCTGATCGAGTGATTTGGAATAGATGTAGATGTTTTCGAATCTCAGTCCGTTGGGATGTGTGATGAGTGACAGTAGACTGTTAGTTTTGCCGCAGTTGGATGGTCCACAGAATACAGCTCGTACGTTACTCGGAAGTAATTCACCATGTCACTTCTTAGGTCCAACATCCTGCTGCGCTATATCGTCAAAATTCAATACCGGTAGCTTGACAGTTGGTTCCTTGAAATCCATGTTTGCAGCGCACTGTCTCGATCACGGCTGAGCCTCAGCCTATAAATAGACCGCTTTTATAGTCGCGTCCTCAGTCGTGAGTCAACCTCTGAAGCGTAATGATCGTAAAGAAGCGACGACGACAACGAGGATGTGGCTTACTGAACAATCTCATCAACAATTTACCAGTGGAGCTTCATCTGCCTCGATACCAGTACTGTGGACCCGGCACCAAATTGAAAAAAACGCCTTGCCCGAGGTGATCAACGTTGAGGCTAGGAACGCAGCAGACAGAGTTCTAGCTGACAAAGCCTGGCGAAGTGTTCTAATCAACGACTCGGGTCTTGCTGAGAAGGCAGCTGCCTACACTATAACCAACGCTATGAAGCTGAAGTCCAAACTCGGTATGGGGTTCAAGCGCAAAAAGAAGAACCCACCTGTCTCGTTGAACAAGGTGATCAAATCTGTGTCAACCGTACCAACTAGTAGTGCACGCAAAGCCATTCGTGCTGCTCTGGAAAATGCTCGCGATGCCGTCAAACAGGCTGGGGGTAAGAGTAAGGTCAAGGTGCCGCGTATTCTACCAATCCCAAAGAAGCTAGGTGGATTCTTACCTTTTCTCATACCTCTGTTTGCCGACTTGAGAGCAACGGGTGCTTTGGCAGGTGGTGCTGCTGGAATAGCAAAAGCTGTCAACGATTTCAAGGCAGCTCAGAAACACTTGGCCGAGAGTCAACGCCACAACTAGACGATGGAGGCCATCGCTCTTGGTAAAGGTCTCTACTTGAAACCATACAAAACCGGACTTGGCCTTCACATGGTGACGAAAACGAAAAAAAAAAGATCCTTGAAGTGAGATTGCCGCAAAGAGCACTCTCCAACATCGACTTGATGAAATTCGCCAAACTGCTGAAGATTCCTCACTTCCGCGGAGTGTACATGCGTGACTCGTTGCCTGATGGTCCGCAGTATCGTGAGTCAGCGATCGTTAACCTGGACAACGCGAGTGGACCTGGAACGCACTGGGTGGCGGCCTATCGCAAACGTGGCAACCATGTCGTCTACTTCGACAGTTTCGGTGATCTACAACCACCTCGGGACTTATTGCTGTATCTCGGCGTCAATGAGATCCATTACAATCACGAGAGGTATCAGAACTTTGACACCTTTGACTGCGGTCACCTCTGTCTGAAGTTTTTGTGTAACGAGCTAGAGAGGGGTAAGCTTATATAAAGACCAGCGAGAGTAGATTCACCTCATTATGAGTTCATCCATGGAGCAGTCATCACTGACTCTGACTCTGTCAGGCTACTCCTCCGTACTCGAAGCTGAGTATTTTCCGCCTATCGAGCTCTCACCGAACGAGACGTACGTTCTCGGTTTAGTTGAACTTCTCACCTTCAATACCATACCGAACATCGATACAGGTGAGAACATGTTCGACGTGGGCGAAGAGGAAGTTACTGTAGCGACGGGTAGCTACGAGATCGAAGACATAGAGAAAGCTCTTCACGAGTTACTAGCTCCAAAAGATATATCGATTAGTCTCAAACCAAATAACAATACGTTACGCAGTGTCGTGAAGTGCAGTCACGCCATTAATTTCCGTCCAGTTGACTCCATAGCTTCGCTACTGGGCTTCAAAAGGCGCATCCTCGAGGCAAACGTCACTCACAGCTCTGATCTACCTGTGCGTATCCTCAAGGTCAACGGCATAAGCGTCGAGTGCAACATCACATTGGGTGCCTATATAAAAAGTCAAAGAGTCCACACGATACACGAGTTCTTCCCAGCAGTACCACCAGGATACAAGATCATCAAAGTTCCATTGCAGGTAATCTACCTTCGAATCGCTGTCAAGAGCATAGATCACTTGCAAGTGCGCATAGTCGACCAGGACGGTAATTTGGTGAATTTTCGAGAGGAAGTCATAACTATCAGATTGCATGTGAAGTAAGTCTGAGGATGGGTATCGTGTACAATCACAGTAGCAGCTATATAAGGAGCTCGAAACTTCGACCAACTATCAGTCATCGACGAGCAGTCAAAGCGCTAACACGGCGAAACATTCAATTTCTGAAAAGTCTAGGCTTGCGAGTCGTTGGTGGAAAAGAGTGAAGTGTGTATTCATCTGTCAATGGCATGGAAGAGATTCTAAACATTCAGACACCCGTCGCGTTTGACGAGTCAGTCGCGCACTACGAGATTCACGCGCACCAGCCGTCCACAGCCAGCACTTACAACAACAGCAACGAGATCCGCATCTCCATTCAACATCAAGATCTCTATCTTCTGCCAGCACGCAGTTCATTGCACGTGTGCGGTCGAATCGTCAAAGCTGATAATAGTGTGGTAGAGAATACCAGCTTAGTCAATAACGCCATCTGTCATCTATTCAAGGAAGTTCGATATGAGATAAACGCTATCGAGATAGACAGGTGCAAGAATGTTGGCTTGACTACCCTAATGAAGAGTTGGATGTCCATCAATCCCAATCAGAGTTTGGAGAACGCGGGATGGCTCGACATCGAGGAGACAGCGTTGAGTTTGAGCAACAACGAGGGCTACTTTGACGTATGCATTCCTCTGAGCATGATCCTCGGCTTCGCCGAAGATTATCGCAAGATCGTGGTCAACGTCAAGCACGAGCTCATAATCACGAGATCGAGAAATGATTTAAATGCTGTTGTTCAAACGGCAGCCGGTAATCCAGCTACTTTTGAAGATTTCAAGATTAATTTAACGAGAATCGAATGGCTCATGCCGTATGTGTTGGCATCCAATGCTCACAAGATACGTCTTCTGAATTACATCGAGAAGGATAGACCCATTGCCATGAGCTTTCGCAGTTGGGAGTTGTTCGAGTATCCGCTGCTTCCAGCTACACCGAAACACGTCTGGACGGTGAAAACTTCCAATCAGATGGAGAAGCCCCGCTTCGTTGTGGTGGGTTTCCAAACGAATCGAAAAGGACAGAAAGCTGCTAATGCCAGTCGCTTTGATCACTGCAAAATCAGCAATGTGAAACTCTTCCTGAATTCGCAGTGCTATCCCTATGGAAATCTCAATCTAGATATATCTCGCAACCAGTATGCTGTACTCTACGAAATGTACACCAACTTCCAGAGTGCGTACTACGAGAAACAGGCCGAGCCTGTACTGAATAAAACTGACTACATCACGCACTTGCCTCTCATTGTGATAGACTGCTCCAAGCAGAACGAGTCATTGAAGAGTGCTCCAGTGGACGTTCGTCTAGAATTCGAAGCGAGAAACAATTTTCCAGCTGGAACGTCAGCTTACTGTTTGATACTTCACGATCGCATTGTGCAGTACAATCCTGCGAGTGGAGACGTGAAGAAACTTGTCTGCGTCACTTCGAGAGAGATGGAGGTCATGGTGGACATGCAGGGCTTCAAGCAACCTGTGGACGACTTCATCCTCAAAGAGTTGGCGATAGCGCCTCTACACGGCGAACCTCTAGTCTGGCTATTCAAGGAACCCTTTCCCTGGCGCAGACTCTCGGACAAATACAGAAAGGAAAATTCATGGCTCGAGCGCAGCTATCATGGCATACCTTGGACTTCGGGTAATCTACTCTACACTCAAATCGGAGATATTCTTCGATCAACTTTACGAGACGCCACGAAAATACTTGTGATTGGTCCAGTGAAAAGTGAGTGGTTGGAGCGCTTTAAATTCCGAGTTCAAGACATCGAAAAATTAGGCTTTCCCTGTGTGGACCAGCCAAAGTTGGTGACGATCTGCACCAATCACAACGGGGCATACAAAGCCACATGCGCACTCCACAACGTTATGATGATGAAAAAATTCTACCTGGACAACGTTTACATGGATTGGACACCTATAAATACTCTGTGATTCTCCCAGCATCCATAGAAAGAGAGACATGGATCGAGAAAAGAAGAGCAACGTGAGGTATACTTCACTTCCTGATAGTGAAAATAAGGATACTTCTCAGACAAGAAGCAGATGAGAAGAAAAGTAAGCTGACCGAGAAGTACTCCAGCAACACACGCTCTCTACCTGAACGAGAATATACGATACAAGAGATTCTGAGAATATCTTTAAAAAAAAATTTATAAAAAAAAATTAAATAAAAAATTTTTTTTTCAATTTTTTTTGTATTGAATTAATTTTCACCTTTAGGATTCCCAGTCTTGCGTCCTATCTAAAACTTATACCCCCTCGGGGATTCCCCGGGCTTGGGTCATCAGCCCGGTCGATAACTCGGGTTACTCGATCGGTAACTTGGGTTAGCTGCTCGGTCGGTAACTTGGATTAGAGATCTACCTTACCGACGGTAGGTAAGTATCCCATCAGGAACCGTCAGGTAAGTTGGGTTAGATATCTACCTTGCCGACGGTAGGTGAGTGGTCCAGAGCCGGCCTAGCTTATCTACTGTTAATATTCTATATATACTGTACATATGTTCTGATAATTGCAATGCTTCTGTTGCAATTTTCTACTAACCATTTAAAATATAATTTTTTCTTTCAATATATGCCTTTTTAAAATTATTATTTGTTTTCTTTTTTCATAAGTTATGTATGCTTATGTGAAACATGATGATGGCACCTTCGAAACAGTTACATCTGAGCGTATTAATCATCTGACCTTACCTGTAAATGATTTAAAAAAGTATAAATTGATTCATGAAGATCAAACTAATGCCAGTGACATAATCATAGTATTTTTAGAAGGTACTTATTTTTATTCATATGTAAAGAAGTAAAACGCCTTTAAAAAATAAAAAATAAATTTTGTAATGGTGTTACTAATGATTAATCTTACTTAATTTTTGTTTCACATTAACAATATAATTTTACCTTTAATTTCAAAATATTCCAACTATCTTACAACTTTATCTCAAAATTCGTTCACACAGTTGTATATTATTGTTTCTGTAAATGTAATGAAAGAAATTAAATTTTAATGAGTACAAAATCTTGAATATTTTTAATGTAACATTATTCGATATTAACTGATTTTACTACAATTACATTCTATATATGATTTGTCGTATTCATTAACATTAGTAACATAATACAAAAATTACTACCTTTTTTAGGTTTTAAAGGTGCCCTATCATACTTTTGCGCATAATATATAATTGTGTCAATTTCAAGGAAAAGGATCAAGAGAAGAGACGTATAAAAGAACAAATCCATAAGAAGACTCTGCTTTTGCAAAAAGTAAAAGCTTTAGGAATATCTCAACAATCTGTAAGTTTTAAATTTCACTATAATACCAAAATAACTATATTCGTACGAAATTATTACATTTTGTTGGCATTATAATTTTTGAGGATAAAAACTACCATCAGAACGATGTTTCATTTAAAATAAAGTACTTCTTACAAGAGCAAGAATAATCAAATACCAAATCAATTACACGGCCTTTGTATTTTTCCTTCTGCGCGCGCGTGTGCGTGTGTGTGTATGTGTGTGTGGCAGTTTGGAATATTACAAATGTAAGTCTGTCGAGGCCTATACATACACACCCATTTTTAATAAGTGAGAATGATAATTCGTCTAATCATTACGATCAATTTTTGCATTTGTATAGTCAACATGTCTGCATTTCTGCAAATTAATTTTTTTATTTCAAAATAATAACACGATTCTGCAATTTTGATAATCATCCAACAGCAAAAACATGTCATATCACCTGATTATCACCTGATTATCATTAACATTTTATCTCGTATAAACCCATATTTATAACTATCAGCTTTAATAACAATATTTAGCTGAAATCACCTGATAATCAGCTGACGTTTTGGCATGATTATCAACGGATTATCAGCTGATCATCAGCTGATTATCAGTTGATTGTCATCTGATTTTTTTCAGTAGGGTCAAGGCGGTGATTTTTAGGTTCTAGACGTCTAAAGTCCTTACGCCATGTTCATAGTAAAAAATGCTTAAGAAATGTTTGAAAAAGCGTTTCATCGGTGAGCGAAAAATGGACCAGTTTTCACCCATTTCTAGAAAGACGAGCTGAACAATATTTTTCGTCCAGATGGTGCAAGCGCTGCTTGATGGAAAATTTTGTTGGTTTTGGTATGCATCATAGCTGTATTAATTTCTATTAAAATGTTAAATTATAAAGGGTCTTTACAAATTTTACTTTTTGCAAATATGATTTGTTACGATCAATACTTCATTATTAATATCATATTTTGAAGAATTTAACGAGACCATAATACTAAAGATTAAAATAATTTATTGGCTACTATGTTGTGTTATTGAGTATAATATTTTATTATTTGAATTTTAGTACCTGATGTAAAAGTAAACAAAAAAGATTCTTGTAATTGTTCGTGTGGTAAGCTAATTATTATGTATTAAATTAACTTAATAGCTTTTAAGTTCATTATAAAATACTTTCTAACTGTGTATAACGGAGGCATTTTCTTAACTGTTCTGGGAGGTTGTTGCTAATTCATAAACGGCTTTTGTGCAAAACTTATTCAAATTATTCAATTTTAATTCGAAATGAAAAGCAAATTCTGTTTTAGAAATTTTTAGATTTGATTTCCTTGTTTTTTTTGTTTTTGTTTTTTCTCCTTTTTAACATGATTATCTTTCGTATATCTTTTGCAATATTTTTTTAAATATTTAACCCTTATTCAATTGCAATAATAAAGTCATTCGAGAGATTTAAAAACAAATACGCATCCACTTATTTCAAAATATTCAATTCTATGTTTAAGGAGAAGAGCTGCAGTTGAACTATATAAAAACGGTATATTTCTTTCTCGAAAAATTTATAATTTATTATAGGTCACGGTAGCGTTATATACTTAAAAATAACATATTGTACATCATTTTGCCCAAATAAAATGGTCCGTATCGCGTTTCTGATCCCTGGTACTGTTCCTGACTATAATTTCTTATATTTTGGTTACTCAATTTACTTATTACGAATTTAAGAGCCTACACCTATAAATCGTTTGAGGACTACCTTTTTAAATTGATTCTATATATTATAAAATTCCTATAAATACAAAAATTTATTGGAAACTTACATGCAGTAGATTAGCGATATATTAATAAGAAGAAAAGTACGTTTTTTAAATAAAACCCTTTGTAGACCACAAAATTTTAAAAATTAAAACCAAATTTTTTTTATTTTTATTTGTGTAGCTGACGACTTGAAATGACCAATGCCAAACACATTGTTTCTTCCACAAAAAGTAGTCTTTTCATTCCCTTATTAAAAAAATATAACTCAAACGTTATTCAGGCTCCGAAAAACCATTGTTCTCCCTCATTTCACAATATATTATTGACCTATAATAAGTTATATAATTTTATCATTTTCCTTGTTAATAAATGTGTCATTGATTTTTGAACGATTAAACTTAGATGTACCCTCTTTGAACAATTGTTATATTATCATTCCTTTTTACAGATCATTGTCATCAAAATAACGAAATTCTTCGAAAAATGGATATTTTGCTTCAAAAACAAACCGATTTAGAAACAAATTTCAAGACAATATTTGGTTTATTCAAGTGTGTTAAAATCGCTGTAAAACAAATTGAGCTTGCGCTAAAACAAATTATACATTTAATAATGGACCATTTAAAATTATTTCCTTTTGTAGAAATAGAAGAATGATTATATCTGATTATTAAAATATAGAAAATTAAAATGTGTATTTTTTTGTACTTTTCGAACTACAACCAAATTTATTACACTGCTAGATAATTTAAAAAATACGGTTTACAAAGAAAAATGCCCTAGATCAAAAAATAGAATTTTTCCTGGGAAATAATATGATGACATGATTTTGGAGATCATGAGCGAAATGAAGAGTTTCGTGAAGTAATACGCTAAATTAAACCTTTGTATAGTCGTGTGAGAATCCAGTACTTTGTCATTTTTACGTTGCAAGGAATATTGGTAAAAAATATATAAGTTTCTGTCAAAATAATATTTTGTGTACTCATAACATTTTTGCAATCTCTTAACTAAATTTAAAAAAAATACTTTAACTGTTTTTTATATTATAATTTTCTTATGAAACAATAAGCTATTATGCACTCAGATTCTCAACTGCGTATGTCACGTTAAATAAATCTAATTTATTCACCATTTTCTGTGTTCTAAATATAAAGGCGTAAAGTTAGAGATCAAAGCCAAATTTTTAAGATAAACTTTTATAGCTTATTTCTCATCCTTTTAAAACCTTTTCGAAGGTAAAGCATTGGTATTGCTTATTATTGCACTGAAATTTAATGAATTTTCATGGTGACAGGTGTGGCTTTTTTTAGCATTTTAATTTTTATTCGTTTCTGAAGCAAAGAAATATTTTTTATGAAAACAAAAAAGAATTTCATTAGTCGCACATATTTGCAGATGGAATGTCAGATATAGATCCTAATACCAGTTCAATCTCTACTGAAACAAATGATTTTAAAACTAAAACGAGTAATAATATAGATGTGTATCTCTATTCTTACTCAACAAAATGTATCAACCGAAAATTCAGTTAACACAATTCAGACAATGTTTAAAGAAAATACAAATAGCGAAATGGGAGGTGCCAATGATTTATTATTAGGAACGCAAAATTCTGAAAAACATAACGAAAACTATCTAAATTGTAGTGACGATAATATTTCATACCAAGAAGTAGATGATTCGATTCTGATGATGATCAGGATATCTCAGATGATAATGAGCTTTTTACAGCAGATAAAGAATCATTCAACAAAGACAAAAGGATTATGTTTTCTGCAAGTAATTTAACAGTTTCTGATGTGGTACTTATGCTAAAAGGAATCACAATCAAATTTGGTATGTCACGGGAGCAGACAATTGATTTAATAGATTTTATTAAATTTTTTTTGTGAAGAGTGTTGCCAAACTTTGATAGAACTTTCCTTTTCAGAGAAAAAAATTGTTTCCACGCAATGCTGTAATTGTAAAAAAATATTTACAATAACCAGTATAAGTGAAAATTATTTTATATACTTTGATATCAAGTATCAACTGCAAATACTACTGAATGAACAAAATATTCAACAATCAATGTTTGATTTTACTAAAAAAACATGCATGTACAAAGACAATGTTATTAATGATATAACTGACTCAGAACTTTATAAAAAAAATTGTGATAGACCAAATACTATTTCTTTTAATTTAAGTCTTGATGGAGCTCAACAGTGGAAAAGTGCTAAAAAAGCTTTATGGCCAATGCAGATTCATCTTAACTGTTTTGTAGGCCAAACCCGTTTTAAAAATCCTATTTTAGTGGGGTTGTATCAAACTGAAAAAGAACCTACTCCAAAATTTATGAATTTATTTTTGTCTGTGTTAAAGAAACAACGCGATATACTCGTTCAGCAAGGCATACAACTTACAGATTGCTGGACAAAACAAACTTTTACTTTGAAACTGGTTCCATTTTATGCTTGTGTTGATACAGTTGCGAGGCCTTTGCTACAGAATAGAATTCAGTTTAATGGCTATTTTGGCTGTAGTTGGTGTTATCATCATGGATTTTATTACAAAAGTCCGATGAAATTTCCAATACAAAATGATGATCCAGAATTAAGAACCCACAAAAAGCATATGAATCACGTATTGAACGTGATGCATCTAGTCGACCGACAGAGTTTGGTGTGAAGGGTTACTCAATTCTTCTAGACTTTCCAAATCTTGATATTGTTCGGAACCTGCCACCTGACTATATGCATCAAACATTATTGGGTGTAACAAAACAACTTTTTAACGTTTGGAAATCAATTTTTTTGTCAGCAGATCTCCAAACAGTAAAAAAAGAATGGCAAACGTGAAGTTGACTCGTGATTTGCAGCGTAATTTACGGTCCTTAGATTTTGTTCAGAAATACAAACCTCTGGAATGGAAAATATGGCTATTATTCGTAAGTGTACCCTGTTTACATGGAATTTTACCAAATGAAATGTTCCATTCTTATCTACGTTTTGTTCATTGTATTTATACGTGTTTACAAGAATCTATAACTACTGAAGAAATAAGCCATTGTGAAATACAAATGTTGCACTTTGTTGGGGAATCTGAAATCATGTATGGTACAGAAATAATGACTGTTAATTTACACGGACACTTACACTATGCTGAAAGTATACGTAAGGTAGGGCCACTGTGGGCTAATTCGGCGTTTCCTTTTTAAAGTGCTATTGGAAAATTTTTAAAAGAAATAAACGATCCAAATGGGTCTATAAAACAAATTGCTTGTAAGTGGTTGAGAAGATATGCTTTTAAAAGTTATATAAGTAACACGATTAACGAGTATATATCATTCTTACCAAACAATTATGAATGCCATTAGGTATGTAACGTGTATAATAATAGAAATATTGGTGAAAAATATTGGAGATTGAATCGTAATTGAATGTTTCACTACTATAATGATAAATAACTACTCCATAGTCAACAAATTAATCAGTTATTGTATTTATCATCTATGTCAATCTTGTATCAACTAGTCACACGGAATTACACAGCACAAGTGTATTATAATGTCTGTAAAGATCAAAATAGATAACTGATAAAAAAAGTTAAGCTACAAGTTTTAAAGAAAATTTAGACAATATTCCCGTATATATAAAGTTAAATTCAATTTTTTGTGTGTTGTAGTACATGATAGAATCATCCATTTTTAAATTAATTTATTTACTTAAACAATTTCTTTTTTGTTTAAGTTGTATTTGGAATGCTCTCCGTCAATGCTTATTACATGCTAATTACAACCATAACGCATCCTCTTGCTCGATTTTTATTAGATCTGTTATGGCTTATTAAAATTATTTCTTAGTATCATAATAATACATTATACAACGAAGGGCTAAAATAGCAGATGTTTCCCGCTGATGGGTTTACTGCCTAAAGAAAAAATGTTCTATTCTATACATATGTGGTTAGAGGTGTCAGAGGTCTGTACGGCCATAGTAACAATTTTCTCGCGAGGGCAGTAATTACTAGAGAGAAAAATTTGCGTTCATTCCTTTGCATATAGTATTTTGTCTACTCTCAACTATGGCCACTTATTGCAAAATACTAATCCAACATGTTTTTTATCTTTTTTTTTAAGTTGATGTAGAAGAATGCGTATGCGCACTCAAAAAAATTAAAAATTTGTTTCTGTGGAAAAATTTTTGTTTCGATTTTGACAATTAAAAGGTGCAGATTTCGATCAAGTGTAGAATTAAACAAATATGCTCTTGGTTCTATAATCTTAAAAAATTGTAAAAGCATCAGCATATTTTTTTCCACTTTTTTCAACCGGGTGGACAGTTAACTTCAATAGGGTCAGTTACTTCTATTTTACGGAGATCAGTTTGACATTTTTACAGTAGCATCACAATTATATTCCCACCAATCCGTAGAAGTTTTTAGATTTGATGCAATCTTTTATTTTTATGAATGATTTGATATTTCATGTTAGCTACAAATGCTATTGACCTTTATTTGTTCAGACATAAGTTGTTTCGAAGATCCTAAGGATTCCGAATGCACCTGATAATTTTGTATACAATACAGCGATGACTTCAATAATACTCTTTCAATTTTTTCAGTGCCAAAATATGCAGCATACAGATCCTCATTCTAATGAGAGCTTACGTATTGAAAATAATGAACAAGATGTACAAAAAACAAAAAATGTCTTAGAATTAACAAAGTATTCTGATAAGTTAAAAAAAAAATAATAAAAAAGTCTTCCGATAATGATACAAAAGTTGAAGGAGAACGTAAAAAAAGAAAGCAGAAACCCTTAAATAATGACGTTCCAAAGAAGAAAAGTAAGTTACGAAAATTTCAAATATGGAATTCTTTGGCTTAGAGGAATAACGACTTAAATTCACTTTTCGCAATTTCGAGAAAATTGTATTATAATTTATGCATCGTTGTAAATTACATCGGAATCTCATATAAAATATTGTACAATGCTGATTTAGGTAGTTGTAGAGCACCCTGATGGAAATTTCACCATAAACTGGTCACTTCTGATATAGATACACCAAGACTGGCCAATTTACAGTGTTTTATTTACTTTCAAAGTATATATTTTAATTTCAATTATTGCTTCAAATTGATTAAGTGTAGTCTGTAAAATATCCATTTTTTATTACTAGTTAATATCTTCTTAATATAACAAAGTCATGACTTAAAAACATCCATCAAATATTAATCATTTTAATCGATCTCGATTTAAATGAGCAAGTGAGTAAAGTCGTTATGCCTAGGAGCTACAGCTATGAATCGTTCCAAGTCGACACTGCTATTTCAATTTCAGAAGGTAAACCTGCGATTTCAAAAGTTGGTGTTGATGTTTCACCAAAAATTGATAGTGCTACGTCAACAGAAGCTGACACTACCATTTCACCGCAAGTTGACACTCCTACGTCACCACAAGTTGACAATACTATTTCACCAGACGTTCATATTGCTACATTAGCAAAAGTTGATAATAGTATTACTTCTTCTAAAGATAGTATACCAGTATTAAAGGAGAATCATTCATCGAATGTAAGTATTTAAAAAATTAACAGAATGATTAAAGGAATGTCGTACTAATAATATACTTTTCGATACAGTGTGCGTAAAATGCACTTTTACGCACGCTCTGCGTTTTTTCCCTGCTTTTCCCAAAATAATTTTTATATACAAATGAAAGCTCTTGATCAAAAGTAGACTATAAATTATGATTTATACGTTAGTTAAGGTTTCCATATGCATGGACACCCTCCTTAGCGAGAAAATTAATGTTTGCATATAGGTATGTATAATTATCTATTTAATTTTTTTATCGATCTGCAGGGAATAGAAAATGAAAGGAACGTCCAACGTGATCGCGGATTATCTGACGAACAGAACCTGTCAACTTTAAAAAACTCTAATACTATTCTTGATAATTCTATCAATATTCGTAAAGATTTTAATAAAGAAAATAAGGAATTTCAAATAGAACCGAAAAAAAACAGATCCGAAATTATCTAAAGCTGTGGGAAGTGTAAAAGATCGAAAACATAAAATAAAAAATACAAAAAGGACGTAGATGAAGTAAAGAAATTGAAAAAGAAATTGAAAGTATCAGAATCCAAATTGGCACAAGCCTTAGAAACAATTGAATCGTATCGAAATATTTTTCATTTTATGTAATTGTTTCTCCACCATGTTATATGACTTATGAAGGATAATTTATTTTCCAATTAATAGCTAGTCGAGATGTTAATCCGTTTGAACAGATTGCCAAAGGAGATGCTGATGTAGGGTACCTACGAAAGACTGACAATATGGTAAGGTAATTTTTAATACTTTTATGTTAATGTTTTCCTTTTTCAATACATAGACTAGGTTAATATGTAATTGTTACCCTTGATCATCTGATAGTAATGTAACGTAGTAATTAGCTATATATTCGCTATGTGAATGGACATAGATTCACATGGACTCTACATCGATTTCTGAATAAATTTTTTGCATGAATTTCCATCTGGCTAGATTTTATGCGCAGAAAATCTACGCGGACAATCGCGAAAAATTACATTTTACCTTTGAAAATTACGTAATAAAAAAAAAACACAATGAACGTAAATTTGTCTGTAAATCGTTATGTCACGGACGAGCTCTAGGATCTCGCGTGGCATTTCCGGTGACCGCCGCTGGCGATGCTTAGAGCGCTTCGTCAGCAGGGAACACCGCTGCCGAGAGTTCGCACGCTGCAGAGGTACAGCGTATGCACCTGTGCACGCGCGATCGCTCGCCGTCGAGCGGTCGCATCGACGGCGGAGCGGGCAGATCACCGGCGACTATGACCCAGTGCGGAGCTCTCATTCTATGCAGAATAAAGAGCATTACCACCACTAAGTCTTCCTCTTCTCGCCAACCGTCTGCTCTCAGGGAGAGCCCACCATCCATCCATCCGTCACAACAGGCATCCCACAGTGGGGCTCTGCAGCAGCAGAAGTTTTCAAACGTTTTAAGACTTTGAAATCACAACGTTTTTTTGTTCTCTCGATGCATAAATTACGTTGTCGAGAAGAGTCAGCGAGAGAGTTGTCATCTTCGCAGTGATACTGTCGAGCGAATCCAGCAGCAGCAACTCAGCCGACAGAAATACAAGAGGGAAGTTCAGAGAGTCGCCTGTCCTGTCGTTTTCAACACTTGTGGTCGCCGAGGCTCAACTATTGTTAGAGCTTAAAAATATATATATATACCAAGTGCCGTCGAGATCTCGCTGCAGTATCCGCCTTATCAACAAAAGGGGAGCAAGCGACGGCACATAAGAAGAATCCGCAAAGCTGATCTCAGCCATCTAAGTCCATTTGGACCACCGAAGCCCGCCTGGGCCAACGAACCAGATAGCAGCCTTCGTCGCGGGCCAGCTGCCCTCCAGCCGAGCAGCTTAGCAGCCACCACGCACAGACAGTCGCCGGCGCGGACCAGCCGTCGGCGCGTGCGATTCGTCTCGTTCAGCAGCAGCCAACATACGCGTCGCAGCTATAAGCTTCATTCTCGTCAGCATGTAACTTTTTCTTGCCAATATTTCCTGAATTTTCGCACAGCTTGGCTTTTCGGGAGTGCGATATAGTTTCAACTGTGCTCGATTGACCAATTATTTTTTCTCTCCTCTCGCGTAAAAAAGAAAATATCTCTTTAAAATCAGTGCGCGTTTCGGGCAAAATGGCTTCAGCAGGCATAATTGACGCCGCTAAATCAGTGCTCAATCGCGGTGCGCGAAAGAAAGAGAGAGAGACGCGGAGAGCGACCCGGAGCACGTTAGGAAGCAGAAAAAGTATGCCAGCGAAGGGTTTAGAGTCTACGGGAAAATGAGTCCTCGCTCCGGAAAATCGTTCAGAAAAACCCTCAGCCAGACGGCAATAGACACGGACGGTTCCGAGACCGACCGGCGCGTGAAGCGAATCACGAGTGCTTGGCCGGAGGCTCAGGAAGCTTTGCTAAAAGGCAAAGCGACAGCTGCACACCCACTGGAATTTCCAGAGCCTACGGAAGGGCAAGGACAATTTTCACGTCGTGCTCACTCAGACAGCTCGGCCAGGTCGATCGACGCAAATTTTACCGCTCAGTTCACCGGGGTGCAGGCTAGTCAGTTCGACTTGCGAAAAATAGAAAGTAAACTCGAGGAGTTAAGGTTAAGTGCGGGGCCCGACGACGAGCATATTCTGGGTGACCCGTCCGCCGTACCGCTGTCAGTGAAGGAGCGTTTTGCCATAGACGAGAGATGCCGCGCGGGGGTGTACAATTTGCACGGAATAAAAAATATAGTTTGGGAAAATATCGGCGCTCGGGGTAATAAAGATAGAGCTCTCGCAGGCAAAAGCCAAAGTTTTATGGCAAAACACCAGAGAGCGGCAAGTGCACGTCAGCGAGTACCGAACCCGTTATACGGAGTTCAACAGGCGGCTACCAACGCGTCCGAACGCATACGCAGCCCGCCAGCTATCGCGACCGAGTATTTACGCAGTCCGCCGACGCTCGCGGGGAAAAGAAGACCTGGCGCGCTTAATCCACGAGTCATTAACAGCCCGCGTGATTGCTTATTTAGCGAACATGTGCCGGCCGCACACCGTTTCAGGGAACCCGGGAAATCGAACCGCAGCTTCGGTAAGAGAGCGACTCCGAATATAGACTCAGGGCCGTTGAAAATCAAGGTCGATTAATCGCCGAGCAGGTTAGGGCCTTGGAAGATGAGCGCGGACTCCGTAGTTCGTCGGACAGTGATCGAAGTAGCGGCAGCTGTCGGAAAATTAGAAAATCGGCAGAGCTGAATTTCGAAAGGGATAGGCCGGAGAAGCGTGTTGTACATGTTGAACAGTACCACGAGAGCGATTCTGAGCGTAAGCGCGGAATTATGCAGGACCGGGTGCGAAGGATAGTTGAGCAAGTAATGGCCTCAGCAGATGAATTCGGGCTTGGACGTTCGTCGGACAGTGACCGTAGTGGCCTTGGCCGCGGCAAGACGCTCAAATCGAAGGGAACGTCTGACAATGTAACTAGTCGGCGCGGCAAGGAGGGCACGCCGCGCAAACGATCCCCGGGACGCGCAGTCCAAAAATCAGCTAGTTTTAGGGATTCCAACTCTGACTCGCGCGGGTCTAGACGTAGCGGCAGCGGGCGTAAGCACTCGCACCGAGAGGCATCTCGTCGCAAGAAATCGGCCGCGAAGCACCCCTGGTCAGACTTCGACTCCGAATCGGAGTCCAGTTCAGAGAGCGGCTGGGACTCTGAGTACTCTAGCGAGTCGGAAAGCGAGCTGAGCTCCGAATCCAGCGATAGTGCGGATTCGGCACCATCCGTATCGTCCTGGATAAAGAAAGCGCGCCGTCACAAGCATAATCGCTGGGATCAACGCGACGGCAACCGCGACGAATCAATTGATCACAAAACTCCCCGTCGCAGGCGTAAAGATAAAGACAGGCGCCGTTCCTCGGACAATGAGTCGAGCAAGAGCGATCCGATAAGCGTGGACGCAAGGCGAAACATTCACGCCGCAAGCGTCCGGCAAAAAGAGACGGGAGCGAGTTCGACTGCTACAACCGGGAGTATAAGATGCCGTTTCACCAGGCTGCGGCATTCATCCCATTTTTCGATGGAGACCCCGACAATTTATTTCAATTTTGTAACGCGGTTCGCGAAGTTATTAGATCCTATGGACCGAAGCAAGAGAAGTATATGCTTCTCCATATCGCCAATAGGCTTAAGGGCAAAGCGACGGAAGGGTACCGTGCTAGAACCGCGAAATACAAGTCGGTTGAGAAGCTCTTGCACGATCTCACGCTGCACTTTGCAAACAGAGGAATCGCGGACCAAATTAATACCCAGCTTAGACTAGTCAGGCAGGGGTCGAACGAGTCGGTAGCCGAGTACGGCATACGGGTAGAAAAGCTCTACAATCGATTAATGACGATAATTGATTCTGCCCCAGAGTTGTCACGAGCTGATAGAAAAGCCAGAAGGCACCGCGCGAAAGAGGACGTGTTAGAGCAGTTCCTATTCGGGTTGCGAGCGCCGCTAGATCATCAGGTACGCAGTATAAACCCTAAAAATTTAACCGCGGCAATGACCTCGGCTATCGAGTTTGAGGGGAAGCAGAGCGCTAGATACGCGGGCAGCACGGGTCTTTCTGCCTCGAAACCGGCCGCTCAAGTACGTCGAGTGGTAGCCGATGAGACCGAGCCACTCAGCGAGTCGGTATCGGGCCCAGACGCAGGAAAATCGGGCGAAACGCCAGAAAACGCGGAGCAGAGCGTGGAGCACTGCCCTTATTGCGATATACCGGGGCATGGCCTGGCGAAATGCCGTATTTTGATTAAACACGCAGCTAGGAAAATAATCGTGCACCCCAGCCGTGATAATAACGGGAAGTCCGGGAGAGCGTCCAATAATAAGGACAATAACCAGGGCAACGCGCAGAATGGCAAAAGCGAGAACTCCGGTAATAACTCAAAAAACGAGTACAATAACAACAAGGGCTACCGCGGAAGAAATAGTAACCGTAGATACTACAAGAATAATAATAGCAATCGGAGCGATAGCAATCGCGACAGCGATAATCTCAATGAGAACCGCGGCAATAATTCTAACGTTAGCGTGAATTTAAACTAGATACACGCTCGCCGCCCCCCCCCCCCCCCCCCAAGCGTCGAGCGTGAAAAATCAGGCATAGAAGCGGCAATCTCAGATAAAAACTCAGCAACAATAAGATTCCTCACAGCGGGTAGGCAACCTCCTATCGTATCGGTCAACTGTCCCCAATTACGTGACAGGTCGGGCAAATTCTACGCTGACTCCGGCGCGGATATTTCGATCGTAAAGATTGGCCACTTGGCCCCCGGTTATCCCATAGATAAGCAGAAAATTATTAGGCTGCAGGGAGTAACCCCCGGAACGTCTTACACTCTCGGACAAGCTGTTATTCAGCTACAGGGCTTGCAATGTGACGTCCAGGTTGTGCCGAATGATTTCCCTATAGAAAATACAGGTATTATCGGCTGGGACGTCATCAACGCGCATAATGGGTGCGTCGACGCGGCCAGCAAAACTCTGAAGCTAGGCGACAGAGTTATGCCGTTTGAGTCCGAGGAGCGTATCGCGATTCCCCCCAGGGTAAAAATGGTAATCAGCGCACGTGTCAGCAATGACGACTTAGAAGCGGGATGGGTACCGATGACCGATTTACACCCGAATTTATTATTCGGAAATTTTCTTGCCGAAAGTAGGAACGGTCGGATTTACGCTGAATGTATAAACATCAGCGAGGAAGATATAGTTATTCCTACTCCGACGGTCGAGCTGGTTGAATGCGAGACCGTCATAGAGAACCCGCTGTATCAAGCCGCTGGGGACGGCTCTGCTGAGAAGATTGCCGACTTCACAGCCTCGCTCCGCCGCATTGTATTTTCTTTCAACTATCTATTTCACGCAGTAAAATATGTTATTCTAACTTAATTATACGAAATCTTACATTCATTTTGCTTTACAAACTTTCTTTTATTGCTAGATTCATTGCGGAAACGGAGTTTATATATCAAAAATCGACTATAATAATGCAAAGAATAAACTGTATACATACAGTAAAAAAAAATAAAAAAGGCTCAGAATATTCTGGATTTGTACGCCATATAGCTGAAACTATCTTTGGCAGTGAAACTTTGAAAAACAGTTCGGTTACTGGTAGACAGTCTGGAAGGACCAAAGCTCCGGCAAAGCCAAAACTTGATCCCAAGTTGTTAGGAGCTGTTATAGGTAAATATCAACTAAAATAAAATAAATTAACCTTTAGAAGTTGAGATGGATACGTATTTATGTGAATCCTTGATGAATTTATATTTAATTTTGTCCTCGTGAAAATCGGAAACGTATATCAATGTAAATACAAATTACCCCAAGTATATTTTGCGATGTGACTATTTTTTTTTAGAAATTTACATCCACTTAGATTTCTTATTGTTTCTAAAAAAATGTCTATGTGAGTCTGTGCACGCACGTGTATCTATACTAACGTGTAAAATAGTATTCACCAACATTTATATTCTATTCTAAAAAAGACATTGTAATTGATCTATTCCTGTCTTGGCTCGTTGTTTAACTGGCCCATTCGATTGGCCAATCAGATAACTCACACGATCAGTACGTCGCGTCGCATCGTTGTGTAAGCGGACTGAATGAAGTACATAACTTTTTAAATGTATGTACACACGCTCATTATCGTCGTGACATCGTTTTATAATTCTACATGTTTATAATGCTACTACTTTTTATTCGTTCTCTGATAGACTGTTCGTTTTCGCGCCCGATCTTTACCTATGTATGATTTCGTAACCTCAAAAATTAAAAATTGATAAAATACGACAGGAACGCGAGAAGCGCATCTGAAGTCCCTAATACATTATATAATATATTGAATATAACATATCATTGCAGGTATATTTCAATATTATTTGGTAGTGGAAGTAAAATTGGATCCAGTAAGAGTTTCGCAAGAAGTTAAATCTACAGGCGAACATATCGCTAGTAAAATAGCCGATATGAATCGTAAAAGTAAAAAGAAAATTTGCGATCCAGAAGGGGCAAGCAATAATGCACTTGCAAATGTAGAGACAGAAGTAACTGTCAATTTGAATAATAAAAATCAACCTGAAGCAAGGTTAAGAAATGAGGATGATGAAAGGAGCAATGATGATGATGATGATGAAAATAGCAATGATGATGATGAAAACGGCAGTGATGATGATGAAAACCCCGATGACGAGGATAGTGAAGACAATAGTGAATCCGATTCTAATAATAAGTAAAATTTAAGTATTGTTTGTATTTACATAAGTAAGTTATGTACGTTTCTAAATTATTATATTATTTGATGACGGTAAGGATGTTTTATTTATAAAAAGATAAAAAGAATAAATCATCACCTGAACACTCTTTAATTTTAAAGTTTTACTCTTTCTTATTTCACAACTAATTACGAAAAATGAATTTTCAATTAACGAATACTTTTATATTAATGAGTAAAGTGTCGGTAAATTGACGAGAAAACACAAATTCTACACTTTTGTTAAGGTCCATCAGAAGTTTCTGTAAAATCAAACTTCTTCCCATGAAACACTATCACGTATATACTCATTATTTCCATTGCGTAGAAAATAGGAGAGATTGCAGATTCCCCCAAAGAATATCGAATATTCAATGTTTTATTCAGATAAAAACTGGTAAAATTGATAATTTGCTTATCCGGAAAAGAACAAGATTACTAATAATCAAGACAATCAGAAATCTCTCACTCTTTCTCATGAAACAGAAGCACGTATATACTCATTATTTCCATTACGTAAGTAATCGGAAAAACCGCTGCTGATTCCCAAAAAAATTAACCAAATAAACCTTATAAATTCATACTAAGAATATCGAATATTCAGTGTTTTATTCAGATAAAAACTGGTAAAATTGATAATTTTCTTATCCGGAAAAGAACAAGATTACTAATAATCAAGACAATCAGAAATCTCTCACTCTTTCTCATGAAACAGAAGCATCTATATACTCATTATTTCCATTAAGTATATATAATGAGTAATATATAAGTAAGTAATCGGAAAAACCGCTGCTGATTCCCAAAAAAATTAACCAAATAAACCTTATAAATTCATACTAAGAATATCGAATATTCAGTGTTTTATTCAGATAAAAACTGGTAGAATTTATCATTTGCTTATCCGGAAAAGAACAAGAATACTAAGAATCAAGACAATCAGAAGTATCTCACTCCTCATTTGACAGAATCATGTATATAGTCATTATTTCCATTTCGTAAGCAATCGGAAAAACTGCTGATTCCCCAATAAATAACCATATAAACCTTATAAATTCATACTAAGAATATCGAATATTCAATGTTTTATTCTGATAAATACTGGTGAAATAAATCTCTTGCTTTCCAGAAAAGAGCAATATTACTAATAGCAAGAACAATCAAAAGTATCTGTAATATCTTACTCCTTCTTATGGAACAAAATCATGTATATACTCATTATTTCTGTTAAATAGGCACCAAAAAATACCATTGGATCTAATATTAGTTATTACTACTGATTCCTTTTTAAATGTTCTATTCTGATTAAAACGATACAAATTAAAGGTCCAATTCCACAGTAATTAATATACTTATGAACAACAAAAAAACCATACATATTTAATACGTTTGTTCTTATAAATACATATAAAAATACAATACGATATAGTTATTATTAGTCATTTGCTAAATCTATTGAATACTGATAAGGATTGCTATTTATTTTATGTTTTAAAGATCGTATTGGTTTTATATTATGACTTACGATATTATATTTTTGTTAAAAAATATATAAGTATTAATTTTTATACTTCATTTGCAGATCAAAATGAATGCTGATAAAAAATGTATAGTATGGTGCGTATACGATCCAATGAATAGGTATATTTTTTTGTATTTAATATGTTTTTGCTAGTGCAAAAACTTACAATATCTGATTAAAAATTTTTTTTATTGGATTTTATTCGGTTCTTTCAACTGGGAAATAGGTAATAAACAGCAAAGTTTTAACAATTCAAATAATAAATATCAAAATTTTAGTAACTCTAATAACTTTAGAAAATATAGCAACTATAACAATCAAAATCTAATTTTCAAAATACAAATAATAGCTAAATAAAGTGTGATTATTGCGAAATGCGTAGTCACCCTGTATATAAGTGTAGAAAATTGAAGAATTTAGAAAATTTTGCTAGAAGAGAGGAAAACTGCACATATTGTAACAAAAGCGGTCATAACATAAAAAATTGTACCGAAGTAAAATCATTGGTAATGCGTACGAGCAAATTTTGCAGTCTCTGCCAAAATACAAACCATATGACAGAAGAATGTTTCCGATTACAAAACCAGCAGAGCGTAGAGTCGGGAAACGAATATAGCCTTCTCGGACCGAGTGGCTGAGAAGTTACAACATAAATCCACTCAGCAATACAGAAAACACGGTTAAAACAAATATCATAACAACATCACAGAATCAGAACAGGGCAAATTATGAAGATCATGATCAGCAGGAGGTTCAATTGCTCGAGGAAAAAGAAATCAAACTAGAAATATATCATTTAAAATTAAATGATTTATTAAAATATGTTGAGATAATAAATCCCTATTCTAAAAATTTATGCAATTTACTTGTCGATAGTGGAGCACAAATAAATATAATAAAACAAAATCAAATTCCTATAGAAACACAACTGCAAGATAAAAAAATATTATTATCCGGCATCGCAAATAATTCTATAAAAATATTAGGTACAGTAGAACTACCTATAAATGGTAAATATTTTGATTTTCATGTAGCACCTAATGATTTTGTGATTCCATATGATGGAATACTGGGAATTAAATTGTTAAGAGGAAGTAAACTACGTTTAGATGAAGGGTACTTAGAGGTCAATAATGTAAAATTAAAATTACAGAGAGGTCCGATTACAAAAACCGGAATGAAGTTAAGCCAAAAAGAAACTCTGAATATAATTTTAAAAGAAATTATTCGCGACAATGATGCATATAATATAGAACAACAAAATATTTTAAAAGAAACGGATCATGAGAATAATATTGAGAAAATCAGAATGCAAGATGAAGCAAATCAAGAGATTTGTGAAGAGAGTAGGACTAGCAAACTCAGTGACATAGAGGATGAGATAAAGCAAACTGAATAATCACACGAAAAACAGAATACTGAGATAAATTACGCAGAACCATTACTAGAAAATGATAGTGTCACAGAAAACACATTTAATAATGATGTTTTCGCCATTTTAAACACAGTATCGGAAATCCATGAAATAAATGACAAATAAGAATTACAAAGTTTACAACCAAAAAAGATAAATGAAAACAAGCATAGGAACTTGGAAAATTTTTTGAAAAATGATGATAAAAATATAGAAAATTTTATACTTGACGTAAATACAGTATTACAAGAGCAAGTAACGCCTGAAGAAGCACCAACCCATACCAAAAGGCTGAATTATAAGGAAATATTAACTATTATGAAGGAAAATAATGTAAAACTATCTAAAGCAGATAAAAAAAAAATAATTTTTAAAGAAAAAAAATATCAATACGTTTCAATAGACATCGATTATATACCACAAGGGGCTCAAGTAGTAGAAGAACTTAATATTGATGAGAAATTAATTCTAAATATAGATACTGAAATTTTAAATTAAAACCAAGATAATAAAACCAGAAAACCGAGTCGGAAGGAAATATTGCGAAAGAAATTGCAATTAAAAAACGGAGGTAAAAGAAACGACGAAAAAATCGAGCGAATGATAAACCAATATCCGGATGTTTTTTGGATAGAGGGCGATAAATTAGGTACATGTAAAGTAGAACAACATAAAATCAACTTAACTTCTGACAAGCCAGTATACGTGAAGCAGTATCCATTAGCACACAAATATAAGGGAATAGCTTTAAAAGAAATGGGCAAATTACAAGAAACGAAAGCAATCAGAGAAACAAAAAGTGCGTTCAATGGGCCAGCGTTAGTAGTCCCGAAGAAGGACCTAATCCCAGGAGAGAAAAGATATAGATTGGTGATAGATTATAGAGCCTTGAATGAGGTGACTATAGCCGATCCATATTTACTTCCCAATATTAATGAAATTTTAGACTTAATTAGAAAGAGGAAATATTTTGATGTATTAGATTTAAAATCTGGCTTTCATCAAGTAAAGATGATACATTCGGATATTCACAAAACTGCATTTAGCTTACATCCATTAGGAAGATTTGAATTTGTCGTCCTACAGTTCGGTCTTAAAAACTCAGCCCGGACTTTTCAGCGGGTTATAAATAAAGTTTTAGCCAAATATATCGATAAAATATGTTTTAATTATATTGACATCATTATTTTCGGTGACACGATTGAAGAATTAGAGGAAAGATTCGGTCTAATAGCTCAAGCATTAATAGAAGCAGGGCTCAAATTAGAGCCGGAAAAATGTGAATTTAGCAAGACAGAAGTGTGTTTTTTAGGGCATGTTATTAGTGAAGCAGGTATAAAACCAGATGAAAACAAAATAAAAGCAGTAAAGAAATTCCCAATTCCCAATAACATTAAAAAGGTTAGACAGTTTTTAGGTTTTGTAAATTACACCGGCACACAAAATTAAAAAAGTTGTATGCGCGAGAAATCAGACCTATCTATCTTTATGTTTTTCGGGTCGCTGAATTCGAATATAAGGTCAGTTAGGCCCCACGTCAGGGTCAAGGTCAGTTGGAGGTCAAATTAAGAAGAAAAGGTTTAAAAAAATTAAAATGCCATATATTTATGTTTATTTGGTCGCTGAATCCAAATCCGGAATCAGTTTTGCCCCTTCTCGTCAGGTGCAAGGTCAGTTCAAGGTCAAACTGAGAAGAAATGATTAAAAGAAATAAAAATGCCATACATTTATGTTTTTTCGGTCGCTGGATCCGAATCCGGAATCAGTTTGGCCCCATCACGTCAGGGTCAAGGTCAGTTCAAGGTCAAACTGAGAAGAAACAGTTTAAACCGATTAAAATGTCATATCAAAACTTTCCAAAAATGGAAAAAGATACCGAAAAATTGTAAAAAATCTTATTTAATCACATAATATCTTCCTTGTGTACAGAGAAAAGTTGCTTTCGTTTATATTTTTTTCTTATTTTGCTTTTTTCCACTAGCTTAGTAATTCTGAATGTCTTTCTTTACTCCTTTTTTCTCTTGTAACGAACTCTTTTTATTTCAAATGACCGCAATGGGTTTCTTTTTCTCTTTTTGTTATTTGTTTTAATGTCCTCTTCAGTGTCCAGCAAAAATCTGCCATCATGTTGACATTCCATCTTCCTTGGTATCGATTCTCCATTACACTTATATCTTGATGAAATCGTTCTCCCTGTTCTTCACTGACATCTCCTAGATTAAGAGGGAAGTAATCAAGATGGGAATGTAAGAAATGCATTTTATAACTCATCAAGCAACCCAAATTTTTGAAATTCTCCAACATTTGTTCAACCAATTCCTGATAGTTCTCACTCTTTTTATTTCCTAAGAAGTTCTCACGAACAGTTTTAAAACTTTGCCATGCAGCTTTTTCTGTGCGTTTATTTTTGTGATAAATGTTTCGTCTTCAAATAGAGTACGAATTTGAGGACCATCAAAAATAACTTCTTTTAATTTAGCTTCACTTATTACGGGAAACTTTTCTCCCAAATACTGGAAACAATCGCCATCTTTATCCAGAGCTTTGACGCCAAGTTTGATATGAAGTGGTGGTAGCAGATAGTTTGATGGGTCAATCAATGGCGTACGTATAATGTTCCTCGATCCTGTTTCAAAATGTGTTCTAGTTGGCCATACTTTTTTAACGTAGTGATTTACCCTGTCTCTACTATCCCATAAACACAAGAAGCAGGGATTTTTAGTAAAACCTTATTGTTGTCCTAAGATCATGGTTGCAATTTTAAGATCACCACACATTTTCCATTGATGTTCCAAGTACTTTATTTTTTCCAATACAATTTCTAAATTTTCAAATGTCTCTTTCAGCTTAGTCGAGTGAGCTATGGGAATGGATGCAAACCTGTTTCCGTTATGAAGCAGAACAGGGGTATATTTATGAAATAAGTCATGAACAATGTAAACTTATGCATGATACGGGAATTTTTAAGTATGATAATATTCACACAATAGCAAATTTGAAGGTAAATTCAACAATTACAAAAGGGATAGATTTTGCCGGCAGAGGGCAACTCTTGCTCAGGTGCATCTTATGCTGATAGTTTTGGATCCTGGAATAAGGTATTTGTTCATGGCTTAATTAAAATAACCTTAATTCAAAATAGTGCTAAGGTTAGTTTAAAAAATGATAAATTAAGATTAAGCTCAGGAACGGTGTGCAAATTTTCTGAAAAAACATTGTATAGATATAGAAGGAGGACACACGTTTTGGGAAGTTTTACCGCAAGGGGAATGTTTTACAAACTCTTTTGATATTCTTTTCAAAGGGATAGCAACAAAATATTTTAGCGATACTAATCATGAAATTGTTTACGCATTAAATTCAAATGAAGTAACATTTGCTTTAGCTATTAAGGATAAAATTATGCGTTGTAATAGAGAATTTATACGTACAGAATATCCAAAATTACTAATCATAGAAAAGAGTTTTATTTAAATGCGTATCATTTTCAAAACTATAAAATTAGTAATATAAATAGCGTAAACTTAGATTTATTTACATATGTTAATTCGAAATTTGTATATGTAGAAAAGCATTTAGGGAAGCAACTAAGTAATTTATATTTTAATTTAATAACGGAAAAATGTGAAATTTAAAGAAAGGTGATGCAAAATTCCTTACCCATAACCTCTCTTTCCCCGGATGAATTTGCCTATAGTATTATGAAACAAACCTGGATACATAGCAAAAATTGCAGGAGAAAGGGTACATTTAATAAAATGTGTACTAAAAACAGTAAAAATTTTGCATCTAAAGGAATGCTACAATCAATTGCTAGTTTTTTCAGGAAATGAAACCTGGTTCTTAACGCCAAAAACACATATTCTGATGAAGAAGGGAGTTCAAGTAAATTTTAACTCAATAGTACCTACAAACACGAAGATTGGATGGACATTTGAGTCTGTCGAAACACTGGCAACGAGTGGAGTATATTCTCAAGAAGAGTTGGACCAATTACAACAGCAATTAATTTTTCCAATAGAGAAGGCATCACTTTTAAATATGATTGCCAGAGAAATGGCAGGAGAAAAAACATCTGAAAACATATTTTCTGAAAATACAATAAGAAATGGGCACATGCTTATTGAAAAACTGATCACATGTGGGTCACTTTCATCTGTGTTTATCATGATACTTATAATCCTGCATATTGGAAAACTGATCATCGATACCATTATTAGAGGCTACACGTTACACACGATTTTTGGATTGTCAATACATCTATGTGGAGCCATTTTCAGCGCAGTAACGCATTTATTGCCAACACTGGAAAATACAAGCAGCATAAAAGACCAGATTCATACGAATAAAAAGAAGAACAGAGTTTATGAAGAGACAGAATTATAAGAAATGAAGATTACCGCTCCAATATCCGCCCCAATGCCACCACCTATTCGTTCACGCCCACCACATGCAAATACCTATACAAGTAAAATCACAATACCGAAAATTCAGACACAATCTAAGGCTAGTATATCTTTATTTTCATTAACATCACTATAAAAGAAATCTATTATATAAAATCCCTATAATGTTATTCTACGTATACAACATAGGTATACAAAATTTATATTTTTTATGAAAATTGTTAGTTTATAGATATTTGAGACTAATGTTAAAACTCCGATTATATTATTCTGCATATACGATGTATTGATAGAGTAAAATTGTATTAAAATCAACTGATGTTTTTAATGAATGTTATGTAAAATGATATTTACAAGATTTTTAAATATCTAAATAAAATTCCAGCATATTTAGTAATTTAAATATAAAACAGTAAAGATGAAAACATTTAATGATTTTAAACAATAATAATTAATAAAAGAAAACTATTCTTGAAATTTTACAGTAAATAAGTTGGAATTTTTAAGTGAAAAAAGAGTTATCCGGGTTTAAGTCGCCCTATACCTATAGAAGTTTATCTGGAATAAATCGTGAAAGTCAATCAACTACAAGTGTTTTCTATTGAATATATCCATCCTGTATAAGCCTGACTACAGCACAACAGCAGAGTTTCCAGCCCAAGTAGTTAAACCCAAGTAAGTAAAATTTGCGACGCTGTGCCTCCCAACACAGGTGCGCAACACTTGACGCCTCGTACGCGCCAAGATTTTTCGTTAATCTCGGGATTTAATGTAATCGCCGACGTTTGGGAGAACGTGGAGGAAAGAAGGAGGAAGTAATCACACAATTTATTAACTTGTATTGCACGTATATTTATCCCAGCCCTTCCTTACAGCGTGGTGGCCGTAGCCGCCCACACACAATAGCCACGCAGGGCTCGCCGTCACACCTCTACTCTCATATACGCGCGCACGCCTCGAGTCTCTCGCCTCTGACGTCGCGCAGTCTGACCCGTCTGCGCTCTCTCTCTCCCGCTTCCGAATTTCGGCTCGGCGCGACCCGCTCGAGTAGCGATACGGCCGGCGCGCTCGTTCTCTCTCTCGTTCTCTCTCTCTCTCTCTCTCCCGCACGGATACTCGCGAGCACAGCGCGCGCTCACGGCAGCGTTGTCGGCCGAACCAACGCGGCCCCCCCTCTCTACTCTCGAGCACGCACACACGTATCGGCGCGCTCACTAACAGCTCGCGCCGGCGGTCCCGGCCTGGCGAGGCCTAAACCGACGCCGGCGTAGCTATCGGTTGTCCCCTTCCTTCTCTACTCTCTCCCGCTCTTCTCGATGCTCGCGCGCACCGACTTTGCCGCGCGTTGGCAGCAAGCCCGACCTGCTGCTACCGAGCAGCGAGGACTTCTCGAACGCCCCGATGCTTCTCTCTCTCTCGCTCTCGCACACACACACTCTCCCGCGATCCTTCTACGCTACGCTGTTCTCTTCTTTTCCCGCTCTCGTGTACACTGGCCCGATGCCCCGCGTAGACGACGTCGAGGTGTACGCCCGCACCGTACACCGCTCTCTCGTCTCACTCACTCTTTCTCGTACACACTCGCGACTTTCTCTCTCTCTCTCTCTCTCTCTCTCTGCAGACAGGGGAATGAAGGCCTGGCTCCCGTTCCGGCTTCCTTCCTCTGGCTGAACGGCTGGATAGTCGTCTCCGGGGAGGGATCTCTTCCTCGGGGCGATGGTCCAGGTCGTGGCGCTGCTGCTCTCTATCTCTCACTCTCACTCTCTTCGTGATTCCCTCTCGCGTGCTCTCGTCACTTCGAAGTGTTATCGACAAGGCTCGGAAAGGAACTGCCGAGCCGCTCCGCCGCGCGCGCTCGGCGTCTCGCCGTCGTCCGTCGGGCCCGGCTGATAACGTAGCCCGATTGGCTGCGCGAGGCGCGAGACGTGCTAATTGGCTGCTCGTTTCGCGCCAGCTCGAACCGGCGAGCTCCCCCCTTGGGTACGTCGGCCAGCGAATTCCACGAATTCCCGGGACGTAGTTCGCGTCCGAGAAAACGCGGGCCTCGCGGGAACCGATCGTCTTTTCTTCCTCGCATCGAGTGAGGTTGCCGCGCAAACAGCAAAGCGCGATTTGCTCGGCTGCGAGGTACAACGTCGCAATCCCCCTCCCTTCACTTAGCTACCCCCAGGAGAGACGGACCCCATCGTAGGTCCAGGAAGAGGACCGTCCAACTCATTCCCATTGGAGTGGGTTTTAAGTTGGGCGGTGGGGGCCACCCTACATCCTCCCACTCGCCCCGGGGTTGCGTTTGGAGCACAACCGCAACCCCGACTTCTCTTCCCTCTTGTCTTTCTCGTGGCACTCCTCTCTCTCTGGCTCTCTCTCTCTCTCTCTCTATTCTGCTCAATCCTCCCACCGTCCTCCGTAAATGCGCCGAAGGACGAGTTCTCTCGTCTCAGGTGATACTCCTTCTAAGCCTCGCAAGATTTGAAGGAGGATGTTCCTCTCCTCTTGCTGGTTATAGTTAGGGACCTCCCTGACGACGTGGATCGAGCGATTCGGGGTGTCCACTTCTGGGCTGAGACAGCGGAGACGCTCCCTCTCCTGCTGTTGGTATAGCTGTTGATACAGCTCTCGTGTCACCAGCCCTTCGACCTCGTTCCGATACGTCGCTTCCTGCTGCTGCCTTTCCTCTCGTATGCGGCGATCGTTCGCTTCTCGTTCCTCTCTCTCTTCTCTCTCTTGACGCTGACGAGCCTCTCGTTCTTCTCGGTGGCGATGGTCCCGTCTCTCCGGTTCCTCTCGCTGACAGCTATCGGGTTCGTCCCAGTTCTCTTCGGCGAAGTTGACGCCACTGGCCGTTTCGATAGGAACGTAACCTCCTCCTCGCTGTTGGCGGCTCCGAAAGGCCTCGGCGCACCGCGGACAGCTGGTCACCTGGACTCCGTGTCTCCCGCAGTTACCGCAGAAGTCACGGGTGATCCCTTTAGTACATGTGGTAACACCATGGCCCGGCTGCCAACAGTTAAAACAACTGTACGGGGCCGGGTCGATCGTCGGGTTTGTTGGAATCGGTCGGAGTCCTCCGAACCACGCTCCCCTTTCCTTTACAGGCAGGGTCCTGCGGTTGGAGGAGCGGCTCCTTGTTCAATCCGCCGAGCGATCTTCGATGACGTTCCTCGCGTCTCTTCTCTCTCTCTCTCTACCTCTCTCGTCGGAGCCGTTGGCCGCTGTCCTCGCCACTGGGACTGGTTGGTCTCGGGCTGGTAGGCAGGCCTCAGTCTCCTCTCTCGTCTCTCTCTGAATACGCCTCGCTTCTCTTCTTCGGGCGGCTCTGGCTGTGTTGCGTCGTGCGTTCCTTGCTGCTACAGCCTCCTCCCGGCTCATGTCGTTCTCCGGGGTTGCAGCAGATGCTGGTGGATCTGCTTCCATCTGCTCCTGGTCGACGAGCATGGAGGCAGCTTCGTCTCGTGTCCGCTGCTCCTCTTGATGGCAACGCTCAGCTTCCTCTCTCACCTTCTTCTCCTTCTCGCTCTTTCTCTTTCTCTCCTCTGCTGCGGCAGCGGCTCGCTCTGCTCTGAGCCGCTTTTCATCGTCGTGGGCCTCGCGTAGTCGCTGTTCCTCCTCTCGGGCTCGCCGCTCTTCTTCTCGTTCTCGGGCCTCTTTTCCTCTCTGCTCCATTTCTTCTCGCCGATTTCTCTCTTCCTCTTCTTGTCGCTCCTCTCCTCTCCTCCTCTCGTCTTCGTTGTTTTCCGGTGTCTGGTTTACTTCCTCTGGATGACGGGTCGGGGACCAGTTATCCCAGTCTATCTCGGCCGTCCCAGAGTAGACACCGCCGAAGAATCCTCTGATCGGCGAACCCGGCTCATCGTCGTCCGAGCTGGACAGATATGCCGAGACATAATCTTCCTTTGTGAGCTGAGGAGGATTTTTGCTCTTCTTCTTCTTGTTCTTCCTGCTCTTCTTCGTCGGTGGACCCCCTCCCGAGTTTACTCTAGTCTGGCCCCTCGGAGTAGGGGCGGCAGCGGGAACAACAGGGGATTTGGCGACGTATAACTCCAACTCCCTCTGCGCCCGTCTGCTTTCCTCTGCCTCCGAGCTCTCTTTCCCTCGTGATTCGGCGGATGGCTTTTGCCTCTCCATCCGAATCCCACTCTCCTCCTCTCTCGCAACCTCCTCTCTGACTAAGCCCATACGCCGGGGAATTGCCCCTGTCGAGATCGCCTGGCTTAATCTTGTGATCGTCTCTGTCCTTGGCCTCTCCTCGTTGCTCCCATTTCGCTGCTGGCTGCTCTCTGGCCTCGTCATCAGACCAGCTGTGGATTGGCGCAGGCGCAGCCTTGGTGTGGTCGCGCCGATCCTCAAGCTGGTTATCCCCGCCCCTGAACCCTGCAGAGGCGTTGACGACGTTGCTGGCGTTGGCAGTCTAGCTGGTGATCTTGCTACCTGGGCGAACGTCGGTCGTGGCGGTGCAATGTTGGTCGGTGGCGGGCCTGTCGGCACCGTCTCTCTCTCGTCCTCTACTCGTTTCATCCTAAAAACACAAATGAATTAGTATTTTTGCTTAGCCTTTCGCGGCGGGACCCAGCGCTTAAGTTCATCCACGTAAGCCTTTGTCAACCGTCGCGATTTTCCGTCACTGTAGCCTAGTACATAGACTATCGGGGATTTAACCTCGACAATCTCATACGGGCCTTCCCAGTGCGGAGCTAGTTTTTTAGAAACACTCTTGGCTGCGTCGGATAGGACATGGGTCTTTCGCATGACCTCATCTCCTACTTGAAATCGCGCATTTTTCCGCCCCTTGTTATAAACGCGTTCTTGTTTTTCGGTTGCAGCGCTCGTGTATTTCCCCACCAATTCTCGCAGCATATCTAATCTCTTCATCCTGTCCACCCACTTATCTGGCTCCCCTCTTTCCACGGGTTTTCCTCCCTCGATCTCCCGTCGCAAACTCAACACCGGACGAGGATGTCGCCCGTAGTTGAGAAACGCAGGAGAGACTCGAGTAGAAGCTTGCGTCGCCGTGTTAATGGCATGACGAAACTCGTGGAGATGCAAATCCCAGTCGCGATGATCGTTTTTTACATACATCGCGATCATCGTTTTAAGCGTGCGATTCGTACGCTCGACGGGATTTGCCTGAGGATGATAAGGCGGAGTGGTGATATGTTTCACACCGTAGACTTCCAACACTTTCTTCAAGTGTTGGTTGTCGAACTCCTTTCCATTATCGGTTAAAAAATATTCAGGGGTTTCCCACCTGAATAAAATCAACTCCTCCAACGCTCTGGCTACTGACTTTGCATCCGCCTTCCTCAACGGCTTCAATTCGATCCAGCGTGTAAACAAGTCTTGGAACACGACTAGATATTTGAATCGATTTTTGCTCGGAGGAAACTCCATGAGATCAGCTGCGACGATGGCCCAAGGCCGCTCGACGACTCGCCGTCCCATGAGCCCTTTCGCTCCGCTTTGCGCCGTTTTATATTTTTGGCACTCCTCGCACGACTGTACGAACTTGTACACGTCGTGATAGACTCCTCGCCAATAGTACTCTCGAGCCACTCGGTCATATGTCTTCTCTATTCCCAAGTGACCCGAGGAAGGCGGACAGTGTGCATCTCTTATTACTCTCTCCTTCTGTTCCTCCGGCACTACTAATCTCCACGCTTCCTCGCGGTGTGTTATCGGGTCCAGCAAAGCATCCTTGTGCCAACGATAAAGTACTCCATTTTCGATACGCCATCCTAGGTACTTCTCCGGGAATTTTTCAACTTGTTCTCGCAATTTTAAATATTCCGGATCTTGTACCTCCTCAAAAGCGGCAACAGCGTCCTCGCCATTATCGTCGCTTCGGGATAACGCATCCGGAAAATGATTTAGTTCACCTTTTCGATAAATCACGTCAAATTGCCACTGTTGCAATTCAATTGCCCATCTTGCTAGGCGACCGCTGGGATCTTTCAAATTCCTCAGCCACTGCAGACTTTTGTGGTCTGTTATCACGCTGAAGTCGTACCCCTCAATGTACGGCCTCAGCTTTCTGATAGCCCAGACCACTGCCAAGCATTCTTTCTCCGTCGTCGTGTAATTTCTCTCGGCAGAAGTTAGTACACGACTAATATACACTATCGGGTGCTCGCCATCGTCATGGTCTTGAGTCAAAACGGCCCCGATAGCTGCGCCACTGGCATCGCATTGCACTTTGAACGGCCTTGTAAAATCAGGCCGAGCAAGTACAGGGGCCACGGTGAGCGCGTGTCGGAGAGCTTCAAAAGCCTCTTGTTGCTCATCTCCCCACTCCCATTTCTGATCTTTTCGCAGCAGTCGGACGAGCGGGACTTTGAGCTCGGATTCGCGCTCGATAAAGCGCGAATACCAGCCCAACATGCCCAGAAATCGTCTCAATTGTTTGACGTTTTTCGGTGCCGGAAAGTTTTTCACTGGCTCTACCCTTTCGGGATCAGGACGCAGTCCCTCCTTGTCCAATAAGAAACCCAGCCACCTGATCTGTGAACAACAAAATTCGCACTTCTCCTCATTCACGACTAGCCCCGCGCCCGTGAGTCGCTTCAGGACAAACTCGAGCCACTCTAGGTGCTCTTCGAAAGTCTCCGTGGCGATCACCAGGTCGTCGAGGTAGGCGAACACTGCTGGCTCGCACGCAGGCCCAAACAAAGCATCTATTAATCTCTGTTGGGTCCTGGGCGCGTTACACAGACCGAACGGCATACGCTTAAACTGCCACAGGCCCGAGCCCGGCACAGAAAAAGCCGTATACTTCCTGCTCTCTGTTGACAACGGGATCTGATAATAGGATTGTTTCAGATCGATCTTTGATAGATATCGAGCACTGCGTAGCCTATCTGTAATCGAGTCCATATTAGGGATTGGATGCTCATCCTTAATAGTGACCCGATTCAAATCTTGATAATCGACGCAAAACCTCCACGTTCCGTCGGCTTTGCGGATCATGACAGGTGCGCTTGTATAATCGCTCGCCGATCTCTCTATGATCCCTTCAAGAAACAATCTCTCAACTTCCTCGACCGCGGCTTGCTGTTTTGCTGGAGATTCACGCCGAGGCTTATGCCGAATCGGCGTGAAGTCCATCAGCTCGATATGGTGCTCCGTAAGATGCGTGAGCCCTATCGATGAGCCTTGGTTTTTAAGGATCTCTTCCACGAGCTCTCTCACCTCCGCTCGCTCCTCCTCCGTGATAGTCGACAGGCCGGCACACTCCGCGTACACGGTAGCTTCCTCTTTGTTGTTTATATCAGCAAATGGTCGCCACTCGCCCTCTTCCGTACGCCACAAACCTCTTCCCAGTCGCACGTCGCAATCGAACTTCTTACAAAAATCCATTCCGAGGATCATTGGTTGTTCGAGCGACAGTGCAGCTTTGAAAGATATGGCTTGTTCTTTACCTCCTATATCGAGTATCATCTCCAATTCTCCAAGCACTGAGTGAATGTGCCCCGTGGCTGTGCGGAGCTTAGTTGTGCTCTTCGTTAACCGCTCCCGAAATCTCTCAGCGATTTCTGGACCAATCAACGATAGAGTTGCCCCGGGATCGAGCAGTGCCTGATACACATGCCCGCCTAGGCTCACTGTTAGGAAATTTCTATTTTCCGAGTTTGCTCCGGCCACCACTTCTCCCTCATCCGCACTTTCCCTCGTGCTAATGCCTGGTACAAAAAGCGGTTTTGGCGAGCTTTGAAGTCTTTCGCTACTCGCAGCGTTTCGTCTCTCGCTCTCTTTCTCTACTCCTAACGTTTTGAACCATCGGCAGCCTCTAATGTCTAATTGGACTGCGGTCAGGTCCCCCCTTCTTCTCTCTTCCTTCTCGTTTTCGCTCAGTAACCTCGTGGCCTTCTCCTCAACCTTTCTCAACTCGGCAAACCGACGCGCTTCTTCCTCGTCTTTCTTCTCGGTTTCGTCGAGCTTCACGAGTGGCTGAGCGAACGTAACTCCTCTAATCTCCTTTCCTCCCGTTCTTCCTTGTTCTGGGGGCGCCGGTTTCTTTATTTCTGGGCCCCCAACTTCAAGTTTCCCAGAGCTGTAGTTATCACACGACAGTCGGGGCACGAGAGTAAAGTGACGCCTTCTCGTCCGCACCACTGACAATGGGTCTTAGGAGCGTCCATAGCCCAGTGCGCAGGAGTTGAATTTGTATGCGCCGTCGGAGGAGTTGTGCAGTTCCTCGAGGTGTGCCCCTTCTCTCTGCATCTATAGCAGACTACTTCGGGACACTGTGAGGCGCGATGACCAACACGGTGACACGTGAAGCACGCGCCGAGAAACTCTCCCGCGCTCACGTTGGTCGGTCCTAATGGCGATTTACCCGCCCCCGCCGCTGGATTCCTTCCGGTGCGTGGCTGATTTCCTCCGCCCTTCGGTTTATTCGTCGAATCCTGGCTTGATGCAGCAACTTTTCCCGTCGACTTTGATTTATTACCAGAGTCGACGTTAGTGCTTGCGCTCGCGACTTTTTCCGACTCAGAAGCGGACGCTGATATCGTAGCTTTCTTAGCTTTCGACTTCTTGCCCTTCTTCTGAGTCTCCCCACTTTCTTTCTCTTTGTCTACCGTCTCGACTGCAGCGACCTTAGGCTTAGTCACCCCTCCTGTATATGCCGCGCCGGGAACGTGCATCTTCTCAGCTGGCAATGGCGGAGCATAACGACTGTCCAAGTCTCGCTGCTTCTCCCACCGGCGACCATACTTCTCAAGATCTTCTAAGCTATCAATGAGTTTATCACCGATAGCCTTCCGATACTCGGGTAGAATATTGCGATACGCTATCTGCAACAATTCTCTTTTTGATGGGGGTCGATGGAAGCGTGACACAATGTACTCAAATTTGGCGAGAAACGTCGTGATTTTCTCACCTTTGTGTTGCCTCCTCCTCCTCAAATCCTCCATTAAATCTTCCCTGTCATATTCAGTAACGTAGCGGTGCTTGAATTCTCGACAAAACTCCGTCCACGTCTGAATTTTCTCTCTTTTGGCTCGGAACCAACGGCCCGCCTCGCCCTGGAAAATACACGGCAACACGTTTATCCAGTCGACATCTAAAGCTCGAGTACCTCTTCGGCAATCACTTAACCTTTCCAAAAACTCTTCTGGGTCCTCGTTTCGGCCTTCGCCGGTAAACTGGAAACCCCAGTCTTTGAGTTTTTTTGTGATATCTCGGGCGCTGTCCATTCTCTCATTCCGAGAACCTCTCACCGAGAGTCTTCCCGTCGACGCATGATTCGAGCTATGCTCGAATTCGCTGTCGCTGCCGCTCAATAAACTCAAGCTTCCTCTCGGACTTCGTATTCTCGCGGCCCTCTCTTTCCTTTCTGCCTGTCCTCGCTCGCTTCTCCGGATCCTCTTCGCGCGACTCTCGCTCGTGTGAGGAACCTCCGACTGACTCTCCGAACTCCTGTCGCTTGGCCTCGTTCTGTCGAAGAACAATTTTCTCTCTTCTCTCTGGTTCTCTGACTGACTAACGGGCTCCGCTATTCTCTCTTTTCCCCACCTCGGACACTGCAAGGTTGGCCGTTTTATAGCCTGCGTCGAGGTTCGTCGGAGACCTTCCGATCTCATCTCTTCCTCTCTACGCAAACTGTTTTGCTGGCGAATCACTTGGCACGCTTTGTTCCATGCTTCTTCGCGCACTTGTTGGAGATTGCGTTGATGCCGTCGTTGCACTTCTTCTTCCTCCTCCTCGATATCGAACTCATGCATCACCTGATTAAAAACGCGATGGCCTTCAAGTTCGAGCTCCTCTTCAAGGGCCCTCTCTCTGGCTTGCTCGTAGGTCATTCCGTTCGCGCGGAGTTCCCCTATGCGAGTCACGCGTTCATTCAAGCGTTCGTTCGTTTCCCGATACCGATTCTCACTCTCTCTTTCGCTTTCAGCCGAACTTCTTCCCGCTCTTGAGCTTACTGACGAGCTTTCCTCATTTCTCTGCTCGTTACAGTTGGCTGTCGCAGAAACATTTCCTCCCGCTAGAGTGGTCGATGGCGTATACCACCGCTCTCTTCCTAGCGGAGGTCGGCTTTCGGCGACAGGAACTCTGCTCGAAATTTCTCTGAGTCCCGGTCGGGCGATAGGTGATTCGCCTATACCTCGTACTATTCGAGCCGAGAAATACTCCCACGCTCCCGGATGTCTCCCTGGCATGCGGTTCTCAAACCGGTAGCCACGCGGTGCTGGAGTCGGAGGCGATATCAAGTTCCCAATTACTGCCGAGGTAATCGGTCGTCCTGATAGCGCCGCCGTAGCAGTCACCAGGGCCGCTCCAGCCCGTGAAGTGACTACACTCGACGACGTCGTAGTCGCCACTGCCGTACTCGGTGGCACGTTTAAATTGACACCACTTCGGCGATCGTCTCCTCCGTTCTCGCTTTCGCTAGAACGTGGATGGATCAACCTTACCTGGTTGTCATTGTTTACTCTTCTCTTCTTTCCCTTCTTTGGTGGAATTTCTCCCAAAATACGCCGCTCTATTTCCTCGCTGGCTATCGCAACTCTCTCGCCTTCGATATCCCACTCATACCACGGCACTCCTTCCAAAGTCGGGTTGGCTTCCGAAATATACGCGCGCAATAATCGATCGCGACGAACCTCAACAGAGCCACGCAAACCAAAACCTCTGGCCTCGAGCTCTTCATCGAGTTCGTACTCTGTCAAACGGCCGATTTTAAATTTCATCGCGCGAAATTCGCGCGAGCTATGCATCAGCCGTTGCATTACGGCGGCATGCGTTTCGTTACTTGCCGCTCGATTCATCGCGCTTTCTCACTCTCACGCACGCTCTCTACGCTCCCAATTTCTCCTCCTCTCCACCTCGGCGATCACGAATTCCCCACAAGGGATGCCAATTGCGACGCTGTGCCTCCCAAAACAGGTGCGCAACACTTGACGCCTCGTACGCGCCAAGATTTTTCGTTAATGTCGGGATTTAATGTAATCGCCGACGTTTGGGAGAACGTGGAGGAAAGAAGGAGGAAGTAATCACACAATTTATTAACTTGTATTGCACGTATATTTATCCCAGCCCTTCCTTACAGCGTGGTGGCCGTAGCCGCCCACACACAATAGCCACGCAGGGCTCGCCGTCACACCTCAACTCTCATATACGCGCGCACGCCTCGAGTCTCTCGCCTCTGACGTCGCGCAGTCTGACCCGTCTGCGCTCTCTCTCTCTCCCGCATCCGAATTTCGGCTCGGCGCGACCCGCTCGAGTAGCGATACGGCCGGCGCGCTCGTTCTCTCTCTCTCTCTCTCTCTCTCTCTCTCTCTCTCTCTCTCTCTCTCTCTCTCTCTCTCTCTGTCTCGAGTTTTCGTATTTCTTTAATTTTTGAGTTTTTTATTTTCTTGAATGTTTTTTTTCGTTTTTAATAAATTTATTTGAATTCACAATTCACTGTTCTATATATATTTAAAAATACATTTTTATTTGTTAATTTTTTCTTTTTTTTTCTTTTTTATGAATTGTGTATTCAATCTTCGAAGTATGGCTTAAGATTATTTATATGAAACTTTCTTCGCTCTTTTTTGGTATTTATATCTATAAGTAAATATGTGTCTATTCCGACTTTTTTCTAGACTTCGTATTGTCCTTGATAAATGTCAAAAAATTTGGCTATTTTCCCGTTTTCTGCGTCGGATACGTTTAACGCTTTAATCATTACTTTATTTCCTATATCTAACTCGAAATGCTCCGCGTGAGCGTTCTTTTTCGCCGCGCGTTTGAGAGCTATTCTATGTGCTTGCTCGCATGCAAGCGATATCCGTTTTTCGTTTGTGATTTCATCTTTTTCCGGTGGTATATATAGGTATTTTTCCCATACTCGCATGGGTTTTCGGCCGAAATGTAATTCCGTCGGTGTGTGGTTTGTTGTTTCGTGGTGCGTTTCATTTATAATATTTTGTATTATTTTTACGTATCGCGACCAACCTTTATGTTTGTCGCTTAAAAATGTGCGAAAAATTGTCCTAATTCCCTGTGTACCCTTTCCACAATATTACTTTGCGGGTGTCGGATCGATGAATATACAAGTTGAATGTTTTCGTTTTTTAACGCGTTTACAAATTTGTCGGTATATAATCCTCTGTCAGTTTTTTAATTACCGCGTGAGCTGTTGCTCGTCGAAGAGGGTAAAACACGTATTTACTGAAAACATCTACGATTGTTAATAAGTATTTTACTCCCCCCGCCGAGGTAGGAAGTGGACCGTAAAAGTCTATTGACAGTAATTCACCGGGATTTCGCGTTAAGATAGGTTGTGACATTTCCCTATATTTTTTAGTTAAGTGTTTAGTTCGTTGGCAGCTGTCACATGTTTTTAGAATTTTCGCTATCTTTCTGCGTAAGCCTGATGCGTAGAAATGCTCGCATAGCATTTTATTTAATTTCCGCCCCCCTATGTGGCCGTATTTTGTGTGTACCTCGTTTATAAAGTCTCTTAATACGCTAGTCGGTATTACAATTTTTGATCGCTCTTTTGCTTTTTTATATAACACATGATCTATAAGTTCGTAAAGCTTACAAGTTTTTTCGTTATTTTCTACAAGCTCGTCGATTAGTATACGCGTTTGAGGATCCCGCCTCTGGCTCTTTTCTACGTTTTTACATATATTAATGAGTTCGCGGTTTGGTTTTTGCTGGACGATAGCGGAAATTATGATTTCAGATTGGCTTTTTGCCTTACTTTTTTCGCTTTCGTCCATGCGGCTAAGGTAGTCCGCTACTGCGTTTTGTTTCCCTGGAATGTGCGTTGGATTTAAACTAAAGTCTTGGATCGCAAGGTTCCATCTTTGTAGTCGTTTGTTATTGAACTTGCAATTTCTTAGGAATGTTAGAGCCTCGTGATACGTACGGACTCTAATTTCGATTGCCCCCCTTAGGTATGTGTCGAGCTTGTTGAGTGACCACACAAGGGCGAGCATTTCTTTATCTGTAGTAAAATATGAGCATTCGCTACCCTTGAGTGTTCTGCTCACAAAGCATACAACTTCTTCCTCTCCCTCATCGTTTAGTTGAGAGAGGACCGCGACGAGCGCGAAGTCTGACGCATCTGTCGTCAGTATGTACGGCTTTTTATGGATCAGCTTATTTTAAAATTATGTTATCATCAAAAAGCGTTTTTATTTTTTCGAACGCTTCTTGATGTTCAGTTGTCCAATGAAATAGCACATTTTTTCTCATTAGATTTAATAATGGTATTAGACTTTCAGCAAAGTGTTTTGTAAATTTTGAATAGAAATTTATGAATCCAATGAAGCTTTGTAGCTGTTTTAAATTTTTCGGTCTTTTGAAATTACGAATAGTACGTATTTTCTCCGGATCCGGTCGTATTCCTTTTGCGGAAATATAATGCCCAAGAAATTCTATTTCTTCACAGAAAAATTTAGATTTTTTGAAATTTAATCGTAATTGTGTTCGATTAGCCTTTCATATAATTTATCGAGATGTTCGATGTGTTCTTCGAACGTACGCGATTTGATCATTAGATCATCTACAAATAGTACTAGAAATTCATTGAAATCCCACGTGGCTTCCGTCAGCCCTCGAATTAACGCGGACCCACTTGTTTTAATACCGAACGGTACAACGTTAAATTCATAGACGTGACTATCGACTTTGAACGCGGTGTATTTTCGAGAATTTTCTTCTAGTCTGATTTGCCAGTAACTAGCTGTGAAATCTGTAACGCTTGTTATTGGCCTATCACCGCATCGTTGTAGTACCGCGTCGATACCGGGAGGTCCCTCGTAATTATTTTGGAGAACCATGTTTAATTTTTGTGCGTTTAAGCACGGCCTTACCGATCCGTCGCGTTTCCTTACGATCTGTATCGGGTTTATATATACGCTATTTGAGCGTCTTATTATGTTTAATTTTAACATCCTGTCAAACTCATCTAGTGCGCCTTGTCTGTCAGCAATGGGTATTGGGTGTGGTCGGCAAAACCAAGGTGTGTTGACTGTAATAATCAATTTGTGCTCATATGTAGTTAAAAGACCGGGTTTCTTTTCAAATACTTCTTTTCTTTCGATAATGAGATTTTTTAATATATTTCTTTGTGCCTCGTTGAGGTTTTCACAAGAATTTACTTTCCCGTCGATCTCCTCGATTCTGAGTTCGTATGAGTTTTCATAATTATTTTCATAATCTTCGTAAAGATCATTGAGATCCGTGTGGTACCCTTTTTCGGTATATCCACCGGCGTCTTGAATTGTTAACGACGTGGACTCGTTACGCGGCATTTTTTTTGTCTACGTACGTTATTACCCCGTCGTCGTTTTTTACCGAAAAGAGAATTTGTTCGTGCACCGTGTCAATTAACATTTTTAATGATTTGATTGTGTCGAACCCGATTATACAAGGCTTGACTAGCTTTGGCTTATTAAACTGTTTTTTGACTCGTTATTACCCGCGAGTGGGTAGGTGGTTTTATGCTTCTGGTTGTTTTGTTTGTTTTGCGCGTTTTGATTATTTTGAGCGTTGGTTCGATTTCGATTTGTGTCATCGTTATCGTAGTCGGCAAGTATCTCGAGAAATTTGTTGACCGATTTTATCTCGTGCCCGGTTACCGTGCGTCGTATGTCTCGGTCGAAGTGCTCTGCGATCTTTTTCACAAGCTCGTGCTCTTCTAGATTTAATTCTAGCTCGCGGGCTAGACCGAACATATAAGTGGCATAGCTGACACGGCTTCGAGGTCCAGGGCTGTACTGTCCAAATTCTACTTTACGACCATTCGTTCTTTGAATTTGATTATTCCAGTAGCGTTCCCTGAAGCGCGTTGAAAATGTCTCGAAACTATCCACCTCTGTTTGAAGCAGATACCACCAGTTATGTGCATCGCTCTCCAAGACTTGAGATATTACTGATGGGGGGATGGGAGAGGACGTTCTAATAAAAGGTCAAAATTATTTATATTTAGCAAACAGTTGTTCATTTATTCTTTTAATAAACATTCGTGAGCGATGCTAGATCTCAGCCTACAGAAGATGGAGTGGACTGCATACATACTCTTCGAGAGCCTGGGGCTCATGGACTACTAGGTATGGAGGAGACCGGAGCAAGCAGCGAGTACTACCATTCGCACTTTACTCAGTTGAGAGCCAGATCATTAATGCTCGCTGCTGGCTCCGGGGCTCCTTATATACCCGAGTTGCTCCATCTCTCCTGTATTACATGCGCGTACGCCATCTACCCGCGCATAGATAGACTATTTACAATTGGCTACTAGCGCCACTAGGTTGGTAACTTGCCTACGCCAGGCAAGTTATCTGTTGCTGTCCTCTTATCCCCGGGCCGGGCCTGCCGTCACATGCGACACTCATTATATTTATTTATTCAGTTATTATTTAACGAATATACACTTAAATTAAAATTTTATATTTGGTCAATTTTGTAAAACCCTCTAAAAATAGTAAAAAAAAACAAATTGAATCTATTTCACGGTAGAAATTTTCTTTGAACGTAAATCATTTAGGTTACTGAAAAAAAAATTGTCAAATGTATCAAATTTCAATTAGTTTGTGGCAATAATAGTACTTAAAAAATGTCCGTCTGTCCGGATTTTTTTTTTGCATTTATTCTACAAAACTTGATGTATTTTATAAATAAAAAACTATTTAATGGTATAGACAGGTACATATAATAAAAATATACATTCCTACTAAAAAACATTTTCAAAATATCGTTCAAGTGGATTGGAAGCTGTTAAAACAAAAAAAAATAGACATAATTAATTAATTTCTTTTATATTTTTGACATATATTATGACATATATATATATATATATATATATATATATATATATATGCTGTTTTTTTAAGCCATCTATTTGTGAATATGAGATGACAAATGCTTTATCTATTCATGCATATCATAAGATGTAATCAGTAAATTCGGTCCAGATAAAAGGGATGCTGCGATTAATTATTTCTGCAGATATCATTTTTTTATTTAAAGTTATTTATATTTGTTTGTGAATATAAAATGACGATATGTATTCATGCATATCACACAATGTTATCTGCAGATTCGATTTACATAAAAGCTGCAAATAATTAATCGTGCAGATATGCTCTTTTTTTAAAGTTATGTGTTTGTGAATACTAAATGACGAATGATGTATGCTTTTAGGCATAACGCAAGATGTTATCTGCAGATTCGGTCCAGACAAAAGGCATGCTGCAAATAATTTTCATGCGCTGATCTTTCTTTTAAAACTATGTGTTTGTGAATATGAAATGACGCAAGCCGTATTGTTTCATGCATATCACAAAATGTAATCTGCAGTTTTAGTCGAGATCAAAAGAATGCTGCGAATAATTTTTTTTGCAGATATAATCTATCTTTCAAAGCTATCTGTTTGTAAATATAAAATGACTAATGCTGAATATCACAAGATGTAATCTGCAGATTTAATCCTGTTGAAAGGGGTGCTGCAAAGAATTATGCCTGCAGATATGATCCTTTTTTCAAAGCTATGTGTTTGTGAATATGAAATTACAAAAATCATTATGTAATTATTTTCTTCATAAAAAGAGCACTCACATGAGTATCAGTGGAGAATGATAAATTAATATTAAACGAGATCAATTTTTTTTAATAAACCGTAACTCATAGTCAAATATATGTTTTAAACAAACATTACCATCTATTATATACTTTCAATTATGTATTACATATGTTTACTATAATATTGAAATATTTTATACAAAGGCTATAGCCGGGTTACTATGGTGAAATGGCCCCCTTGGAAAATGTATATATGTTATATACCATTCGATGGGGGATAAAAAAAAACTCCCATAGCCAAATTTTTAGCTCTCTGCCTAGTGCGCATGCGCAGTAACGTCGATAAACGTGTTTTTTTTGATTTTATTTTTTTCTAAAGTCCCTATAGGATAAAAATTTTTTTAAAAATTCACATTGGTGTATTTTTATGTCATGAATAACTGCAATTTTTTTGGGATTACATAACCTCTAATATCGGATCTAAAAAAATTATTAAAGTTTTCAATCGATATTTTGACCCCCTTGTTTTTGAGGTGCAACTTTTTAAGTAGACTTTTTTTGTGTACTTTTTCCCGTTCTTTACGATGGCACTAACGTTTTTTCCTTAAAAATGGTGGCACAACTCGATTTGAGCCAAAAACTGATTTTTTTGCCATTTTTTCACGTTTTTAGCTGGTTATGTTACAATTTAGTTACTAAAGTGACTCCTTTTGAGTAGTTTTGCATATCTTCCCATGAAAACATAATCAAATGAAATATTTTGTTCGCTCCAAGCCGTATTTTTTATATTATCTTACGTTTTCAATGATGGTCTTATCAGAATTGTGATATCACCTTATTATAAAACTGATGGCTAATGTTATGTTCTTTTTAAACGTTCTGTGATTGGTCGAAAGTATTGTCTCTGTCGCACTTTTTTGTTTATTGTTTATTTTTATTTATAATAAAAGGTTATGCTTGGCCGCGCGGTTGACGCGGCGGCTGCAATGCAGACGATCTGCGTAGTAAATGGTCAATCATAAAATTAAGAATTATCAGGAGCATAAACAAATAAAGTATTTTGATTTCTTAATTAATTAAACGATGCGCAAACCAATGGCAACATTGTTTTTTTCAAAACTAATTTTTTTTTTTCTTACAATTGTCTATATAAGGGAGAAAGTACAATACGTCCCGTCCCGTCCCGTACCGACCCCGGGACATACCGTCTGAAATAAGTCACTTTTATATTATTGGCTAATTCTGTTCGATAACCCAATCGACGGTACAGAATTAGCCAATCCCGTAAAAACAGCTTATTTCAGACGGTATGTCCCGAGGTCGGTACGGGACGACGGACTCAATTGTACTTTCTCCATAATATACTAATACAAGTGAATGGTGAAAACGCTGTTAGTATAAGTTTATAACTTTTAAAGTAAATTAAAATCTAGCAAATAAAAATTGTTTCGATTTTTCTTTTTACTATTTCGGCTTTTGACTGATAATTGATAGCAATACTAGAAAAAATAATAAAGTAGTTAAGTATTTATTTTCAAATACATTGGAGTTAGTTGGAACCGAAGGCTGACGCGGCTACTTTAAATCTTTCTGCTGTTTACTTCAAAACTAACAATCTTGTATATTTAAAGTGAGTACTATATATTTTACATATCTTTTAAAAAAATGAAGATTTAACAAAGTTTTTCAAAAGTTTTGACATCACAGATTATATGCTTTGATATTAGGGTTATATGTATTTCTAATACATATTACACAATAAATTAATATTTTGTTAAATAACTTCTTTAAAATCAAAACCTATTATTAATATCTAAAATGTTATTTTTATGCCGACACTTTGAGTTTTGAAAAAAATACTGTAACCAACCTACTGATAAATAAAAAATCTCCCATGTATTTATAATAAATACACTTGTATTTTACCGGTATATGCAGAGTAAGACTTATTAATGGGTAGAAAAATAAAATTTTTATTATAAATTCTGTAGTATTAAGAGTAATTGTATCAAAAATAATGACAGATAATATAGTAATATAATAATATGATATAATAATATAATAATATGATATAATAATATAATAATATAATATAATAATATAATAATGTAATAATAATAACAGATAATTATTAGACCTTTTTATACGCTAAATAAGAAAAACATGTTGTGTACGTTATTAAATTCTTGCATAAAATCAAAAGTTTAAACCAACATTAAATTATAAACTGTTTTAGTACTCGCATAAAGATCCGATCTTATCCTAAAACAAAAATAGCAATCAGATTTTAAATCAATAAGCTAACAAAAAAGTAATTAATAAAAATGAATTTTCAATCCTATAGATATAGATATACGTACAATGCATGTAAGGGGAACGAGTCTTTATCTATTTAACTTAACCAATTTAGGCTAATCACATAAAGTAAAATGAGAAATTAGTTAAACATAAAGTTGTTGAAACTATTAACTAAATAAAATTAAGAAGGAAAAACATTTGAATAAAATATGACAATAAACTTTTGCTAGAAACGGATTTGACGATTGATGAGTTGCATGTTTTGATGTAATGCGGTATATTAATTATACAAGTATGATTAAATTGATAAAATATAGAAAGTCTTGAACAATAATTAATTTGTTTATGTATAAAATACTGTCAAATTAATAAAAAATGCACATAAATATCTGCATATGACTATATATGATGTGATTTTTACTATAGTTAATTATTATGAGATGAGAAAAAATATTTGGTTTTACATAAAAACAATACATGAGAAATAATAAAAATGAAAAATATAACTAATAGGATGCGAACTTATTAATTGTCAATTAACTTTTAAGTTAAAAAAATGTAAAATGAATAAAGTAAACACAAGCTAACCTATGCTTTAAACACATACGTATATGAAACATCATTAAAAACAACATTATTTATTTATTTTAAAATACACTATTATTCATGTCTAGATACAAGAACATATTTTTACAAAAAAACAAATTGAATATAATAATTTCATAGGTTTGTTGATTTTATAAAATCACTAGGTGCAAGCACTTCAATACAGTTTTTATGACAAAAAAAAATTATTTGCTTAAAAAACTTATAAATGAAATACAACTTATTTCACTTTTACTAGGCAATATTATTTTTTTACTTTTCATGTAAAGCTACTGAGAAAACTGGATTATACAAGAACTTAGATTATAATATTTTTGTAATATTTATTATTCATTCTAGTTTTTAATTTAAAAAAAGGCAAACAATTTTTTTAGATTTTTAAAAACTAACTAACAGCATTTTTAAATGTATTGTAAAATATTTATATTTTATTATTTCAGAAGTGATCTTCTTATCTAATGGTTAAATAAATATGGCATCTAATAGTAATGAAGAGTCAGATAACATCAGGAAACGCGATGATCGAAGATGTGCCATGTGTAATATTTATATTAGAAAATCAATTGGTCGAGAAAAGGAAATCGAATCTGAAGTTGAAATCGAATATGCTAAACAATTATCAAATAAAGATATTTACATCCATGATGTAATTTGTGATTCATGTAGAAAGCGATTAGCCAAATACATATCAAGCTCTAAACCTAAAAAGGTTAATGTTCCAGCAACTGCTTCGTCTCAAGATTCAAATGTTTCTGAATCATTTTCTCAGCTAACTGTCACTTCATCATCTCAGGAAAGTAGACAATCATCTGTATACACAATAAAGGAACAAAAAGTACGAGCAACCACGGAATTACTTATTCAAAGGACGATTGCGGCACATAAATATTGCTTTGTTTGTGGGTACCAAAAACAGACTAATAATATATTAGTTCCTTTAGAGGCCCGAATTCAAGTTTATAGTAAAATGAATGTTTTTATTCCACATGGCAATAGATGCTGTTGCACACATTTAATTAAAAAAAGATTTTATGAAGATGAACTAAATAAAATTAATATTTTTTCCACTACAAGTACGGTATATATTGATGAATTACTACAATTTTTGAGTCAATTATCAATGAAAGCAGACGAAACTTTATTAGATACAGTAGCTGAATTTTCCATGCCTGAAAAAAAATTGAAAGTTTTTACGGGATTAACGTGGGAAAATATTAATTATCTTAAAGATCAACTCACTTCTCTGAAGAATTCCTGTGTAAGGACAGCGACACAAGCCATTGTCGTATTTTTATTCAAAATGCGCTCTGGGAATTCTAACTCGCTCATCTCTACAATATTTGACATTGAAAGCGAACAACAAATATCTCGTTTTTGTCAATCAGTATTATTATCTTTCGAAAGAGATTTACTACCAAAACACTTTGGATTAGAAAATGTAGACAGAAAAGAATTGATTGAAAATCAAACTTCTAATATGGCAAAGAAATTAAATCCTGGTAAACAACTTATTTTGATTGCTGATGGTACTTATATAAGGCATGAAAAAAACTCTAATAACGAGTACCAAAGAAAATCTTATTCAGGCCAAAAAAAAGTTCCTCTGACTAAACCATTTACTATATGTACTACTAATGGTTATGTTGTTGACCAGTTAGGTCCATATCTTGCAAATAAAAATGATGCTACAATACTGATTGAAATATTGGAAGAGAAGCAGAATATTTTACAGAAACTTCTTCGCCAAGGGGACATTTTTATACTGGATAGATGTTTCAGGGACATTAAACAAAAATTAGAAAATATGGGTTATATTGTTTTGATGCCTGCACTCAAAGGTTCAAAATCTCAACTTTCTACGCAAGAATCAAATGAAACAAGATTCACGACAAAACTGCGATGGGTTGTTGAAGCAGTGCACGGAGTTCAAAAGAAAAAATATAGGTTATTAGATCACAAACTTGATAATAAAATGGTGAAAAATACTGGATCTTATTGTAAAATTTCTTGCTACTTAAATAACTTGTTTGGCAAACGCCTAGATTCTGATGAAGACATGCAAGATGAAATATTTAGTGCTATGCAATCTAGAAAAAATGTTGAAAATACATTAGCAGTTTTAGTAGCAGACAAAAGATGGAGTCGTCGGAAACTACCATTTAAAATAATAACTTCGGATGATTTACCAGACTTTCCCGAATTAACAATAAAAGATTTGAAAATTCTGTTTACAGGAACATATCAGCTTAAACAGACAATATGTTACTTAGCGGAAATGCTTGACGCAGATAATAATTTGAAGATTGGACATTCAAAAGAGACTAACAATATTCTCAAACTTGAAGTTCAATCCAGGCATATTAACAGAAAACAATACAAATGTTTCGTTGAGTATAAACCAAATGGTATTGGTTATTCTAGCATCTTAAGACACTGTTGTGATTGTGCTAACGGTAACCGTACTATAGGATGTTGTGCGCATATTGCTGCCATAATCTATTATCTTTCACATGGAAGATATTTATCAAAAATCATACGACCAGCTGAAATTCTGTCTAAAATGTTTCTTAATGATCAAATTGAAGTGTGTATTGATGAAGATAGTGACAATGATGAGTGAATCATTTTTTCTATTGTGAACATTCGTTATTTTTAAAAAGCTACTTGTATACGTTCCATAATTTATTTTAAATAGCCTATGAAGATAATAAATTATACTTTGTACGAATTGAACATACTTAACTTCAATTCCTTTTTACCTGATAATTATTACTGTCAATAGATTTTGAATAATCAATTAAGTAGAGGCAGATAAGCCAAATATGGCCTTTTTAAGACCACAAGACGCCAAAAGTACCCTCAAACGATCGATTTCAAGGCTATGTTTAGCTAAAAACAGGCTTTTTTGCGTGAAAACCCTTGCATTATGACATTTTTAGGTTAGTTTTGGGTTACATGGTACCAAAAATGGCCTTTTTCGGCGTTAAATCACTCAAATGAGGGCATTTTTAGGTTAAAGAGAAAAGCAGACACTGACAGCGGCGATATTCTTTTTATATATAGAGAGAAACCCTTTATTACCTCAAATTCTGATAAGACCATCATTGAAAACGTAAGATAATATAAAAAATACGGCTTGGAGCGAACAAAATATTTCATTTGATTATGTTTTCATGGGAAGATATGCAAAACTACTCAAAAGGAGTCACTTTAGTAACTAAATTGTAACATAACCAGCTAAAAACGTGAAAAAATGGCAAAAAAATCAGTTTTTGGCTCAAATCGAGTTGTGCCACCATTTTTAAGGAAAAAACGTTAGTGCCATCGTAAAGAACGGGAAAAAGTACACAAAAAAAGTCTACTTAAAAAGTTGCACCTCAAAAACAAGGGGGTCAAAATATCGATTGAAAACTTTAATAATTTTTTTAGATCCGATATTTGAGGTTATGTAATCCCAAAAAAATTGCAGTTATTCATGACATAAAAATACACCAATGTGAATTTTTAAAAAAATTTTTATCCTATAGGGACTTCAGAAAAAAATAAAATCAAAAAAACACGTTTATCGACGTTACTGCGCATGCGCACTAGGCAGACAGCTAAAAATTTGGCTATGGGAGTTTTTTTTTATCCCCCATCGAATGGTATATAACATATATACATTTTCCAAGGGGGCCATTTCACCATAGTAACCCGGCTATAGCCTTTACTGCACATCCCAAGCTGATGTGAATTTTCAATATTTTAACGTTTTCATAAATTATCTATAGTCATTTATATTAATTAATTTCAAATGAGATCTCTACTATTAGGTATACTGCTCTTTTAGGTTTACTTCTAAAATACTCTTAATTTTGTTATAGTTGAAAATTATTTTTAAAATAGTAAAACCGTATTCAAAAATAGATGCATTGAGCATTCTGTATTCATTCCACAATCAATAAAGTGTCATTCTAATATTGACAACTAAATTTTATCTATTTATAAAATTTTATAAATCAACTTTTTGCATGTGTATCAAACCTTATTTCCTAATACAGGAGGGCGGAAAATGTGCTTAAACGCACGTGGAGCATGCGTAATAGTGCATTTTACGCACACTATATCGTAATATATTTTAAATACTGTCTTACTTAAATATTTAGATAAGTATTAAATAAAATAGTAATAAAAAAATGTATCTTTATATGAGGATATAAAATATGATTTTATATAAAATTACATAATTTTTTATACTTATATTGATCATTGGTCAAACAAAAATTCTGCACATAACAGTTTCCATCTGAAGATTTCAGACTAAAACTTAAGATAACTGAACAATACAGAAATGTTCAGCAGAATAATGTCGGAATTAAGACAAAGTCAACAATTATATACAGGTATTATTAGTTTTTTTCAGTTTTTTTTTAGATTACCGCGGATGGTACCAGATTTCAATAGATTTAATAGTTTCGTTAATTAGATTCTATTATCAAGTAGCACGGTAGCACCACGAAGGCGAGTTTGAGAAGCAGACGAAGCCGCGGTGCCTGCGCTACTATTTACTTCTATGTCGAGGTTCGCATTTTTTATTACAAAGAAATAAATGCATTTCTTTCTTGTCTTTTATATATTATGACTTATATCATGTTTTATTATGCCTAACTATGATTTTCAACAAAAGTATTGATAAAAACTACCTTTGATATAATACGCGAGTGTGTCATTCACAAAATACTCAAATCAAATCAAATAATGTACGGACCGTTAAGTTACCCGCAATAAGTGTTAGGACTATGAAGTTAGCCACACAGCTATACACAGATGGATATTGCGTTCTCATCGGTTTTCTTCATGCTCGCCCACATGTAGTTTTTAGTGTCTAGGTGTAGAAATAATTCGAAGGCGGTGTCTAGGTATACGGGGTGGCCGATGACGAGGTCTAGGTAGTGCGCTCTGTAATCTTTTATGTCTGGGTAAATATATCATTCGAGGGCGGTGTCTAGGTGTACCGGGTGGCCCATGACATGGTCTAGGTGGTGCGCTTCGTGGTATTTTGTGTTTAGGTATAAAAATAATTTGAGGGCGGTGTCTAAGTGCGCAGGGTGGCCGATAATGAAGTCTAGGTGGTGCGCTTCGTGGTATTTTCTGTTAGGTGTAAAAATAATTTGAGGGCGGTGTCTAAGTGCGCAGGGTAGCCGATAATGAAGTCTAGGTGGTGCGTTCGTGATTTTTTATGTCTAGATAAATACATCATACGAAAACGGCGTCCAGGTGTACAAGGCGGCTGATGACAAGGTCTAGGTGGTGCGCTCCATGGTATTTGGTGTCTAGGTAAATGAATCATACAAGGACGACGTCTAGGTGTACAGGGTAGCCGATGACAAAGTCTAGGTGGTGCGCTTCGTGGTTTTTCATTTCTAGGTACATACATCATACGATGACGGCGTCTAGGTGGCCGATGACGAGGTCTAGGTAGTTCGCACTTAGTTTTGGTGTCTCGGTGTAGAAATCATTCGATGGCAGTGTATCAGAACAATCAGTGATTTCACGTTAATGATAAAAATGTTACAAAAAAACCATGGTCAAAAGGTGCTAAAGATGCTTATATTTTATTTTTCGGAGAAATATGAAATACTCAAAAAAAATTACTAAAAAGGACTGAAATCTCAAAAAATTTTAGAAAAATAAAGGTTAGGCGAGTTTAATATATTCCGCAACGAAATAACAGATAGAAAAGAACTGAGATTAATCAACCAAAGTCCAGTTTATTATATTTAATCGTAATGAAGCAACAAAATTTGTTTGGTCAATAAAGGGCTTATTTAACTTAAAGTTAAGTTATATACTGATCAATTAGAAAAACTCTCAAGATACTCACTTCGTAACTTGCTTTGACCGTTTCGTTTCATTTATTGGTGAATAACTAAAATTTTCTTTTTATGTATTAGAACGTCATAAAAACACCATAAGTACAATGAAACGGCCATGACAAATTACGTAGTAAGTATCTTGATAGTTGTTCTTAATTTTTCAGTATATAATTTAACTTCAAGTTAATTACACGGAGAAAAATAAACCGTTGCGGTTACTGAAGTGAGTTCAGTAACGCCTGTTCAGTAGATGCTACTGCACAGACTTCAGTAAAATCTACTTGACTGCGTGCGACAGCGAAACCTAACCTAAAAAAGTATACTAGTATGGTGTATCGTGAGATACGAGAGACTGTGAGAGAAAAAAAGAGATATATAAATATGCAATATAGTGTGTCTCATCTGAGACAAGACACAAAGAGCTTCGGATCTGCGCCGATCATTCTTCCCTGTGCTCAAAATGTTTGCCCGAGTTGCCTTCGCGGCACAGTCCAGAAGGGTCTTCTTATATTATTATATGACCTTATTTTGTTGGTTTTACAAACGAACTATGACTATGTCGAGCATAGTAATAATATCTATCATGCAGTTTTCATTTACTACAAATATTATTAGTACTGCAGTTAGTTACCGACTGTTCATTCAGTTATTACTACCCGAGCGACTTCAGTTAGATTTACCTAATAGCCGTTACTGAACAATTTAGGTTGCATTTATTTCAATTTTGAGTAAGCGCAACGTTTTATTTTTCTCCGTGTAAGCCCTTTATTGACCAAAAAAATGTTGTTGCATCATTATGAATAAATATAATAAACTTGATTTTGGTTGATTGATCTCAGTTCTTTTTTATCTGTTATTTCGTTGCAGAACATATTAAAGTCGCCTAACCTTTGACTTTTTTAAAAGATAATTTTTTTGATGTTATTAAAGGCGTGTTTTTAAAAAAGTTAAGAAAAATATGTAGAAATCCGATAGCTGTTTTGATTGGAAACAAACTAGTAAACGTAGAAGACAGCAATTATAAAATGAAGTGAACGGTTTTGAACTATGAAAAAACTAGTGTCTTTACTTATTAATAGTTATTGTCTGTCGTATTTAATTTTTTATTTATTTTCTGAATTGTAAAATTTTGCACCTGAAAAAAATCCAACTAAAGAATCTAGCAAACTAAATAAAACTAAAGACAACAAAAGATTACTGTTATCTGAGTCTTAATTCCGACATTTTTCTGCTATTATCTGCAGTTCATAACGTTTTTTATCAGTTGTTTCCATTTTTTATTTTCGTTAGAGATTTAAGATATCGATATCATTTAATATAAAAGTAAATATAGTATTATGTATTACATTTTAGTACAGAATATAAATGTTATGATTGTTATAATCTCACAATTCACATTATATTATGAATTTAAATAAACAAAAATGTTTAATTAATTTTATTTTATTGTTAGATTTTGTTAATATAATTAATACTGTCATCAAATAATTACAAAGAGTTTATAAACATTTTTTAATATTTAAAATTTATTTCTATTTTATTCTATAATTTTAAAGCCGGTCCTGCGTACTAGTAGCTATAACTATTTTTATAGAATGTTGGCTGTATTGAATATAAAAAAAAAATTAACTCTTAAAAAAGTAAAAAGTTAAGCGAATTTGATATATTCCGCAACAAAATTACATATAGAAAAGAACTGAGATTAATCAACCAAAGTCAAGTTTATTATATTTAATCGTAATGAAGCAAAGAACAACTCTAAGATAATTACTACGTCACTTGCCATGCCCGTTTCATTGTTCTTATAGTGTTTGTATGACGTTTTAATATATATAAAAAAAAAATTTAGTTGTTCTATCATTCTATTGTCAAATGTGATTATCTAATGTCTATTGTCAAATTTGTTTATTATTTAATATTAAAATTTCAAAACTTTACTATAATATTGAATTATCATTTAAACTTTATTCTGTTTCTATATTATCCTAGTTATTATTTTTATAAACTATTTATTTAAACTAAAAACAAATCATAAAATCTGTGCGAGTATAAATTTATTTTTACGCCGCGAACACGAGCTCTTCCTGTAAACTAATAATCTTTGAACTAAATAAAATATGCACAGTTACAACAATATAGTTTTCAACTGTCCATACCTTATGTGAATTTAAATTTATATTTTATTTACAACAAATGCTTCTGCTGTTAAACTACTTTTATTTTGTAACGTTCTATATAGCCTCGCATCTGCGTCGCAAAACTGTGACAAGTCCACGCAATATTTCCATAGAGCCATCCGCAATTATCGGGGCAGGCTTATGGAATAGTTGCGGGCGCTCGTACTGCTAGGATACAAATCTCATCAGTGAGTTTGTGACCTGATCAAAAACTTTAAGTTAATTGAATGAACTTTAATAACAAATATCTTATTCATGTCAGTTATAGATAGATGTTTTTACTGGAAGGAAATTGGAATATATGGTTTAGTTGAAATCTTGTGTCTTACAAGGAAACGTACCCAACCCGAACTCACCGATTTTGATGATTTTCATATATGTTGTAGAACATAAAAAAATAAGAGACACGTATTTTTTTTTATCGGCTAATTTTCACTTTTAAGGGGTAAAAACCTCCCCTAAAGTTAACCCCCAAAAAGCGTTTTTTTTTAAATATCTCGGCTTAAAATTAATATTTTTCAATGAAACAAATTGGAGGTTATTTCTTACAAAAAGAGCAAGTATTTCATGGTGATTTGAAGAGTAAGAGTAGCATCCCCTATTTTTTAGGGGTTGAAAACATATATTTTTTGGCATAATTTTATAATAAAAATGTTTAAGCCGACTAAAAAAAATTGGAAAAAATGTTTAAACATCCTTAATAACAAAATTTAGTTGACGTCTTTCGGTGTTTTCATAAATATTACCCCTAAGGGGGTAAACCACCCCTAACACAAAATAACTGTAAATATGTAATTCAATACATAATATTTCGTAGAAAGTTTGTATATGGAGGTTTTCGAGGTCGCTGATTACAAATCTGTTATCAGATTTTGAAAATTCAAAATGGCGGAACCAATAGGACGGAAATATCGAAAAAAAATTTTATATTATAAAAAAGTTTTAAACGACTAAAAAAATTGGAAAAAATTTGTAAACATCTATAATAAACAAATTAAGTTTTTCGATTTTTTCATAGATACTACCCTTTAGGGGGTAAACCACCCCTAACACAAAATAACTATAAGTATACTTCAATCCATAATATTTTGTAGAAGGTTTGTATATAAGGGTTTTCGAGATCGCTCTTTGCAAATCTGATATCAGATTTTGAAAATTCAAAATGGCGGAACCAATGTGGTGGACGAAAATATCGAACAAAAATTTTAACTTTCATAAAAACTTGTTATAAATGTGTTATCTTTGTAGCCTGTACATGTGAACTAAAGAGCCTTAAACCCTAAACCCCTAAAGAACAAATAGGCTAAATGGTTGTGCTTTTTAACCAAACCACCTCAAATTCCTAAATTTGTAAACAAGAAAATTCTGTGTGTGAAGCAGTTTTATAATTTCCGTAGAAATTGTTATCAGAATGTTATTGAAATTCCTTTATTGTAAATTCAACTTATAATTTATTTTTGTTTATAATATTAGAGTATAATAATAATCTACAATCTTTTATCTTTTGCCATAGTGCATTTTTTGTATTGAGCATAAAATATATTATTTTACGATGTTTTTACAATAATGGTAGTCCTCATAAAAGTGTTTAAAGCACAATGCTTTTTGCACCAACCACATCGTACAATTGCAATGTTTGTGCACCCTTCTATTTCAGAATGTGTTGCACAAGACTTTCCAAAACTGAAATCTATAGGATTATCAAATTTATCTGGTTTTTCATTGACGTAACCGCTTTTATACCAGGAATATTTAAACAAATCTATATATCTCGGTGAAGACAGTTGGTTGTGAACCAATGATTGAAGTTTAATTATATTATTTCTCACATGTGAATTCATATCATGATCCATTAACATTACATTATCAGAAAATGTTCGGACAAAGTTTTTCCAAATACGGAATCCATAGACATCAAGTGGTTGTATTTTTCCTGTGGTTCCAGTTGGAATTTTTTTATGTTAATAATTTTATTTTGTGGCATTGTTTCTTCTATAACTTTGTCACAATGACCACTCCAAGAATCAAGTAATAGTATTGAGTGATGGCCTACATAGGGATAAAATATTTTTTCCAACCAGATTTTGAAGTGATCTGCAATTAAACGACTTACTAATTAACTGATCAACGATATTACAATGTAAAAATTGTTATTAGTTCCCTTACTTGTTGTTAATTTTCCAGATTTGGATGCTTCCACGTACACGTTTTCTGGTCTAAATATGTTTTGTTCTACAATAGGGCCAAACTTGCCACTTGGTTCCTTTAAAACAAGAAATAGCGGTGACAACAGTTGTCCAGTAGCTGATATTAGTGGCTGTATAGTATAACTATGCGTTGTTGCTGAAATTGACTGTACCAGACATTGCACTTGCTTTTCTCCTTCTACTGCTAATGTTCTTCCAGAATGCATTTCTAGCTGAAATCCGCTCTGATCTGTATTATACAAATTTTCGAGTCCAATCCTTGGTATACACGATTTAACGTCATCGATAAATGCTTCAGCTTTAGCCGTAAGTTCTGCACTACTTTCTAGCGTTTTTCTTATTATGAACTTATTTATTTTCCTAGAAACTATTCGGTGTGCTTGCTTAAATTTGAGTAACCAATGTTTAGAAGCTTTGAATCTAATATCATCAAAACCAATTTCTTTTTTAGCTTGTAAGGCCCATCGAATTATATCTTCATCATGGATAATTGAACCACTGTCGAGAGCTGCTTGAAAATTATCCAGGGTATACTGACAAATTTGTGCTACTTTTTCTCTATACGTGCCACCTTTATTAATTGAATGAGCCCAACGACGTAGCTGACTAATAGATGATACTTTTTTGAATCTGTTTTGCACTGTTTTGAGACTTAAATTTTGCTTCGTTTTGCTACTTCTCCAAAATTCTACAGCTCTTTTTTTTGTATTCAAAATCTAGTTCTTCATTATCTGCTGTACATTGATTTGTTGGTGCTATATCCGGATCAGGAAAATGATGTTGCATTTCATCTTCAATTATTTCCACATTATGGTCTTTATACTCTTCTTGAAAATCCAAAGAGTCATGAGTAATCATTTCTACATCGTTGAAATCATGTGTTGCATCTATTAAAATTTCTTTTATTTTTTCGGCCAACTCTGTTTCGTGATAATTCGTGACACTATCTGGTATGTTTAACGCTTGAAAGTATGCTAATAATAAGTTTAGAACGTTTAACGGATTAATTTTCATTTTTCAATCTAAAATGAAAACAAGCGGTAAAATTTATACAAGCTGTGTTTTTGCATGTAAGGCACGACTGCTACATTTCTACCAGAATAAAACGAGTGAATGTAAATTGAATCAAATCATTAATTTATGCATTGGAGAAGAATTCTCGTTCCACTTTGTGATGTTCGGAAAACTCTATTTTTGGTTTTATTCAACTTTTATTCACTTTGAAATTGAATAATGTAAATCTATATAAAATCACTAAAGAAAATTTTCTACAACTGTATGATACCACTGACAAACAAAAAGACGTACTATTCGTACTTTCCGGCATCGAACTAGAATACCCACAAAACTCACTCACTGCCTAAAAAATAACACAGGCAGCTGAGGTAAACACTCGATGAAAACAATCTAAAAAAAGAACATACTGATTCGCACATATTGTCAACAACTTTTATGAGTGAAAGACATTTATCTGTGGAATTATCATTGAATGTACGATAACATTCATTAAACTAATGAATGCATATAAAATTCCCTTTCAATAACAACGTGTTCTTTAATTGCAAATGAAGTTCGAGTATTAATATTCTTTTATGTATTTTTACCAATAACAAAAAATATCATAGTAATATAATAATAATAAGAAGAAGAATAAGCATAATTGCAATAGCAATAATAACAGTAATACTGATAATAGCAATGATAATGAAAAATAATAATAATAATTAGAATAATATTTATTATTAAATTTAGATTTTTTGATAAATTCATTAAATCGTATCAAATAGTATTATTATGGAATTCCAGACTGTAAATATTTTACTATAGATACAATAATCATAACTTCGAGAATTCATCTAAAAAACGTTTGGCTTACGAAATAATTGTAACAATGAAAAACTCCCAAGTTTGACAACATTAAATTTTATTACAAAACGCAAAAGAGTTTGATAAACTAATTTTATTAACCTATGTTTTTTCATTTGCAAAAAAGTGTGGACTTTTTGAATTTATAAAATTATATAATTATGCAATTTATGAAATACTTTATAATTTATGAAATTACTTTTGAAATTATGCTAATTTATAAAAGCAGAAAAATAAATAATCTTTGATTGAAACATAAAACGAGACGTTATTTTTTACATACAAAATGATAGAATAAAATATCGGTAATATGTCTATACTCGTGTCTACGGTAAAGAATAGGCCTTCGGCTTGTCTGGAGTTTAGGGGTTTGGAGTCGTTTGGTTAAAATGCACAACCATTTAGCCTATTTGTTCTTTAGGGGTTTAGGGTTTAAGGCTCTTTAGTTCACATGTACAGGCTACAAAGATCACACATTTGTAAACAAGTTTTTTTGAAAGTTAAAATTTTTGTTCGATATTTCCGCCCACCATATTGGATCCGCCATTTTGAATTTTCAAAATCTGATAACAGATTTGTAATCAGCGACCTCGAAAACCTCTATATACAAACCTTCTACAAAATATTATGGATTGAAGTATACTTATAGTTATTTTGTGTTAGGGGTGGTTTACCCCCCTAAGGGGAAGTATCTATGAAAAAACCGAAAAACTTAATTTGTTTATTATAGATGTTTACAAATTTTTTCCAAATTTTTTAGTCGTTTAAAACTTTTTTATTATATAAAATTTTTTTTCGATATTTCCGTCCGCCATATTGGATCCGCCATTTTGAATTTTCAAAATCTGATAACAGATTTGTAATCAGCGACCTCGAAAACCTCTATATACAAACGTTCTACGAAATATTATGTATTGAATTACATATTTACAGTTATTTTGTGTTAGGGGTGGTTTACCCCCTTAGGGGTAATATTTATGAAAACACCGAAAGACGTCAACTAAATTTTGTTATTAAGGATGTTTAAACATTTTTTCCAATTTTTTTTAGTCGGTTTAAACATTTTTATTATAAAATTATGCCAAAAAATATATGTTTTCAACCCCTAAAAAATAGGGGATGCTACCCTTACTCTTCAAATCACCATGAAATACTTGCTCTTTTTGTAAGAAATAACCTCCAATTTGTTTCATTGAAAAATATTAATTTTAAGCCGAGATATTTAAAAAAAACGCTTTTTGGGGGTTAACTTTAGGGGAGGTTTTTACCCCTTAAAAGTGAAAATTAGCCGATAAAAAAAAATGCGTGTCTCTTATTTTTTTATGTTCTACAAGATATATGAAAATCATCAAAATCGGTGAGTTCGGGTTGGGTACCTTTCCTTGTTAGTATAATCTCCACAAAGTTGAGATTGTATCCAATATATTTGAAATATAACTTTTTAATGCATTTGCAAGTGTATAGATTAAATAAACTAATGTTTAGAGGAGTTCCTAAAAATTTTGCTTTTGTCTGTGATTTGGTCCAAATTTCAACTTTTTTATTAAGAGACTTACAGAAATAAAAAAAATACTGGCTAATTATTCATCAAAGCCAAATAAAAAAAGGTATCCATAATATTTTCAATAAACCTAATAGTTTTTCAATTAAAAATCATGCAAACTTGGAAAAATCAAAATTTGTCAGATTTTTAATCGAAAAACTTAGGTTTACAGAAACTATTATGGATACCTTTTTTATCTTGCTTTGATCAAGAATTAGCCAGTATTTTTTTTATTTCTGTAGGTCTCTTAATAAAAAAGTTGAAATTTGGACCAAATCACAGACAAAAGCAAAATTTTTAGGAACTCCTCTAAACATTAGTTTATTTAATCTATATACTTGCAAATGCATTAAAAAGTTATATTTCAAATATATTGGATGCAATTTCAACCTTTTAGAGTTTTTATTATGCATATAAATTGATATTGACGAATTTATCAACTTTCTGAAGTACGATGACCTAAGATAGAAAGTCAATAGAAAATCTCACAGTTTACTTCTGCGGAGGAACAATTCTTGACTGGCATGCTATAATAAAAATACTAGAATTAGCTTTTTGTATACAATTTGAATTTACTTTGAAAATTTCTTTAATGAGAATATCTCTTTTCTTAGTCTGAGTTAATTTAATAATTTTAGCAGCAGTTGATGGCATTAATTGAATGAAAATCTGCTTTTTCCTCCGTCTTATCTCATGCACAAAACACTCACGATTATACAATAATCGTAATTTTGCGAAAAACCTGCAAACAATCCAAAGTCATAGTGCTGTCGCGCGTGCATGCACGTGGTCCGTAAATTCCAAGGAGCCTGCCGCGATAATTGGGGTTACGCCATGGAACTATTGGCGGGAGAGAGCGCCTGCGATTTTTCCATAGCCCTAGTCGCAGTCCAGACGGCAGCACTTGGAATTACTTCAGGCTGCTCGCGCAGGATATACTCCATGGGGGACTCACCAGCAACGAGTCCATGATTTTTCTCAGTGTACCAGTTAGACTCCCAATTCCGTAAGCCTGTAGATCGTCCGTTGGGGGTTATGGTTTTCATTAGGCTTACAATCATTAAAATAATAATCATTATTAATTATAGTCATAGATCACAGGATATCAATTTATCAAACATCAGCTTTTGCAAACGGGTCTGGACTTATATGTTATATATAAATAAATTCATAAGTTAACATTTTTACCAAAAATAATCAATTTTCTGAAACTTGAATTCGGATTTCTACGGATCACAGAAAAATATCTACGTTTCTTGTAGAATTTGGAGGTTATAAAATTTGATTTAAAAATCATCTCTATTTTTCCTCTAATCTAATCAGCTGTAAGTCAGCAAAATTTCATCCAAATTGGTGACTCCTGTCTTAAGTTATTTTATTCAGAAAATAAAATTCTTGATCTAGCCTACTGTGCGCTGTAGCTGACGCTTGGTCGCGCATGTACGAGAATAACGCAGTACCAGTGGGAGCATTCGGCTGGCAAAACCCAGGACAAATAATACTGCGAAAAGGTCCGTGATGTACAGCGGAATCCGAACAAGGTTCCGCTATATAAGATGTACGGCGAACAGCTGTACTACTTCAGACGAGAAGTTTCCAGCTTCTATGAACGACGAAGTGTCAGGCAAATCGTCGTGCTAGAAGAAAAGCCAGCAGAGATTTTGCAAGAATGCCACGACAAGCCATAAGCTGGTCACCAGGGACGTAAAAAAACTTGTGCGCGCGTCGCTATGCACTATTACTAGCCTAGTATGTACACCGACGTCGCTGAGTATGTTCGACGATGCTTTATTTGTCAGCAATGCAAAGTCAAACTGCGCCCGCCAACTGGACTGATGGGAAAGCGAGTAATCACACGACTATAGTGAAGCTTGAGGGAACAAGTATATTCTCATATTCTAGGATCTATTCACCCGCTGGATAGAGTGTATTCCGTTTAAGCGGGCGAATGTAAAAGTGACCCTGCGATACCTTCGAGAGCGGATCTTCATGCAGTATGGTGCGCCAGAAGTATTTCTGACGGACAACGGCACCGAATTTAAAAATAAAGCTATTGATTGATACCTCAGAGAGGATAGCGAGTGGCACAAGTTGTCGCCACCTTATCATCCCCAGGGCAACCCTGTTGAGACGGTGAATTGCACTATCATTTACATAATGCGAATGCTGATCGAAGAGAACCATAATACATGGGACGAACGGTTGAGCGATATCGCCTTCGGATATAATACCGTGCCATACTCCTATGTGGGCGTAAGTCCGGCAGTTCTTAAACATTTGACTCGGCCCCGTAAACCTTCTGCAGCGAAGCGCGAGCAGGACGCCGCAGAAGAAGAACAGTTGTAGTGACGGGCGATCGATGCATGGTATAATCGCATGGGGGATTTGTCCCAGCTGCGAGAGCAAATGTCGCAGAGAACGCAGAATACGCAAAATCGCCAGAAGCGCTATTATAACGCCAAACGTAGCCCGGCGTCACACAGTGGGCAATTTTTGAAATCTTTTTCAATATTAGATGGCTCAGGCTAGTAATGAGCTAGAGGATTACAAATTTACAGAAATAAATTGTAAATTATATGGATTAAAGAAAAATTAATGAAAAGCTCATCCGACTACGTTTAAGATACTTTTACTTTCATCATAACAACTTTTATAAGCTTGTCGTTATAACCGAGTCATTTCACTGTGACGGAAATGCCGAAGTAATTCTGCTACACTAACAGAAATACAGGATACAAAAAATAAAGCTGATTGAAATAGATTATCGGCGTACAGTTTTCGTTTCCTGGCTTACTTGAAAACTACCATAAGGCACTGAACAGGTGAATTCGAAACCCACCCCTGGTTCGTCCAATACAAGCCCGAAACTTAACCCCTGGTTCAATCAAGATAAATCAATAAAATTCAAACAAGGCTAACCCGTAGATCAGATAAAAGTTCTTTTCGAGTGGTTCTACGAAGGTACACCCAGGTACTGGGGTATACCGGAGGATCGAGCCAGTTGCGGCAGAAATTCAACCAAAGCTGCTCCTACCCCCGCTCTCAGCAAGGAGGAGCGAAAAGGGAAGGAAAACAAAAGGCGTTAACGTTGAATATATAATACATTTGCCTGTACAAAATAGCATAGTATAGAGATAGGTTACGCAGAAGCGTTATGCGCAACTTCGCTGCCCGGTAACTACACAGTTTTAGGTGCGAGCTGTGCACGAGACATAGCACAGCAGTAGTAGAAACAGACATGTAAATCTCCCAAAAGGTAAGAATTTCGTTAGAAAATTTTTTTTTGAAAATGGTTTTCGGGAGCGCGTTCTACTGAAAATTCTTTCAGTAAATCATGTTTAACTAGAAAAAGTTGTTTAACTAGGTAAATCATGTTTAGCTAGGTATACAATTTTCAGCTAGGTAAAACATGTTTAGCTAAGTCTAGTCTCAGAAACTCACTCGGATGATAAAATATTCACAACTTATACATACTACAGTCCCAACTTTTTGATTTATATGACATTTGTAAAATTTGTTTGGTGGTCTGCGCTTCGAGCTTCCGCTCACCGCGTCCATCTTGGAGGATCATATAATGATGGATTATGTTATAATATAAATATGCAATCTATTATTATTAAGGTATACTAGTTGCAAAAAACTTTAACATTAACGGTTAACAACTTAACGGTTTTACACACATACGTACACACACAAACACACATACACAAACACACACACAAACACACAGACGCACGCACACGCCCGCACACACACACGCATGCACAAACGACCAACAAAAGTGGTAACCGTTATAAATAATTTCTACCATTCGTAGAAACTAATATCTTTTTGTCAAATTCATTTGGCAATAAATATAGGAATTTCAAGAAATCTATCGCCTTAACTAAACCTTAACATACTGTAAAACAACGATCGGAACAGTAGAAGTGATATTTTTAATATGAAAATAAATTTACTTACCAACTGCTATTAAGGTGCTTGAATGTACTGCAGATCCAGCTTCCATGGATACTTCACCAAGACCATTTATTGATATTCCGTTGACCATATTTACAGCTTGTCTAGCACCTTGAGCATCGATAGTATTCCAATATGACTCACTGGGTGATGTATTATTTAATCCAGGCGGAGGTTGTGCCGCTGCCCCAGTGTATCTAAAGTATGGGTTTTTAAGATCTAATGTATTTTTACTGCTACCCAAATTTGTGCCTTCTAACTTTAATTCAATAGTCACATCGTACGATTGTCTGGAATTAACAATATTTCTCTTTTACCTTTTAAATAAATAATACAAATTATTCGCAAGAATGTTACATGAAATAATAAATTGCAACAAACAAACTCATTAGTGATTGTTTCAAGTAATTAATTACAAAATAAATGAAATTTTCACTAAGAAAATATCAAATTTTTAAAACAGTGCACGTAAAATATTATTTTTTGTACCACGTGCACGATGTCCACGTTTTTAGACCTAAAAAGCTACTCCAAAGTGACCTTTTTTGACTGGCCTGAAAAAAAGCGGACAAAAAAAATTTTAAGTGTGGACGTTTTAAGCGTTTTGAAAAAATGTTTGTCACAGTAAAAAGTTGTATTTTCAAAATATCTACAAGCCAACTTTATAATGTGCACTATAATGAATATCATGATAATTGCTGAACTAACAGACCCAAATTTAATAAATGTTTTCACAAATTTATTCTATGTGTTTTCTGCGATGTTTGTCAGTGTATTTTCAGTTATTAAATTACTTATTAATTCTCCTAGCACAGACTCCTCCCCCTGCATGCCTCTTGCGAAAGTAACAAGCAGAGAGGCTCTTTCCATCGGGAACATAATATGCTGTTGTAATTTTTGAAGATCCTCTTGAGAATAGATACCGCTAGTTGCTAGAAAATCGAGTCTCTCTGGTTGCCATTCTAGTTTGGTTGACGGCTTTAAAGTTTGCACTTGATTATTAGTTTTTCTTGGCATTGGTGTAAGATTTATCCAACTACTGTCAATCTTTAAATACTGTGGTATTATTAAGTTGCAGTTTATTTGTGTTCCTCTGTGCAAAAGTATATGTGTTTTGGTTGTTAAAAACATCGTCTTATTTCCTGCTATTACTGGCAACTGAGTATAACAATATTCTGTATGATAAATTTTTATTTCTAAAGGAGTGCCCTTGATTATGTTAACAGCTTCGCCTGCCAATCTAACAATATACCCTGGTCTTTTCATAATGTTATAGTCGAACTCATCAGGGGAACTGGAAGCAATGTATAAAGAATTCTGGATTACTTTTCTCTCTACTTAACAGATCTCTTTTGAAATATTCAAATACAGATTTTGAAGTTGTGACCAAAAATTTTGCTTCCTCCTAGAAGAAGCTTTGTAATAGTAAAATTTTGAGTTTCATCAAAACTTGTAGAAAATAATTTTTGATGTGTCAAAAGTTTAAATCAAGTGTTTTTAGAAAATGTCCATACACTGAGCGACTTTTGGAGCACCCCATACTCCTGAAGTGCATAGGGAACTCTGAACTGGTGTAGCACGGGCTACTCTTGCCGTCGGAGCATGGCATACTCCGATCGGAGTATGCCATGCTCCGAATCAGTGTCCCAGAAGCGCCACGAGTCGGTGTAACCCACGAACCTTACCTCAAGAGCATCTGTGATACTGTTGAAGCATTCGATAAGCATGTCGATTCTCGGGCGGCTGATGCACGTGGAGAAATTTGTTGGAGTTTACTTTAAATAAAATCCTGTGTTGTTTACTGACCTACATGCTGCAGCATGGATAATTTCTTCGACAAAGTCGTCATCCTTAAGGGGTTCAAGGATTTATTCATCGAAGGTAAGTTTTTCACATATAACCTCAAAATAGATTCATTACTTACACAATATGATAATTATTCTTACTTTTCTGAAAATCATTTTAATTGTACTGCTTTAGCTTTTGTTTTAATGCACTTTTAATATAATTTAATCAATAAAATATATTGGATAATAGGACACAAAGGCTGGAAATTATACCAACCACTTATTTCTTAGTTTACTCTCCAGGTAGAAAAAGTGTTTTTAACTGGCATATTTAAATATATCTTTTCTGATAGCACTTATTATAAAGTAAACAGTTAGTCCTGTGTGGCCAAAATAGTCAGAGATAAAATGTGTGTGTGTCGCAGTGTGCCAGAGGTGATATCTGAATTAGTTATTATCTACATAATATTGATATTTATCAGATATTTTGCATAAAAACTTTGAAAATTATTTAGAACCAAAGTACCATCGCAATTTGTACTTAATAGTCGTGGTTGATCCTTTCGCATCCCACTTTATAGCTTTTACGTCCAATTTTTCGTATAGGTTCTGATATGAAAATCAAAGTTAAAGCAGTTAAGATAACGACAACTTGATTTGTTATTTCAATATCTTGAAAAAAAATTAAAGTGCCAAATTTTAGCCCTGTAGGTATAATAGTTTGTAAATGACAGCCAAAACAAGATTTTTGATGATCAGGATTGCTTGTTTTACAATTTTATTTTGGCTTTATTTCAATTGACCGTACCAAGTCATCAATTTTTATTTCATAATATCATGTTCTCTGGTTAAACAAATTAATAGATATATTTATATTAACATGATAATAGTGCAAAATGTTTTGCTTAACAAAACTAAACTTAAAATAAACCCATTCGAACATTCATTGTGGCTTGTCGAGTACATTAGATGAAAATTTCAGATTTTGCTTGGCATCAGTGATTAGGTCAAAATCGAAAATCAGTCAATTGCAGTGATATCATAATAAAGTCTATTTGAACTTATTCATCAGCTTTTGGCATTTCCAAAAAGAGTACATACTAATAACTTTTGATTTATAGTTCAGAAGGTATTAGAACATTCGTATCTTCTACAATTGAAAACCACGCCCAAATGCTTAAAATTTTTTTGAATTTTTTGAATTGCTTCTGTACTGTAAATCAAAAGTTATTAGTATGTACTCTTTTTGGAAATGCCAAAAGCTGATGAATAAGTTCAAATAGACTTTATTATGATATCACTGCAATTGACTGATTTTCGATTTTGACCTAATCACCGATGCCAAGCAAAATCTGAAATTTTCATCTAATGTACTCGACAAGCCACAATGAATGTTCGAATGGGTTTATTTTAAGTTTAGTTTTGTTAAGCAAGACATTTTGCACTATTATCATGCTAATATAAATATATCTATTAATTTGTTTAACCAAATAACATGACATGATGAAATAAATGTTGATGACTTGGTACGGTCAAGTGAAATGAAGTGCAGTGCATGCGTATCATATAAACTTTGTACAGACAGTGGAGTGAGACAGTATTCAATCTAACAAATTAAAGTATTAATTAATAAAATCAATCTGATTTATTTGGCTGGTGATTTTCTACCAGGGTTTAAGCTGGTCTTATGAGTAACTTTTAAAATTGAAAATGAGACATTCTACTGTAGCAAAATTATGACGAACGATATCTTAGTGTTGGAAAAGTTTTGAGATCAATATTAAGTTTTTGATAGCAGCATCTTTTTTCACTGATTAAAAAACTTTCTTAGTATATTATAAATAGTACATTATGCAACAAAGGACTAAAGTCGTAGATTATTCTTGACTTTAGTCCCGTGTTGCATATAGTACTTTATTCCCGACTTAACTGTGTAGCCACTTTGTTGACTTGAAAAGTGTGATCCACTTGCTCATTGTATATACAAAAATACGAAATAATAAAATTTTTTTAAATAAACTTTTTTAACTTTATAAATTTTTTTCAATTGTATAAATTTTTAATATTTGTTATATTTTTTAAAATTTATTACATTCTACAATATTTAGAAAATTTCTTTCCCTGTTTTGAGGAAAATAAAAACTTTTTTCCCTGTTTTGTGGGAAATAAGAACTTTTTGCCCTGTTTTGTAGGAAATTATGACTTTTTTCCCCGTTTTGAGGGAATTAATGATTTTTTCCCGCAAACGCGGGGAAAAAGTCTGAGAAAATATTTGAGGGAATAAAAAGCTATTTTAGTCCCATTTCTTAGGTCAAACAGTAGCTATTATAGTAAAGTCGGGCATAAAGAATGTTATTATTTTGTCTTTTTATTTTTTGTAGCACATGTACAAAACGAAGACTTTTATAATCTTTCGCTAGAATCGATTGTGAGCATCCTAAAAAACAACATGAATGATGTTTCATTATTTCTACCACTTTTCCACAATGAAAGAGTACATTATCATGAAAGCCAAAAGGCCATTTTAAACAGTAATTCTAACGTTGACTTAAATATGTCATTCACTGAAATAGTGGTAGATGAATCTGTTCCAGCAGATGCGAATATACCAATTATTGATGTTCAAACTCCAATTAACACTGATGACATTTCAATGTCAGAAGAAATTAAAAGTTCTACTCAGAATAGTACTTCAATTGCGGAAGTTGGAAATAAAATCTCTACCGACGAAATTTCAACATCGAAAGAAACGGAAAGTTCTACGCACAAAAATGTTGCAGGTGTTTATTTAATGTAACATTATTTTCCTTAATATACATATTATCTTCAAAAGATTTTGTTTTGTTACTTTGAATGATTAAAAATTGGTCAACTAAAGAGATTTTCAATGCAGATTTTTATTCGAGCATATTATTTTTTAAAAGATCCAACTCGTTAACTGACTTTCTAAATCAACTTTTTAAAAAAAAAAAATATTCTTTCTGAAGTCATTTATTCTGTCTTTCGAGTTTTGTAGATGACTTTAAGTTCGTTGAAAATAGTTGGTATTTTTCATTGAAAGATACAATTGAGGGTCGCATCATTTTAGGAATGTATAAACATTCAAAGATTCTGTTACAAAGCAGATTGAAAGTATTTGTCATTCAAAAATTAATAGTTGAAAATCCAGTTACATACAAGTGAGTTTTATAAGTCAACCTTATCGTTTTTTATGTGTAGCTATGTCCACTGTATTACGAAACTTAATATTTTCATTTATTCTAAAGATGACTCACAATCGGCGTTACTGTTACTTTGGTCGCTATGCAAATGTTTAAACAATACAAAAACGTTTATGCGATTATAATTATTAACGTTCACCTTTGGTGAAGTATTTTATATATAACATTTACAATGTATCGATTGCTGCTTTTCTTCGCTATCGCAAACACATTCTTTTTCGCTTCTGATTATTTATTCTCGCTTTGCTATTTTCATTGACAATTATTTTATGTTACAATACACATGTTTTTCTACAGTTAATATTTACAGCTGCTATAATAAGCTGAGCAGTGATAAAATATATTATAATTTATAAAAACATTCTTTTACAGAATAAGTAACTCAAGGTTTGAAGAAGTAACAAATCAGATAGTACAATTATTTCCTACTACTACAGCTACGTATTGGTACTGCAAGTCACATGCTAATACTCATGGTCAACACATATCAGCTTCTGGTTGTTTAATAAATTCTTATAAAGTTTATCGCAAAAATTTAGTATTAGCTGGAATTATTGAAGTTCAAAGCGCATCTGCAAATACTTCAAGCAGTATAGTTACTTCCGAAGGTAAAATTATTTAATAATCTTAACGTTTATTACATGTGTCTTTACTTTTATGCATTTTATTGTACTAATTATCATTAATTCTTGGCTATCTGTAATAGTAAATGAGAACTCCGAATTAGATTTATCGCCGTTGACAAATTCAAATCGTTCTGAATATTCCATTTTGACTATTACCGATACGTGGGTCAAGTCTTTTGAAAAGAGGCAGCAAATACTCTTAGTAAAGAAGAACAAAAAAGTTACCATACGGTACGACAGTTATTTGAATACATTTGTGTGCTTGAATTCGTCGTTTGGACTCGAATTGGTATTCATCATTTTTTAAATTATAAAATAATTGACGATTTTTTACAAATATATTTTAATACATTATATTTATATTGAAGCTTCAAACAGATAGTTATTCGATCATACAGGGTTTACTCGAGACAAATGCTACTTCGAAAACGATAGCAGACAATTTTCGAAGTATTTTTGATACACGCTGGACTATTTTAACTCCTTTACTTTGCAAATTCGGGGATGTTTCGCAAATAAGTTGTATTAAAGATTTCAGAAGAACACACAAGGAATATATTGCTCAAAGTACATTTTTTTATTCTGTTTATTATTGCCTGTAAAATTTTGCATAATGAAAAAATTTAATTTTGAATAAAATTATTTTATTGCAGTTCCTAAACCTATATTAGCATTGTTGTATGCAGCCTACTTTCTCACAAAAGCAAACTCTGTTACCACAAAAGAGAGAGGTACCTACACCTTTTCACGTGATGAATGTGTAGAAAATTTCATAAAAGTAGTTGAGGTAACAATGAATGACAACTTAATTTTATTGAAGTAAATTTAATAATCATAATTATACTAAATCATATTTTTGGTAATTTTAGAATGAATCTCTGGTTGAAACCTATATTTCGAAATTGAAACGAAAGTTGAATGACCTTGGTTTGACTGTTGCTCCCTACGTTATCTTTTGTGAAAGATTAGATAATATTACCAAAGCATTCGTCGTTTTTGATACTATACGTTACGAAATTAAGGATCCTTTAAAAGCAGTAGAAGCTTGTCTTCAAATATCTATAGCCTTACATTCCTGGGCAGTGAATTGTAGTACTGTCTGGCTATATTTATTAGAGCACATATATTCCATCCGTCCTAATATATCTTGCGCATTCCCACCTGCAAAGACGGCTAAAACTGTATCGGCTTTTATTAATAAAATTGATCCTTCATTCACTACTGCAGGTATTTTTTATTAATCTTTATTTATTACTTTTTATTAATCAAAGTAATTTATTTTATAAAATCATGTCTTCTTTATTATTATTTTGTATATCAATTTTGTGTTTCAGAAGAAAGTGCTACTACTTCTTAGGCCTGCTTGTAATATTATTTCTATGTATCAGTATTAATAGATTGTAACTACTTGGATAACTTGTAATTACTGACGTTGCTTTAGATTTAATAATCGCAAGTTTTGACAATCGTAAATGCTTATGTAATAATAATTTATTACCAAAATGGATTACGTGAGTCTTTTCAATGCTATTTTATCATTTGTCATCTTACTATATGGAGAACCATCTTTTCCGAGGAAGATAGTTGAAATAGTTTTTCATTTTATAACCGAATTTATTACTGCAAAATTCTGTAAGTCTCTAGAAGATTCTGTTCTGAACATAATTGATAAGGCCCATAGCAAACAGGAAATGAAAGAAAAAATTCGCGAATGTTTTTCATTACATTGTAATATTTTTCATAATTTTTCGACAGAAAAAAAACGTTTACAATTCTTAAAAAAAAAGGATTTCAAGAACCAGAAAAATTTGAAATTCGTAAAGTTTTTACTGAAGTAATTCAAGGAAACAAAACTGTTTTCGTACAGTCGCCAGTTTGTGCTTATTACTTGTCTTTAATTCACTCTTTACAACATTTTTTAGAGATTCCAAAATTAGCTCGAAAAATTATAGATAATGTAAAAAAATTGTCTCTAACAAGTGATATAATTTCAAATGTTATGCAAAGTAAATTCTGGAAAAAACATGTTGTAAATAATATCAAAAATGAATACGTATTACCGCTTTTTCTATATTATGATGACATTGAAGTTGGAAATGCTCTGGGTAGTCACAGTGGTAAAAATAAATTCGGAGTAGCATACGTTTCGATAGCTTGTTTGCCTGCAAACATTGCTTCACTATTAGAAAGTATTATTTTTTCAATGATTGTGCATTGTGAAGATATGAAGCAATGTACGAATGAGCTTATTTTTCGAAAGCTTATAAACGAATTAAACTTTTTGAGTCAAACGGGTATTACTGTAGTAGTTGATAATATTCCTACTGTTTTCAAATTTCATACCGTTGTTATTATCGGAGACAATTTAGGACTAAGTGCAATATGCGGCATGGTGGAATCATTTAAAGCTAATGTTTACTGTCGAATATGCAAAGCAGATTCATTTGAATGCTCACAATTATGTTCTGAAAGCAAGAGCCTCATGAGGACACGAGAAAATTATCATTTAGATTTAATGAAAGCTAAGACAAATGAAACAGGCTTGAAAGAAAATTGTGCATTCAATAAGCTACATAATTTTCATATTACAGTTAACAAAAGCGTTGATTTAATGCACGATGTACTTGAAGGTGTTTGTATATATGTGATACGTGCTATTTTATACGAATATATCTATAAGTCGAAATTGTTTACTCTTCAGTATCTGAACTTAAGAATTCATGAATTCGTGTTGCACTCGGATGATACGAATAAGCCTCCTCCAATCACGTTGAATGGATATAAAGAAAAATTAAATTTGAAATATTCTGCTTCTGAAATGTTATTTTTAACGCGATACTTAGGAGTAGTAATAGGTGATAAAATTCCTCGTGATGACCAACATTGGAAGATGTATATTTGTTTGAGAAAAATTGTTGATATTCTCATGTCTCCGAGAATTGCGAATACACATATAACTACGTTAAGGCAACTAATTGAAGATTTGAATTCTACATACTTAAATTTCTATAAGGCATTAAAACCCAAATTTCACTTCTTAATACATTACCCTACAATAATGGATTTTTTTGGACCATGCGTACACTATTGGACGATGCGCTATGAATCGCGTCATCGAGACGTTAAAGCAAATGCTGTTGCTTCCAATTGTAATGTAAATCTCCTAAAAAGTATTGCAATCAAACAAGCGTTACAGATGACTAAAACATTTGATACCTTTGAAAATAAATCAGATATCTCATTTGACTCAGATAATATTGCAAATAACGGTACTTATAACCACGTCACTGTAAATGGAAGTGAGTACAGAGTTGGATGTTTTATAATCATTAGTGTATATGAACCAGATATTCAATTTGGAAAAATAATTAAAATTGAAAAACTTTCATTGACTGATCAAAGTAGAGATCAAATTGAATCACTGGTACAATTCACTGTTCTTATTTACGAAGAGGTTTACTTCGATGACCACTTTATGGTCTACGTCATTGCTAGTACCGAAAAAATTGTAACGCTTAAATATTGTAACATACCGAGTATGCCAACTGTCGCTGCCTTAAAAAAAGGAGAACATTATTGGATTATACCACGTTATGTATTATAATTATAATATTTTGTATATTCAACTTTTATAAGCAAAATAAATATTTTTATACAGTATTTATTTATATCGTGGTTTTATCGAGTTTTGACTAATTATGTTAATAATTCCCGTAAATCTCTAGTAGACGACGTTCATATACCGTCCACCCTGGGCACCAGGTACCTCGGAGACCGTTGCCGTCACGATATTTGTGTTCAGCGACCCCAAAAACCCCCGAGTAACGAGTTTCGACTCACTGTGTTACGATTTCCCGTAAAACTCTCGTAGACGACGTTCATATTCTCTACCCTGGGCGTCAGGTACCTCAAAGGCCGTTGCCGTGGCTATATTTGTATTCAGCGACCCCAAAAACCCCCGAGTAACGAGTTTCGACTCACTGTGTTACGATTTCCCGTAAAACTCTAGGAGACGACGTTCATATACCGTCCACCCTGAGCACCAGGTACCTCGGAGACCGTTTCCGTCGCGATATTCGTATTCAGCTACCCTAAAAACCCCCGAGAAGCAAAACTGGACTCATTTTCATCAATATTTACCGAGTTGTCAATTTTTTATTTAGTGTCTCTTACAAATGCATTATTAAAATGCATATTGTTCTGCATACTGTTGCAATAATGCATTTTCAAACAAGTAATTAATCACACTAGGGCACAAAATTTGTAGACGCTCTCACGAATCGAATGCAAAAGACCGCATTGAGATCCGTTTTACTACTCAAAAAATCGATAGTTCATTGCTTTATTTCTTCGACTACTTTGTTACAACATTCGAACATTGTTTAAAAAAGTAAGTAAAAAAAATAAACTATATAATTATAGTAATACAATAAAACATGTAATGCTAATGATCACTATCATCCTAAAAAGTACGCGCTGTAGTGATGTACGCGCGCTTCCGCACTATCTTCCAAGTTTGCTCCGACAATCGGAGTACCCCATACTCCGATCACTCAGAGCATGCAGTGCTCGCGTTATACGAGTAGGGGAAGTTCCGTTTCGGGACACCGCATGCGCTGGACCCATGGCGCTTCGGGCGCTCCTACACAAGTGTATGAGACGCGCGGAAAGTCGCTCAGTGTATGGATGCGTGTGTGTGTGTCTGTGTGTATGTGTGGTATGTATACCGTAATATTTCTGGAACTACTTCGTCAATATCTATAAAATTTGACATGCATATCTATTTTTGGATCCTGAATTCGAGAAAAACAGTTATTTTTTATTTTCTTAACTATTTTTCTTTTTATGAACATTCTTTGATTTTTGAAAAACACCATTTTGCGTTTTTTTTTTCAATCATAACATTGTTACAAACAATTTATCTATAATGCATTTAAAAGAGAATAAAATTACCTACTTTTCCTCGTTTAGTCTTCGCGATCGACCGATCGATTTTTCTTTAAAAATGTACTAGCAAAAAACGCTCGCTTCGCTCGCGATTAACAAATTAATTGTGATGATATTTAAGGGGATGTTGTCCCAAAAAACACTATTTTTCTATTACATAAAACTTTTTAAATAAAGTTTGCTAATAAAAAACTGAGTCTGTAGCGCCGTAGTGCTAAGGTGGCTAAGTGATCCTCCATTGGAGGTTGAATTAAAAAATTAATTTTTTTAAATATTATGCAGTGTTATCAAGTGTGAAAACTAGAATTTTTAGTTTTGTATATCAAAATATTAAGAGAAAGTGTTTAGAGCATCAAATATCCTCAAAACTTAGAAAAGTGAGAAACACTGCGCGCATAAATAGATTAGATATACTAATAGCATAGAATTGAAACTTTCGATTACTGTAACTTTTCAAAAAGCACCGCTTGACCTATCAAATTTTTATTTCCTTGATTTGTATTATGATTTTACATAATGATCTAGGTTCTGAAAAATATGTAAGATTTATTTTCTTTGTAATTAAACAAAATGTATACTAAATTTAGACTTAGACTATGCTTCCCATGTTAAAATACACAACTTCAAGACCCGATATCTTAAAAAATCATACCTTCTGACTACATTTCATGACTACCGATACAAACATGTGTTTGTATCAGTAGACATGCAATTTACTAGGTTATAAGTGTCAAATTTGCCTATAAAACCCCTTCTTAGCCATTATATCATATTTGTTTTCTACATAACTTCTAGTAAAAGGTTAGGCCCATTCTAAAACTTTACAGCTATTTTTTTACTATAAAGAGGCATTTTTTTACTGTATTGAGGTTGTCGGAGTTCGGATCAAACATTCAGATTTTCATATTTTAAGGTTTAAAATGCAAATAAGGTAGCTTCAACATTCATATAGAGCTTTAAAAGTATTTTTATTGAAAAATTCAGAAAATTTCACAAAAAAAGTATCTGGATAGTTTTAGTTAAAAATGCATCCCTTATGAGCTATAAATCTTTGAAAATGAGATTTTGAGAAAAGGTAGATATTTTATGTGTATTGGCTAAGTTTATTGCGCAGCTTTCAAACCCCTTTGGTTCTTAAGATATCAAGGTTTGAATTTTTTTTAATTTTTTGATTCCTTATATCTCTAAAACAATGTAATCAAATGCTTCTAACTTTTATTTGGCGATTTGCCAAAAAAGGTATCTGCTGTTAAAATTTTAGACGATTTCGTTAATCGGTTCTCAAGTAAGAAGCTAAAATGTAAAAACCGATTTTTCTCACCCATTCTTTGGGATATGGGTTAATTAAACCATACCTTCAAGCGCGGTTTTTTTCTATGTATACAAATTTCGAATTCATATATGTAAAAATATCAAAATTAAATACCAGATTTCTATATTTTATGCTTTTTTGGAACAGTAATTTATTATTATTTTTTCAAAAATAAACAACTTTTGATGTTTAGTTTTAATCATTATTCCATTGGAAATACTAATCTGATTGCTAATGAGAAAGACAATTCGCTCGTTGGTATTGTGTAAATGGTTTCATGATTTTTCGAAACTAATTTTGCTGCTAACCCTGCATATAATATATCGTACTTATTTTGAAAACAATGATCTGTTGGTAGTAAGAACCAAAACGAATGACTTACTTAAATGTCAATGCAATGTTGCTCTGAAAATTTACATACAGTACCTGAGCTTAACCTTATTGTATCGCTTTCTAAGCTTACATCCGCATATTCTTTAAAGAGTGTAATTTTAATGATTCCCTGTACCAAAACATCACTCCATAAACCGAAACTATCTAAATACGCTGCCCTAGTGCAGGCTTTCTCTTTTATACTACTAGCAAGTTAAATACCTGTAGATTTCGTAGCATTTACCTTTAAATCAGTTATCGTATGAAAATTATCGTATTTAAATATTCCCGTTTTATGGGTTGCCTTACATTTTTCATGACTTATAATTGACTTTCATGACTTTATGACCAATGCCCTAAAACAGAAAGATATTTTAGTATGTCTCATTACAACGGCCTTTATTTATTGCATGAACAGTTTTTGGTTTTCCGTTATAGTTTATGATAACATTACTGTTTTCATTTACTTTTAATATTTCGTACGATCCTAAATTATGATTTTTTTCCAATTTTCCTGGCTTCGGTTCTTTTATAAGCCAAACCTTTTCACCAAATCTTAATTCTATTGGATTTATACAGCGATCATAATATTTTATTGATTTTATTTTAGTCTTTATTAAATTTACTCGTGGTGTGGCTGTAATTTCTTGCATACGTGCAACGAGATTTTCTAGATATCCATGAAAAATTAGCAATTGCTCTGACTTTTTCAATGGATTACTACAGGGAAGTCTCGCGGTAGAACTAAAAACTAATTCATGAGGTTTAAATCTATGGCCTGTATACACACTAGTATTATAATGCAATTGCGTGAATTCCAGTAATTCATCCCACTCAATACTTTTTGATGTAAAATTTTTTAAATATTCACAAAGTGGATGATGTGCTCTTTTCAACGAGCCGTTTTATTGAGAAGAGAACGCCGTAGTCTCTATTTTCGTAAATTTAAATCGTTTTGCAACTGGTTTTAGAAGTTTACTCGTGAAATTCGCCCCTTTATCTGTTAGTACTAGTTTAGGCGACCCAAAAATACATATTAATTTCTTAATTAACGCGTCAGATACGGATTCCGCCGTTTTATCTGACATAGATGGTATAATTATAAATTTAGTCAATTGATCTCGCATTAAAAGTATGTATTTATTATTTTTTTCAGTAACTTTAAACGGAACTATTACATCCATAGCGATTTCATCGAATGTTTTTAATGGCGTATCCGTAATAATCATAGGTTGTTTTGTTTTTATTCTTTATATCTTATTTCTTGGACATTCTTCACAGTTTTTAACTCTTTTCTGAATATCTACTTTTAAATGTTCCCAATAATATTTCTCCTTGATTCTATTATATGTTTTATTAATACCGGAATGTTCCCCTATTCTAGTAGCATGCAACATTTCAAATCTTCTATCTCTATAATTTTCTTGTACACAAACAATATCATTTAAACAAACTATAATCTTAATTGCCGTTTCGTAAAATACATCTTTTAAAATTTCTTCAATTTCTTCCCAACTTATGTAAGCTATTGTAATATCTTTTTATATACTAACTATAGAATACTTCTTCTGTACTAGTGTCGCTTTAATAGCTTGAACAATTTAATCAGGTTATTTTTAACGGATCCGACTAATTCATTTGTCTCTAAGTATAGAACGAATATTTTATTATTCCTTTTATCTAATAATTCGATTTCATTTTTCGCTAGGTTTTTATCACAATGTAATTTTAAATTTTCTAGTAGCTGCTTTGTATTGCTATCTAACGATTTTCTATTAGTGTCAATTATATGAATTATTTTATTATTTCGAAGTTGTATAGCATTTTTAGAATAAATTATTTTTTTTTGCGTATTAATTTTGCTTTTAGCATTACTTTTAAATTTTTTTACAGAATATAAATGTTATGATTGTTATAATCCTACAATTTACTTTATATCATAAATGTAAATAAAAAAAATGTTTAATTAATATTATTTTGTTGTTAGATTTTGTTAATATCATTAATACTGTCATCAAATAATTACAAAGAGTTTGAAAACATTTTTTAATATTCAAAATTTATTTCTACTTTATTCTATAATTTTAAAACCGGTCCTGTGTACTAGTAGCTATAACAACTTTTATAGAATGTTGGCTGTATTGAATATATTCATTTATACTCGACGGTAATTAATTCTCGTGGAACGTTTTAGAAATCGTGCTTTCGATTGGTTAGAATTTATCAATCTGACAATCTGATTGGAGCATTTCAAAAACGTTCCACAAGAATTAACTACCATCGAGTGTGGATCTAAAATCTAACAGTATATTTAATAATGACACGTCAAATAATTAAATATCTCCACAATTAATGTGTAAATCGCGTGCGAGCGTTTTTTGCTAGTGTTCTAAGTGCGTCGTTTATTTGTTGAGTGAATGACGAGAGAGGAGCAGTCGCTGCTACGAACAAATAGGATAACGCACGTCGCCGACTCGTGAGTGAGAGATGTGAGGAGACGACGAGCAACGTTGGTGAAGCAGCAGCGACCTTTCACCTCGACAGGGCGTTTAAGTCGGCCCCGCGCAACGTAAGACAGCCGATGCAGGTGGCGGAGCCCTTCGTGAGGTATACTTACGTGAGCGACTGATGTAGCAGGACCAGCGTGATGGCAGCTCGCCCTCACGAACGCCAGGAACAAAAACTACAGCGTCTCGCGTTCATAGTGACAGATGCCGCCCGAGTCAAGGGCCCTGACGACGGGGCATTGGGAGTCACTACGGGTTCCGCGGTCAAGTGTTATCTTGGTTGTCTGCGGGTGAAAGGCTGTCTGTGTGCAACGAGAATTCGAATTTCGCGGCTATCTGTTTCGACATCGTGTCCGCGGGGCTATCTGCGCGCACGCGCGACCGCGCGACTCGGCAACGGCGCGTGAACCGATAGTTGCGAGTGAGCGGGCGGTCAGGCCGCGACGCGTTGACCAATCAGCGCGCGCGCGGTACGGCGGCTAAGGAGAGCAGAGTGGCGGCCGCGAGCCGCGAGCGCTCGAGCCGGCACCCGCCTGTCCCGACTGCTCCCGAACGGACGTGCCTCAACTTTAACTTCACCCGGTGTTCCAGCTAGAAGGATTTAAGGTCAGTGAATCGTTTTCCGTTTTCTCCGATCGTATTCCTCTCGCGGGTAAACGGCAGTTCCATGTTCGGTTTCGCGAACGAAAAGGTTATCTCGCGTACGCGTTAGTTACCTTCGGATCGCTGTCTTTATCTCTTTATCTCTTTGTATTGTGTTCCGTCGAAGTTTTTTGTTGTCTCGAGTAATAAGCGAAGTGTCGAATTAAGGATTTTTATGATAGAAGTATAGAGTTATTTTGTGAAAACGTAGGTTAATACTTGGCGCCGACACTTGGACGCACGAGGCGTAAGGTGGTCGGGCAATTCTAGGATAAGTCGTTCGGCGTTTGCGGAATTCGTGTGCGACGTAATTGTGTGAGTAAGTGAGAGACGAAAAGAGCGAGCAAGTGTGTATGATCTGGTTACTTCTCGAGCCTTGAGATGCGCGCGAGTCACGCGGGATATCTTTCGTGTACGGGTATTTGTTTGTCGGAGTTGCCTTTGTTTACGGGTTATCTCAGCAAGTTGTACGAGTCGATTATAAATTGTAAGAATTTACTAAGAATATACAGTTCCGTCTGATAAACCACGTGTCTCTATTATCCCGAACCGCCCTCTCTTCTTACCGTTTTTCGGGGCTGCAGCTAGCCGAGCAAACCACGTGCAAATAAACCCTCGCGCCGGGAAACAAAGAGTCGCAAGACTCTGGCGTTCACGAGGAGCACCTGGCGCCACCGGGTTGTTTTCTAAGCCCCGGGCGAGGAATTGCACCATAACTGGGGTAGCACGAAAACCCTAGTTACAGTTCATAATTAAACAAAATTTAAACATAAAATTTTCAGAAAGCTTATACATAGCTAAGCAATGCATAATTAAACATTTTTAATAACAGCAATATAATTTATTCACAGGAAAAAAGTACAAAATGGAATTCAGACCAAGAACATCCATATCAATGTTATTTTTTTGCGTATTAATTTTACTTTCAGCATTACTTTCAAATTTTTCCTTCGAATTTTGAATTTTCCTTTTTTTTTGCGCCTTTTCACGTGTAGTTTTTTTTATTTTCTTTTGTTCTCTGCTTGTCTACAATTTTTATTTTTTTTTTATTGGTTAGAATTTGAGATGTTTGGTTTTATTGTTTTCTTTTCTGAGCTCTTGTAACTATACATATATTCGTGTTTTCAACAGGGTTTCTTGATAAGGCGTCTACATTTGTATTCTGTTATCCCGATTTATACACAATTTTATAATCGTAAACTGCTAGTTTCATTCTCCATCTTCGAACTCTATCATTATTGTCTGCAAATTTCAACCATAGTAGTGGTCAATGGTCAGTAACAATTACAAATTTATTTCCGTAAATATAATTCTTAAATGTTTTTATAGCATACATTATGCCAAGAGCCTCTTTTTCATAGGTTCCATATTTAAGTTCAGCAGGCTGCAGTACTCATGATACATGAGCTATTGGTCTGTCTTCGCCTATCTTGCCTAGAGAAATTACGCAACCCAACGCATATTAGCTTGCATGCGTTGTTATTATGAAAGGTTTATAAAATTATGGATATTGTAAGATCGGTGTTAAACATAACGAATCTATGAGTTTATTGAATGCAATTTGTTGTTCTGATCCCCACGCAAATGGTCTATCCTTTTATAGTAATATTGTTAATGATTTAGTAATTTCTGCAAAATTTTTAAAAAACCTTCTGTAGTAATTTACAAAACCTAAAAACTGTCTTACCTTTTTTACGTTATTGGGAATTGGAAATTTCTTTACTGCTTGTTTTTATTTTCTTCACTAATAACATGCCCTAAGAAAAATACTTCTGTCTTGCTGAATTTACATTTTTCTGGCTCTAATGTTAGCCCTGCTTCTGTTAATGATTGAGCTGTTAGACCGAATCTTTTCTCTAATTCTTCAATGGTGTCACCAAAAATAATAACGACATCAATATAATTAGAACACATTTTGTCGATAAATTTGTCTAAAACTTTATTTATAACCCGCTGAAAAGTACGAGCTGAGTTTTTAAGACCGAACGGTAGGACGACAGATTCAAATCTTCCTAATGGATGTAAGCTAAATGCAGTTTTGTGAATATCCGAAGGTCTCATCTTTACTTGATGAAAGCTAGATTTTAAATCTAACAGATCGAAATACTTTCTCTTTCCGATTAAGTTTAAAATTTCATTAATATTGGGAAGTAAATATGGATCTGCTATAGTCACATCATTTAATGTCCTATAATCTATTACTAATATATACCTTTTTTTTCCTAGAATCAGCTCCTTCTTCGGGGCTACTGACGCTAGTGCATTGAATGCACTTTTTGTTTCCCTGATTGCTCTAGTTTCTATTAGTTTACCCATTTTCTTTATAGCTATTCCTTTAGAATGTAAAAATACACTGGAAACCAGAAATACAATTTGCTAGAGATGGTAGTTTCTGTGTAACTGTCTACAAGCAAAATTTGATACGCTAAATTAAAAAATTCATATGGGCCTCGATGTGAAAATATGAATGAAAACAGTTAAATCATAATCAAGTAGGTTACATGTTTTCTAGGTAACATGTCTAGTAGCCTTTTTACAATTAAAAGAGCATTGTATAATGATAGACTTAAACTTACTGGCTCAGATACTGAACTTTTCTTTAAATTAACCTCTTAAACCTCACCGATGGCGACTTTGGGCACAAAGACACAGTATATCTTCAAACTTTATTCTTTTAATTGAACTTTTCACTCACATTAAAAAAAAAACTAAATAATATTCACACACTTTATTACTACTTCAAATAGGGTTAGGGTGCCACTTTTCAATACACATGTTGTAATACTACACACTCTTGGTAATGATTAATTTTTACTAAAATTTCTTGCTAGTTATGTTACATATATTTTATCTGTTATCAAGGTTTCCACATTTCATTTTAAACACCTTAAACATTTCTACCAGGGTTATGAGTTATGACTTTTTTGAGGGTTATGAATTTAAAGCGCGGTTCTGATCTCGTTGCCTAGGCAACCAACCAGCAACCAATCAGAATCACGTATTAAATTCTTCACAACAAAGGACATCATTTTTTTAAGAGAGGATTTGTTGTTTGTTGCTGAGCCATTAATTTGGGGCAATATTTTCCTGAATGACCTCCTTCATTGCAAATCTGACATTGGATCTTCTGTTGACGTGTTTTTATTCTATTTTGTGCTACTAGTATTTTAGCTTCTTCGCATTGCTCAGCTACATACCCTTCTGCATCGCAAATAGTACACATTATAAATCTATTACTTGTTATCGGGCTTTTGTTAACGGGCAGTACTTTACTGTATGTCAGAGTTGGTTACATCTTTTGCATATAACCTATGGGCATGCTTTGATCATTGATCCGCGCTATTGCAGAATTCACATGATTCCCTAACATCTACCTTTCTTGTACAAGCAGTAGGGTCATGACCACATTCCTTACACTTCCAGTACAATTCATATTCTATTATAAATGGACATTGAGTCACTGTATGGTCAATAACTTGACAATATTGGCAGTGATTGTCTTTAATTTTATTCAATTTACATGCATCTATAGAATGTCTTTGGTTATTGCAAAATTTACAAATCAATTCAATTTTTTCTTTGACTTTTCTGCACTTGTTCGATAAATGCTCCTTGTTTTTACGATATACACATCCCGAATTATGTCAGAATAGTGCTTCGTGTCCATAACTGTCACAAATTTGATACGCATATATTGCATCATTACTTGTATTTTGTTTATTCAAACTGCCATAAATATTATTTACTTTATTACTCCAAAATCCTCTTCTATTAAACTTTGATTCTATTTCTATTGCCTTTTTAATGGATTCTTCTAAAACCGCTTCGGCTCCCAATTCTATCCTGATTCCTTGCTTTAATTCTTCTTTAAAGCCTCTCAAAGCATTAGCGCGTATTTTATTTTCAAACGCTGTTTTTTTTACTGCTGGTAAACCCTGTACTTCATTACTTTCTTTAATTTTTAGTACTAGCTCTTGCACTCTATTGGCAAAACTAAGAACTGTCTTGTTTTTGCAAAATCTATTCTACTTGCCCGTACAGAGAGTGCATATTCTCAGTTGATGGGTATATTTATCGTATCGCTTTTATTAAATCTTCAATATTGTTGATTCTTACATTTAACAAAGCTTTATAAGTTTCATTCTTTAATTTAATTTTTTAATTCTTGTCATGTTTCAATTTTCAATATACTCTTCTACTGAAATATTTTTTCCATAAAATTCTGGTACTAAATTAGCTACATATTTTATAGATAAACGTAACGGATTCTTTGCTATATTGTTATCATCGCGCGATTATCGTTTGGGATGTTCTCAAAATCAAAAGTAAAATTAAACTTGGATAAATTATTTATGTTTCCAATTAAGCTTGGCTGGTCTTCAATTCCTTCGATTTTTATGAGCGATTCTGCCTGTATTCCTAGTTTGAAGCTATTATCAAGTGTTATATCTTCTACTTTAAGAATCGCTGTACATGGTGTTGCTGGCGATAGTATAAATAAAATAATTAAATTATTATTTTTTAATGCAGCAATCGTCTTTTTTATAGTCCCAGTGCTTCAATCTGGTACTTGTTGATCAACTACTATACTGATTTGTTTCTACCTTTGTTGGAGAACGAACAATTTTTTTACTTTTTGCAAATGCCACTTGATCTTCTGGACCTCTCAATTGTTTTTTCAATGCAGAATTTACTCGCACCGCGTTTCTCGTTAATCTCTGATCTTGTTCTTCGCTATTTTTTAGTTCTTTCTTAGTATTACTCATTTGACTCTTTACATTATATATCTTGCATAATTTCACCCATTAATTGTTTCAACTACTGTATTCTTTTAAATATCTTGCTACGTATGCTCTACTATATTTATATATTACTTGTATTTAATTTTCGTCCACACATCAGCATTTTTTTGTCTTCAATTCTTTCACCGCAATATTATGTGATGCAAGCCGATTGATGTGCTACTTATATTTCCAAAACGCGCGTGTGACCTACTCTCCGCGTTTTTGCAAACTACACAAATTTTCATGAGTTTGTTTATTGCAATGTTATATAGCGCAAGCCGATTTATGCGCTACTTATATTTCCACAACTCGCGTAACTGGGACAGTGGTGTGCAGGATAGGATTAATGATGAACACATATAAATTCTATACTTTTCTATTTATTCAAACCGAATCTCGACTTAATCCTGGTAGCTCTGTCGACAGCCCGGAGCGTCGTAGCAGTCCAGTTTGAGTGAATAATATAGACTGACTGACTGATCGCACCTTGTATTCGGGTGTATTAATTAACTCCGCTGAGCTACTTATAGTACGCTTTCATCAATTTTGTGCTTACTGACTTATTGCTAAATATTACATTACGTCTCAGGACGTACCATTAAAAATTGTTGGAGGAAGCTTCGTGACAAAGAATTGGCAGCGGTTTTTTTATTTACATTTATAATACAATGTAAATTGTAGGATTATAACAGTGATAACTGTTGGAAGGCTGGATCAATAAGTGGATACTTGGGTTAATAATTAGTAATTATATATTGTAGTCGGCAATAGTCTGACGAGAAACATGTCCGCTCACATCTGAGTCTTATAGTCGAGAGAGAGAGAGAGAGAGAGAGAGAGAGAGAGAGAGAGAGAGAGAGAGAGAGAGAGAGAGAGAGAGAGAGAGAGAGAGAGAGAGAGAGAGAGAATGTGTTGTACAGCGCTGTATAGTCTGACTCTACGAACGAGAGTGTACAGTGTGGTATAGGCGCTTAGAGTATAGTCGCAAAGCATGCGCGATACGCTTGCTCTCGCGTGAGCTTGTCTGACTGCACAACCAATAGATGGCGCGACGTGTACCATTTCTGAGTAGTATCGCGATCATATATATTTACATATTACAACAATAACATTTATATTCTGTGCTAAAATGTAATACATAATACAATATTTACTTTTATATTAAATGATAACAATATCTTAAGTCCCTAGCGAAAAATAAAAACAACTAAAGAAAACATTTATGAACTGCAAATGACAGCAAAAAAACGTCGGCATTAAGACACAGACAACAGTAATCTTCTGTTGTCTTCAGTTTTATGTAGTTTGCTAGAGTTTTCTTCAGTTGGCTTCAGTTTTTTTCAAGTATAAAATGTAACGATTTTGTAAATGAATAAAAAAATGAATACAACAAACTATGACTATTATTAAGTAAAGACAACAGTTCTTTCATAGTTTAAAACTGTTTTTTTTATTTTATAATTGTTGTCTTCTACGTTCACTAGCTTTTTCGCAATTAAAACAGTTATCTTCGGATTTCTAATGATTTCTCTTAACTTTTTAAAAACGCGCCTTTAATAACATAATAGCATGAATATATACAGCATTCGTCATTTCATATTCAAAAACACATAGCTTTAAAAAAAAGAGCTTATCTGCGCAAATAATCATTTTCTGCATCCTTTTTATCTGGACCAAATCTTAAGATCACCTCTGATGATGTATGTAAAATATACATATATATGTATATATAAAACGTGAATACATTATATAACCGCAAAAAAATTCAAAATAAATTGGATTTAGTTTTTTAATAAAAATGGTTTTCAAAAAGTGACAGGGTCATGATGAAGTGACATTTCACATAAACCAGCTATATTTACATACTGATATAAAATTATATATATTTATGTCATTTTTTAGTAATTAATTACTAATAAGGTATATGTATACTAGGGCGTATCGAATTTTTGTACGCACTTTGGCGACTCGTAATAGTGCGAAAATTTTAGTAGTTATATCAAATAGAACGTCCGTAAAATTTGGACGCATAAGGTCAATTGCTTCCGCTTTGTCTAAAGTCAAAAAGTCCAAAATTACCACATTTTCGCTTAAAAATTTTTTTTTTAATTTTTCAAACAAATTAAAGAGGAAAATGCTCTAATACATTTCTTTGTAAAATTATTTCCTTCTTGTTAATAAATTATTGAAGTTTCGGAAATTTAAGTTGAAAAAACTGAATTCAATACTTCAATGATTTTTCAACAAGAAATGCATTTTACAAAAAAATGTATAAGAACATTTTTCTCTTAAATTTGTATGAAGTATCAAAAAAAAAAAAAAAAAATTCCAAACGTTAATTTGGTAATTTTGAAAAATTCATCATTCTTGGCGACCTTAGTCAGAGCGAAAGCAATTGGCCTTATGCGTCCAAATTTTACGGGCGTTCTATTTGATATAAGTATTAAAATCTCCGCACTATTACAAGTCGTCAAATTGCGTACAAAAAATTCGATACGCCCTAGTATACATATATATTATTAGTAATTAATTACTAAAAAAATGACATAAATAAATATATAATTTTATATCAGTATGTAAATATAGCTGATTTATGTGAAATGTTTCATGACCCTGTCACTTTTTGGAAACCATTTTTATTAAAAAACTAAATCTAATTTATTTTGAATTTTTTGCGGTTATATATAATGTATTCACGTTTTTGCCACATATCTATCACGAAATAATTGTCATTCTGGAATGATTCACTGATTCTGGTCAATTTTTACAAAATTGATCATTTTATTGTTTTAATATAGTGTAGATAGATATTTCATTAATACATTTTGCAGGACTTGAATTTTTAATTACAGATAATTTGACAATTTCAAAATATTGGTCAATTCCATTCTTAAACTTAGTAAGGGGACAAATATATCTTTGATTTTCAAAAAAGTATCTAATTTTTCAAACTATAACTGTTTTGCATTCTTCTAATATCGATGTATTCTAGAATGTTCATGCCATCTGAGCCGACTAATACAGTAAATTATTATTTTTGTATGAATAAAGCAAAGTTCGAGCCTGGGCTTGCCATTTTGGCGTTCTCCGGTTCTTTGGTTCTTCTGTTTTCCAAGTTCATCATTTTTTATGAATTACAGCGATTGATTTTGTAATTCATATCTCTTTTAAATTAAAAATTTTGCAGACTGCGTTAATTGTATGTATAAGTAGCAGGAACATTTTTAAATAACTATTGTCTGCACAGCCTTTCCAACGTTTAGTCGGCTATGGTACTGCATTCTAGCTTGGATCATCATGTAAATAAGAAAACACATTTAAAAAATACAGATTTATTATGGTTCGAAAATTTACCGAAACTACCGCTTTAAAGGTTCAGAAAAGACTGAGCAACAGAACCGGTATCTGGAGTATTTATACACATTTTTAAAATACCGCTTCTAAAGGTCAGAGCAGAATGAGCACTGAAACCAATTTTTCAAGCTTTTTATACGTATTGTCGCGCCGGCGATAGTAGATGTCATTGATAAACAAGAGGACAATATTTAAATAAATATAACCGGCAAAGCCTTTAAACTTTTAGAGTGCTTCTGATACTAAAATATTTCGAATAAAAAATTATGTTAGAAAATTCTAACAAAATGTTATCGTTTAAAATATATATGATTTACCGATCTTACTGCTTCTATAGATCAGAGCAGACTAAGCACTAAAACAAACTATACACGCTATTTATACATATTGTCGCGCATGCGCAGATGTTATTGATAAACAACAGGAAAGTATTTATGTAAGTACAACCTTCGCAGCCTTCCGAACGTTTAGTCTGCTCCTGATACTAAAATATTTCAAGTAAAAAATATATTAGAAAATTAAAAAAAATTTTTTGATTAAAATATCTATGATTTACCGATCTCACCGGTTCTACAGGTCCGAGCAGACTGAGCATTAAAACCAATTTTTACGTTAATTATCAAGTGGCGCGGTAACGCGACGATGGCGAGTTTAAGAAGCATTCGAATCTGCGGGGCCGCAACACTATTTGCTTCTATATTGGCTTCTCGAATTTTCAATTATAAAATACAAATATTTACATTATTGTATATAAACTTTTTGGCGTATAATCATATTTTGTATCCTTAACTATGATTTCTAGCAGCTTTTATATAATAATCAAGTATGTCAGTCAACAATAATGCTTAAATCATCTTGGGATTCTTCAGCCCAACAAATGTTAAGACCATGACGTTAGCCACACACGGTTAAATGTTTACAGGACGAATACAAAGTATATATTAACAGATTATTACCAAATAATTCTAATCTAAACATTACTTTTGAAAACGTACATTCACAAAATGATATTCATGATTGTGAAATCTTTGCTATAGCTTTTGCTGTTTCTATTGTTTTCAATTTATGCCCTTGCAATTTACAATTTGACATTTCTCAAATGCGTTTACATTTATTAAAAATATATGAAACACGTAGCATTATGATGTGACCAATTTTACAACATTTTTCTTGCGTAATTAACTATGATTTAACAGTTATACCAATACGATGAACACTCAGTCATAGATTTACTTGTAAGTTTTTATTCCAATGAAATGATAAAATTAAAATGAATATTTAAAGACATTTAATTATTGAGCAACAAAAAATAACGGATTCATACAGTGAACATAGAGAAACTCACATTGGTTCTATTATCCCAATGGAAATTGATGATCGAATGACAGTTTCATCACTCTGATATAACTATATTATTGGATGATGGTTGCAAAGCAGAAGAGAAAAAATCAAAGAGAAAACTACGAAGAACAGAGAAATTGCAAAACATGAATAGGAATGACTTAAAATTGGAACAAGAAGAAGAAGCACTGCGTAAAAGAGAAGCTTAGATAAAGAGTAAAAAAATGAATGATTGTAATGCAGAAAAGAAAAAATTAAAGAAAAAACAACAGTGATTAGAGAAATTGCAAAAAATAAATAGCAATGAATTAAAAATGGAACAAAAAAAGAAGCACTGCGTAGAAGTTTATTGGAATGAGAAAAATGATCAATGTAGTATGATAAAAAAGAAAAAATTCACAAGAAAAATGTTAAATGAGAAAAGAAAACAAAATATAGATAAATTAGTGCAAATTGATTTAAAGAAAAATTTAATAAGACGAAAAATAGAGAGAGTGCAGTGATGAAATGAAAGAACCAATTATATTAATTAAAAATTAAAAATTGATGATAATAGACAATTTTATAATGTACATAATGAAACACAAAGATTACAAATAATAAGAAAGATACCGAAGTATTAAAAAATCGTTTTCTAAAGGAAAATAAAAATGCTTTAAAATTGATAAGCAAATTACAAATTATAGGCAGGATACCAAATTTACAATTAAATGAAACATTGATTTACGAAAATTATTTAGATTCTATGACTGATATTTGTAAATATTGTAATCCTAAGCATTTTGTTTTTGAATATTCGCAAAGCAAAGAATTTACTAATTTTTGTCATAAAGGAAACGTGGAATTACCGGATAATTCTGCTTATCCAAATCAGTTGGAGCAATTAGTCACAGAACTATCAGAAGATAGAGTTAATTTTGAAAAGAATATTCTAGCATATGATAATGCTATAGCTTTTGCAAGTTTTAGGGCTCATTATGACAAATTGTCAAGTAAAGGACCGCAAATTATCAGAATTTGTGGTCAAATATATCACAATGTTTATGCCTTGCATCCGAATGAAAATAAAGCTCGAAAATATGTTCCAGATAATGAATTAGCTAATATTCAACGAAAAAGCTATAGTAATAATCCCAATACAAAAATAGAATTGTTGAGTTAATTAGATAGGTTATTGAGATATATTAACCCTTATGCTGAAGTTTATAAAATGCTGCGTGAAGTAGAAAAAGAAGAGTAAGAACGTTGCACGAAAAACGGTTGCATACCAAAAGCAGTGATCATGCCCATTAATCAAAATGATAAATTAAATAAAAAAATATATAATAAAGCTTCTTGTAATAAACTTGCGATGGTGCTTTTAGGAAATGATGGTTTATCTCCTGCAGAACGTAACACTGTTATATCGTCGCCTCCTACGAAGGCTAGCACAACTCAAATCCATGCGCTTAGACATGCAATATGTAAAAAACATGGATGCCACCAAGTTACGGGCCAATTACTAATTGCCAAAAAATAGCCTTTATTGTGCCCCCAATATTCTATTACCTGGACAAACAAACTTACGAACGATTTTTACCCTATTTTAAATTGCTTGCAACTTTTGATAGGGATGTTCATTTTCAACGATTTTATTTTAAATTGATGGTCTCGGGTCCAGCTGTCCACGGATGCCCCCCAAAATAATGCTCACTTGGCCGGATAATAATTACCTGGGGCGCAATAAAGGCTATTTTTTGACAATTAGTAATTGGTCCGCAACTTTTTGTTGGCATAGGGTTTGGAGGTGACACCCATGTTTTTTACATATTGTATGTCCAAGCGCACGTAAGAAACTCTGGTGAGTGTGCCCTCAAAATTGAAAGAGCTTGATTTTTTGACCGCGAAGTGTCTGACTTCTTATAGAATAACTTATATATATTTTTTATTATAAGCTATAGAAGCTAGACCAATCTAAACACGTGAATATTAATCTTGGAACGAGTGAAAGAAATCAGAGTGAGTTCCAACAAAAGGAAAGGGTTGAGTGAGTGAAGGGTTCTTTTTAATTAACACACACGATTTCGCGGTACACAAAAAGCACTTGCTTTGGCGTAAAAACCCACACGGTTTAGAGGGAAAAGCCTCAGCAAGTGTAAGCTTTATTGAAAATAAAGAAAGGGAAACTATACAAATAAAAGAAAGAGAACAGTGACTCTAAAAGAGAAAAAACTCAAGTGAAAGAACGCACGCAAACGCAAAGACGCGAGGTACCTTTTCCGCACGCAGAGAGAGCTCTCTTACCGCAAAGACGAACGCAAAAACCGCCGCTGAAGAGGGCGTTGAGCAGGCCTCGTCGTAGTCCGCCGCTGCTTCCGTCCTGGTCCTGGAGGTCTGGAAGCCGGGCCTGGGGAGCGAAAGGATGGTCCGCAACCGTGCACCAAGCGCGCCCCGACGTCTCGGGGAGCCAGACGCTTGGCACGAGGGCAACAAGGGGTGTTGCCGCTGTTCGCTCGCCCCGAAGGAGTCACGTACAACACGTGGACACCTTCGCCAACAAACCTTAAGACTATCGCCTCGAGACACACTCACACACTCGCACAAATACACACACGCGAACGACGCGATCGCGAATTTTCCGCTAAACACTACCAACACGGCGCAGAACGAGGTGAACAGTGATAGCTCTGAGAAGAACAAGTCACTGGCTCACCGTCAGAAGACAAAAAAAAATCGAAAAGCGTAAGGAAGCCAAACGTGCGAAGCGCTAGGCAGTCCGAACAGGAATCCGCGCGCGCGGGCCCTTCGCGCTCTCGCAAGCGGGGCCGGCGGCGCGCAACTCGACGCATGCGCGCGCGCTCTCAACGTCGCAACGGAGAGCGAGCAGCGGCGCGAAATTCAAAAAGCCTAAATTTACACCTACACTACTTGAACAAATAAAACGAACTGAACAACACGTGTCTATACGAAATAAAAACTTAAAAAGTTATCGCCTAGCTATTCTTGCTTTGCTTTTTACATTGTTATTTTTAAACCAGCGGCGGCGAAAAATTTTTTATTACCTACAACGTACGAGTTATTCTACAGGAGACAAGCTACAGGAAGTATGATAAACGGCAAGAGAAATGACCAAAACTCTGGATAAGCCAAGAAACGTGAATACCTGTTGTAGAATTCCACGCTTTTCGACAAGATGGAGAAAGTTTAAAAGTATAAAAAAAAGGAGGATGTTCAAAAGTCTTAGAAGACGTCAAAGTCAAAGAAGAAGAAACATGCATTATCCAACCGCCATGATGGCATCCCAGCCAAAAAAGGCAAGAAGAAACTAAATTGCACTCCCTCAACAAGTAAGAATAACGAGGGGGATGCAAAAACTTCTCATGGTCAGCTATAATGAGAAAAAATTGCTAGTAGAAAGACAAAATGAAACAGAAGAACAGGCCACTACAGACCCAACCGAAGACAAATAAGATAAGGCTTCATGTACGGATTCTATTTTCATAAGATTAAAGAGAAACAAGTCTTACGCTGAGATTTTGAGACAGATGAAGGCACAGGCAAAGCTAGAAGAATTTAATAAGCAAGTCAAGTTCCTCCATAAAACACGAGACGGTGGCGGTTTAGTGGCTGTGTGCAATAGTAATGATGACATGAAGTCACTTCAAAAAGTCATCTGAGATGCAATCAGGCAAATAGGTACAATTAAGGGCAAGATTTTTAAGACGAAACTAGAGATCATAGACATCGATGGACTAAGGCAAAACAAGATGTCGACAGTACTATCACAACTGAGATGAGCTGCGGCAAAGAGGATATTAAAGTACATATGATCAAGCCAAACACGAAAGAGGAGAGAGTGGCTGTGGTCAAAATCGACCAGACCAAGGCAGCCGCCCTGCTCAAAAAAGAAGAATTCGTATCAATTGGTCAAACTGCAAAGTGCGGGCTCGAACGTGTTTCACGCAATGATACTGGTACCACGGCTACAGCATCAGTAGCTGAAAGTGTAGCGCGAATGGACACAGAGCAGCGGCATGCTATGTGCCAGCTCAACAGATGGGGTGTTTCTTATGCAAAGACGTCAGGACGCCTGAGGACAGGATGATGCACACTTCAGGCACCGGAGCGGGCATAGTCAAAGATGACTGAAAGATTGCTAATAAGCATAAGGCGAGGTCAAAAAGAACGATTTCATGCAAAAACAGCGTGAAAAATTTATCTTTGCCTGTATATAAAAACAAATTAACCTGCAGCAAAATGGATTGCATTAATGCAAATAGCGTGTAATTTTAAGTCAAAACATCATAACTGTCATCAGCCAAATCGCTCTGTTGAAACAATTTAAACCGAGACAGAGAGGCTACCCCCCATGGGACGACGCCAAACCGGGACTTTTATACAGCTGACCTATCGTCCTGATACTTAGTATGCAACGAGCATAGGGCTCTCAAAAGGTTATCCGGGGAATTATCCCTTTCTCCAAATAGAATAACAGTTTACGATCTTCTGTATATTAAGCACAAATAAATAAATAAATAAATATATATATATATATATATATATATATATATATATATATATATATATATATATATAATTCTCTTTTCTAATTAAAGTGCTTTCAACCTTATTTCATCCACCTCCCACCCTTTCGTCTTCCTTTTTCATGGATAGGACTGTTGATACCTGCCTTGACTGAGCCGGTAACAAACAGATGTGGACGTAAGATTGTGATTCCTTCCAAAGCATCTCTCAATTGCGCAGACCATTGATCATCACCCGTAGAGTCAGATGATCCTTGGTCATTCATTACATTCATCGGGTGTGCTTACAGGCTTAACAACTAATCGGTTCTAGAATTTATACGCAGTTTGCGATTAACAGAAACCAGACCGTTTCAAGAGATTACTGACCAACAGTTTTGCTCATTTACTTTACGTGTAGGGTTTACAAATATACACCCAGGTTGCAAGGGATAATTATCCCTTGCAATTAATCAATAATTATCCCTTATTATTATAATCTTTGTGAGGACGTGGACTGCATGCCAGCTGAGGCTCGAGCTGTGTCGGATTTAACTTCATACTATCTTTTGCAGTTCAATACTTGAAAAACCAAACCTATTATTTTTGGATCTGAGCATTATATAAACCAACTACACAGGTTGAATTTGCCTGGTATCGAGATACAGGCTAATGTTTCTGTTCCATTTGTCGATACCGTAACTAATCTCAGTGTGGTCGTGGATTTAAAGTTAACGTGGAAACCGCACGAAGGTGCAGTCAAAGTTCTTTATGGGCTCAGATCATTTAGATCCTGTATCAGTATGGCGTTAAGTAAACAGCTGGTCAGTGCTCTTGTTATCTCTCATCTGGATTACTGTACTCACTTGGACTCTGTATTGTATCTTGACGTATCGAGGAAGCTCCCGACTAGACTCTAGAGCTTACAGAATTCTTGTATGTGGTATATCTATGGTGTAAGAAGGTACAAGCATATCAATCCCTTTAAGAGGAAGCTGGGCTAGATGGGCATTAGAGAGAGAAAACGGTATTTAACGGCAATGGTAACGTACAAAGCTTATTGCATAAACCAACCGTCTTACCGTTCGGTCCCCTTCCAGAAAAACGAATGTAGAACCTTAAGCAGGTTGTCGCGAGATATCTTTGTTCCAGGAATAAAAACGAACACTGACTTAAATTCGTTTAAGGCGCAGGGTGCCCGCCTATAGAACATGCTCATGTAAACTTTACAGATTCTATCTTCGCTGAAAAGCTTAAGCTAGCGTTGCGAAACTATCTATATTTGACTGTCTAGTTCAATATAATGCACGATTTTTATCGTTTCGTGTATGCGCTTGCGCCTTGAGTAGCAACTAAATTCATCAATGTATTTTTGAAACTAATCTGTGTTGTTGTCTAACATGACGCAAAAGAATAAGTTGATTGTCATACCAACCAAAGCTATAAAAGTAGCTATGCATGTAAAGACTATGTATGTCATTTGTATTTTTTGAGTACTTGAACATAAAATCTTTCAAAAAAAACAAAAGATTTTTGAGAATAAGCATAACAAACAATTAAACTATTGAATGATTTATTATAAACACATAAAAATAACTTACCTTTTATTGGCAATTAAATTAACTCTACCAGATAAAAGTTGTCCACTTTTACAAAATAAAGGATTTTCCAATAAGCATCGAACTTGATACCAATGAGTCAACGGCTCCGTTGGAGCAGTACTTAACCAAACTTGTTGTGTAGAACCAATAAATGCTACATCAAACCAAAAAGCTAGACCATGACACGTTCCACTCTCAAGAATATGAAAATCTACATCGATTCCTGAAAGTGAAAAAAATAATATAGTCTATTAAAAGTAGAAATAAGTTGTGTTAATCAAAATATTTGCGTTTTAAATAATTTATTATTATTATTATTATTATTGTTGTTGTTGTTGTTGTTGTTATTATTATTATTATTATTCTTATTATTATTATTATCATAATTATTTATTGATTTTTTTTCTTGTCTATCCGAAAAGTTGGAGAAATGCATAACGTACCATGACAGGAGCCATGCGAGGCTCCCTGCGTATGGGGCTCTCACGGCGCGGGACAATACTAGGTATACCCACTAAAACTCCAACTCTCAAGAGGCTGCGAAAATCACCTCGGTAGCCGTTTTCACATTTCTTCATATATTGGGGTGCCTGTCTTATGCCGTTCTAGCCATCAACTAGTCTTGTAGACATCCGTTATTGTTTTTGGCTTGGAAAACCATCTCCACGTACGCCGCTATCTCGTCCCATTTCTGCTTGCTATCAAGCATTGTCGCACTAACTACTGTCTTAGGCATGAACGCCTCTACTCTTAGCTCCAATATTCTACGTCTTTCAGCCCAGCAAGGGCAGTCAAAAACCGTGTGTCTCACGTCGTCTCGTAAGTCAGACCAGTACCTACACTCTGGTGATTGCACCCTGTTCATTGCAAACAGGTAGCTTCGAAAGTATCCGTGACAAAAAAAAAATTAAGTTAGGTAGAAGTTAACTTCGACCCACTTTCGCTCCACCCTCGGACCTAACTCCTTAATCATTATTTTTATCTATTCCGCTTGCTGGTAGTCGTTCAAGCATTCTTGACACTTTCGCATTGTCGTATCCCTTTCTACGGTGACAATATTTGCTCTATCTGATTCAAGGCGGAGCTGGTAGATTATCATCACTGCCTCACCGGAGACTGTTTGGTAAGAGCACGCTATTCTTAGTGCCCCTCTACGCTGTATGGCAATTATTTGCTTTCTATATTTCTCAACTTCCATAGCGTCAGCCCACACCTTCCCTTCATATAGAAGGATGGAGTTAGTGGTCGTCATGAGGAGCCGCATAACAGATAGTCTAGGCCCGCGCACGTTGGCCATCAGTCGGCTAAGCTGCGCTACCCTTATCGTCGCCTTCCTACATACACGATCTAAATGTGTTCTATACTTTAGCTTCGTGTCCAGGGTTACCCCAAGATACTGCGACGTGGCCAACCTCCGGGAAATTTGAAAAGTCTCCCACGAGGTCCGAAGGCTCGCACAACTAATTTTTTATAAGTTTTCTCCGCGTTTTCTCGGAGGAGGTTCCGCCGAATCCTCTCTCCCTCGCTTATAAAAGATTAGTTGTGCGGGCCTTCGGGCATCGTGGGAGACGTCTCCTAGTCAGAATTTATATGTGTGTCTTATTTAGTTCCAAGATCAGTCCGTAGTCTGTAATCCACGAAAGCACCCTATGCATTACCGCGTTTAGTTTAGCTTGCACAATCTCTACGTTCCGGGCTGTAATAACAGCCGCTGCGTCGTCCGCATATCCGACGAGTATGACATCGTCTGGCGTTTCTAGTCTAAGTGGTATAGGGTACAGGATACCCTGGAGGTCCAAATCGAACTCTGCGCCAACCCCTGTTATGAATCTACTCCTAATCTTTTCCGCCGTGTCGTATTCGATAACTCTTAGATAGTCAACCACTAGTTGCGTGATGTACCACGGTACCCCAAGTGACCGCATAGCGTCTAGTATGTCTACGCATCTAGCCGAGTTAAACGCGTTTTTTACGTCCAGCCTCACAAGCGCAACCATTGATCTTGACGCATGACAGGCGGCATCCGTCCTTTTCACTGTGTCGGTAACATCTCTGATCGCTCCGATCATTGACCTGTCCTTTTAAAATCTATACTGCTGGTCAGAAAAAGTCCCTGATTCTCTAACATCGTCTAATATCCGTGGCTTAAGTGGAGCTTTACTATTTACTACTAGTTTTTAGGCACTCGACCCGTATAAAGAGTTTCGAAGAAACGTCTTATACCCAGAGCGAACGCCTAATGGATTTGACCAAAAATGTTTTTTTTTCAATTCTTTCTGAGCCATTTTTTACAAAGGTTTTTTCATAAATGTACTCTAGCTATTATGTAAAAAATTAAATTTTAAATAAATTCACAGTATTTAGAAATTCTAAATAAATTCTAAATATTGACTTTCCGTCCGTGCGCAGGACCTGATGTTCACAAGAAGTGACATTATATTACAAATCATACTTGCTCGAACTAACTTTTTTTAGTCAAATTGACTATGTATATTAAATAAACTATATTCTACATGATCACCATGTATATGCATCCTTAGACATATTTTTGTAGACCAAAGGTAGAAACTGACATTTCTTCACTACACCTAGACTAAATTATTGAAAAAATAAACTTTGCATGCTTGCTTCCATTATATACTTGTACTGTGATTATATATGTTCAATATACTATATTCTAAACCATTACTGAGCACATGTGTATGTGTGTGTGTCTATACACACATATGAGACAGAGTCTCGCTCGCTTCGCGAGGTGCTTCGCTAACACCTCCGTCTACGCTCGCGTCCCTCGGTGGTTGAGCGTCGCCATCTTCTTCGCTCTTCTGCGACTCTTTATCTGTCGCGGCTAAATAAAAAGGCTTCAGCTGCGCAGCGGGTGCAAGATCGACTTGCTCCCCCATCACATCGACAAGTCGATATGTATTGGTGCTGCGTATCTCCACTACTTTATACGGCCCAATATATGGTGGCGCTAGCTTCGCGGAGCGTTGCTCTGCTCTAGAAGACAACACGTGATTTCACCTTATTACTAAGTTTCCGACTTTGTATGACGCCGCTCTACGACACAGTAGCGCTTCTGGCGATCTTGCGCGTTTGGCGTTCTCTGCGACGCTTGCTCGCACAGCTGGGATAAATCCCACATGCGATCGTGCCAGGCATCGATCGCGCGTCGCTGCAACTCTTCTTCCGCGGCGGCGTCCTGCTCGCGCCTTGCTGCAAAAGGTTTCCTCGGCTGAGTCCCATACGTCAAGATTGCTGGACTCACGCCCGTCGAGGAATGAGGTAAGGTATTATACCCAAATGCGATGTCACTCAATCGCTCGTCCCATGTATTATGGTTCGCCTCGGTCAGCGCGCGCACCATGTTGTTAATGGTGCGGTTCACTCTCTCCACTGGGTTCGCCTGGGGGTGATAAGGTGACGTCAACTTGTGTCTCACGCCGTGTTCCCTGAGGTATAGATCAATGGCCTTATTTTTGAATTCTGTGCCATTGCCATCAAATCTTCTAATATGAGGATATATTCCTTCCCTCG